>NC_091825.1:123366843-123666843 GCF_038994185.2 Dermacentor albipictus
GCGGATCTGCCTCGTTGTTTGCCGCAATCTTCGTGCGCACAGCTGCACGCCTTGTCAGCTTTATACAAGAATAAACACACTTCATTCAATGTAAGCGCGCAATCACTCCTTGAGTGCAAGGTAAACGCTCTGGATGGTGTGACGAACACCGCATGTAACAGTTCCTGCTAACAAGAGGTGCTTCGTTCGACCGCTTTGTTTTTTCGAGAGCTGTCGCTGAAGGGCACATGAGCAGTACTTGAGAGGCGATGCCCATGTGTCCTTCGCTGTCGAGTTGCGGGGACAAATGTCTGCACCTATGTGAACCACTTCCTTTTTGCAGGGCGTGTGGGTGAAAACTCTTATTGAAATGAGGTCCGGAGGCTCGACTTTTTAAGCCAAGGCGGGCCGCTCCCACGTTGGCAGTCGGGCCAAGCCCTTCAGCGACATCATGGGACCTCTGGATGGCCCTTAGGTGGTCTTGAAACAATGGGCTTTGAATCCTCTTTTTCTCACTGTATCCATTCTTCAACGAGGTTGGGGAGAATCGCGGGACACTCCGCCAGTATATGTCTGATTCCAATGATGCCATTACGATCGTTGCAGCCCATCTTGATCTCCCTCTCTGGATATATTTTATTAATGTGGTACGGCGTGGGATATGTACCTGTTTGCAGTAAGCGCAGTGAGAGTGCCTGAGCCCTGTTCAGTTTTGAATGTGGCAATGGGTATTGCCTGCGTCCTAAATAGTAATGTTTGGTAATGTCATTGTAAGTTATTAAATGATCTCTAGATTCCCTGGCTTGATGGTGAACGGCTCGGTTGTGACTGTGACGGTTAGCAAGCCCTCGTGCCAAGCCATGAGCAACCTCATTGAGGTTTACACGAGTTCCGTCCACTTTCCCCATATGCGCAGGAAACCATCGGATTTCAGTTCTCATATTCCCAATGTTTTCAAAAAGTTTAGCTTCAAGTCCAGCTACGCAGCCTTTATCAAAACATATTGTAGCGGTTTTCGAATCATATGCAAGCCCACTTATTACTCCTTATGGCTATAGCGATTGCCGCTTCTTCCGCCACCATGGGGTCCTTGTCAAAAATAGTGATCTCGTCTTGCACATTCCCTTGATAATTTGATACAATGGCTGTATACGCTTCTTTACCTTTCACCCAGGCAGTATCAACTATAGCTGCTCTATTTCCTGCAATAGTGCTTTAGCTCTTGCCTTTCTCCTTTTGAGACTATATTCTGGATGCATGTTTCTGGGGAGAGTGTTGGTTCTGATATTATTCCTAACTTCAGTCCTTAATTCTACTTGAGCCTCTATTGGGCTCCTTGATCTATTCAGTTCTACACCTTATGCCTGTAATATGTCCCTGCCAGCTCGTGTTTTCGTTCATCTTTCGTGTTGCGCTGTTGGGCCTCTGCGATTGGGACCGCTTTGTTTTTTCGAGAGCGGGTGTTGGACACAAGGGCAGTACTTAAGAGGCTATGCCCATGTGTCCTCCTCTATAGAGTTCGGGGGCAGATGTATGCACTTATATGAACCACTTCCTTCTTGCAGGGTACTTCATAGGCGTGATGAATATGTGCTATTGACTTGGAGATGAACACAGCGCAGTTTTTAGGTTTAACACAGATACGTATACGTTAAAGAAAATAAAAGATGGCTGATTACAATTACAATAACTCCATCAAAAATGTGAAGAATTTCAGTATTCCTTACGGCTTGAAACAAACATTAATTGAGCAATTACGATGACGTAAGCGATTGCTTTTACAACTGGTTTGTTGACGCGCCATTTGACTGACGCGCCGGCAGTGAGCAACGAGATGAACCTCATCGTCTCCCATCGCCTGCTAAAATGTTATTGAAATGATTAATATGACCAAAAACAGCGTGATGATTGAAAATGCTGCTTATTTGGCTTGCTTTGTTGTCGTGCTCAGAATGCGGCGTTCCGTATCCAGTTTTCTTGTCCGAAGGGGACGCGAGATGGGCCACAGATGGGTCGCAACTAACATGAGAAACTCTGAGTGAGTGCAACACGTGGCGCCCACAGCCTGCCATTTTCACTCAAAATTTAACCATCACTACAGTCCAGATTTACGTGAACCTGAACGATTCCCGAACGGCATAAAACAATTCAAGCGTATTCTCGAGCGAGCTGCGTCGCCCGTTAATGTCTATGGTGCATGGCATTCGACACGTTGAACGCATTTTAGAATAATAATAATAATAAAAGGGAAAAAAATGATTCCACGTCCTCCTTTTCTTTCGCCAAACGAGGTATTCACCTCATCGAACCTGCAGTGGAGACTCGTTCGTGGAGCGAAATAGAGAAAACGATGCGTTTCACTTAAGTGGAAGATCGTTCGGTTCGGTTTCTGTATTGTACGCTGTATACGTTCCCGACGCGCGCCTCGCCTATCTGACTGCGACGTGACGCATCTTGCGCATCTCCCGACGCGCCCGAGCGCCGGTAATGCACATCCGATGTTCCAGATAGCTTCGGGCCGCCGAGCTTATCGCACCTTCGCCCGGCGCATGCCGAGGTGTCACAGCGAGCCCCAAAGCACTCGGTCAAACGTGCTTAAAGAGATGTGTGCCCCGGAGGGTCGGCCCCACACACTCTGCTATAGTGTCGTTCGTTTTCTTTTTCTTTCTTTTTTCTCCCCCTCCCTTTTTTTTGTTTTCGTACATGCTTTGCAGTTCCTTCTTTCTCTTTCCTTTGCAGGTAGACATTACTCTCAAGCTCGACTGGGCTGCCGTGTACGTTCGTTCAAAAAAAAAAAGAAAACCACTTTTCACTAATCGTTCAAGGCTAAAACGGCTCCGCCGAAGGTGCACCATAAAGGCTGTGCGCTGCTAAGGTGTCGTTTTTAGCACGCCCGTGGCAGCGGCCGTTTCGATTAGCGCATGTAGGGTGTAGGGACTTCCACGCAGAAGGCATATTGAGCGAGAAGGAAGCATTACAGGCAAGTGGTCGGGCCCTTTGAAGTTGGAAAAGTCAGATATTGCTCTCTGCGGCCTCGCTACCGCAATGCAGTTTCGTGTGACGATTTGTTTCCATACATATACAGAACTGATAGCAACTGGCTCTCTCTGCGCTCTTTCCTGTATTCCGCGCACACAACTGCATGCATTAAACTGGTGTTAGTATATCTGTCTAATGTTCGGCGCTGTAACGACACATACGGTCGTGCGCACATCTACGAAATGAAGGAGAAAAAAAAAAGGCAGGCATGGAAACCGCCAGCGTCTGCGTATGAATTTACACTGCCGCCTACAGTGGGCTGTTTGAAGAGTACATAGACATTTGTATGCGAACGCTGTTTGAAGTCCCATTGAGCATCTGTCGAGACGAGTGACAAATGTTAGAAATTGTCGGCTGATAAAAGGTTCGGCATAAAGCAGTCGAGCTGACTGCCCGTCTGTATCTTCTCTGCAGGGTGAACCTCGTGCGGAAGGGCTATATAGGTTGAAGTTTTTCGCAATTTCGTATGGCTTGGCGAATTCAACATAAAGTAGGTGGCCGTGGGATCGCCGATGCTTGTGTATTAGTAAGCGAGTAAAGCTAGAAACTAAATGGAGAATATACAACTCCGACTGGTCTTCTTTATTCGCAACGTACTGCGTTTACAATCACTGAACGCGAATCGCAAACATATTTTTGTTAAACAATGCACTGTCGAACATGCCGCAATTAAAAGCAATCTGGCGTCTGAACCTAGCTATTCGGAAAGCGCTGTCATGAGTGATAGGGGTCGCTGCGACGTGGGTCTAGTGCGCGCATATAGTGGCAATGGAACGAGACCTCACTGCATCGCGTTAGCGTGTTCACTGTGGGAATAGAACGTGTTGTTATTAACGAGAGTCGGCTTCATGTTCAAAAAAAAAGAAAGAGTCGAAGTTTCGCTTGAAAGGCGAAGCATCGATTGAGATATCAAATTAGTAGACAGCTATACGATATCCGCCGTGATTTCTCAGCGGCTATGGTGTTAGGCTGCTGAGCACGAGGTCGCGGGATCAAATTCCGGCCACGGTGGCCGCATTTCGGTGGAGGCGAAATGCGATAACACCCGTGTACTTAGATTTAGATGCACGTTAAAGAACATCAGGTGGTCGAAATTTCCGGAGTCCTCCACTACGGCGTGCCTCATAATCAGAGAGTGGTTTTGTCACGTAAAACCCCATAATTAAGAAACTTAGCTTTACGAAGTAAGGATAGTAGTTTATCGGCCGTATAAACTTGTAAACATTCGCTTACTACCTAAATTAACAAGCATGGTGTCACGCGTGCACAAGCAAACATGAACACATCTCACTCGATGACCGCGGGAACTAGCTGTTCAAACGCTGGAGTAAGAAAGCGCGGCAGCAGTAGCGAGCGAATGGACTTTCGTGCTGCCTCTCGCTTCAACACGAACTAAGCCACGAAAACACAGCGCACACGAAGCTATGAGCCCTCGGCGCACCTAGACTCTGTGTACCCATAGCATATCGCTTTCAAGATAGGGCCTGGGCGGTCGCGCGGGCCGTACCATACGCAGGAGCCGCCGGGGTAGAACTAAAGCCCCTTAAACTTCGTAGTGTCACTCTTCTCCTCCGCCTTTGCTCCTCCTCGTTTCTCCTCTCTTTCGCTTTCCCTGCTCGACCGTGGCGCTACCTACATTGCTCGAGCGTAGCAACGGCCCCAACATGCGCTCCTCGCCATTCCGTAGACGCTTCTCGAGCAAAAATGGCGCTGAAGCAAGGCGCGTGGGCCCACGTGATGCTATTAGGCCAATAGCGACGTGGCGGCAGCCTCGGCCAGAGCGCGCGAGGAGGAGGCGGCATTCTTCAAAGCGTGGCACTACTTTACGAAGTTTAAGGGGCTTTAGGTAGAACCCTCCGCAACCTCCCCCCCCCCCCTATGCCTTGCGCGTGACGGAAGACGGAGTGCTTCCTCGCCGTTTTCCTTCCTTGCGCGCGCGATATTGAGGCGCCATGGTCGGCTCTCCCTCGCATGCTTTCACTCGCACATACAGCCTACGGCTCGCGGCGACGATGCTATCGCCCTTGGACCATATGTGGAACATCACGGGGACGCCAACGACAGAAATGCTCCTGGAGTGTCCATATTTCTTTTCATTTTTATTTCCTTAAGGACCCCACTGAGGGGTATTACGTAAGGGGTGGTTTGTGCATAAAGATACATATGGACGCATTCGTTTTAACCACAAAGTTAATTTGTTAAGTTTGCAATGAAAGTTGATTGGCAGGTGAGGGAAACAATGGAGCTGGGAAGGCCGTTCCAATCTTTGGCTGCACGGGGAAAAAAAAAAAGAGGCGGAAAAGTGACAATTCTGGTGCGAAAACGGGACACTTGAAGTGGATGACCGGTGTGGTGTGTATGTCGGGGGGATGATGTATGGCGCTAGGTTGAGTGAAGAATGAAAAATGTTATGGAAGAGGGAAAGGGTGGCGATACGACGGCGAAGAGAGCGGTGATAACCCGGATTGTGCTTTTAATGATGAAACGCTGATATCGTATGAGTATAGAGAGTGAATGAATCGGGTGGCGCGATTTTGCACTGACTCAAAATCGTTTATGAGATATGTTTGGGACGGGTTCCATACGGTGGAGGTCGCATGGAACCAGTATAATTGCTATCGCAATTAAAGAAATGTTAGCGGCGATTTAGCAGTAAATGCGAGAGAAATGCGTTAGCATTACGTAGCACCTCTTTGAGCTCTCGGATCTATAATTTAAACCGCGTTCACCACATTGCAAAGCGAAGTGCAACTGGCGGTGGTCCGGAGCAGACCACCGGTAGTTTCACTATACATATACATTTATATATACAAATATACGCGCTCTTCTGAGCTCTCCCATCCCCTTCTCTACGTCTTCCACGGGATCGGCTTTCCGCACTTCACACACGCCTTTTTTTCTACTTAGTCAACATCCCTGCCTTCTCTCTTTATTTCGTCCTCCTCCTTCACACTCCTAGGTCGTCGGCTCAGAAGGCAGTGAAGCACTTTTTGTGCTTTCTGAGAGCGCATGGCTTGTGCGAGCGCCTTTGGCTGTGCATGCTGTCCGTGCACGTCTCTCCGCCCCACCTCTCTTTTTCTATTTCTCTCCCTTCCCTCAGTGTAGGGTAGCCAACCGTACTCTTGACTCGTTAACCTCCCTGCGTTCCTTTTATCGCAATCTTGAAACTCCTACTGCCAACGCATTAAAAAGAAAAGGACAGATCACCCATTGTTCTCTACTAATCCTTCCATTCTGTTTGCTGGTTGACTGACGCGACCCATAGATTTCGCTGCAGTGCTCGGAGTTTGTAAGGTGAAGCGTAATTATTGAACACCACCTTCGCATTTGCAATGTTCAACGCACAAAGGGCGTTAAAGGGACCCTGAAACGCTTTTGACGATTTTCTACAAACGTACTGAGTTGTTAGAGTAGGTCCTTCTGATCATTAATTGACACATCTAAGTGCTCTGCGTAAAGCGTGTAATTTATTATGTTTTAAAAATGCACATCGCTGCCGATAGCCACTGAGCAACCAGGGCGGGTTTTTTGTGACATCATCATGCGTGGAAGCAGCGGACTCCACTTGGGGTCGTCTGCTGCCACGTGGTGTAGTTACTGTATATGCTACCAAAGGTAGCTACCTTTGGTAGCTTACACAGTAACGTGGTGCAGGGTGCCTCGATGCGCGCGCTCCACTCAGCGGTTGAAACGAGGCCGTGTGTTAGTGATGTACTACCAATGTTGAATGGTTGCTTCGGGGTCACAGAAACTGCAGTGAATGTGGCAGCTTTTCATTTGTGTCTGTGTTACCTGTCTGTCTTGCCTGTTTGTGTCTGTGTTACCTGTGCTGACATTTGCGAATTTTTTAACGTCGCATATTTCAACCAGTATCACATCCACGGCCTTTCCTTGAGATTTCGCAGCATCGGGTGTGATGGATCCGTGGTAGGGGGCATAGGAAATTTCGACCACCTGAGGTTTTATTAACGTGCATCGATACCGAACTAGTACACAGCACCATGAGTTTAACCTCTGTAGAAACTCGGCCGCCGCGGCTGGGTGGCTCCCACGTCCTCAGGATCAGCAGTCGAGCGCGATAACTATGGAGCCTATACATCCGGGCCGCTTTTATGGCTTCATTGTAGTTCGAAACGCAATTTATATTTGTTCAGTGGGATATTACACACTAATACTACGAAATGCTACTACTACTTCTAGAGCATATAATTTTAAAACACCTAACAACATACTTTGAAGAGAATGGCATACTAACAGCCAATCATCATGGATTTCGGCACGGGGTGTCAAAAGAAACACATTTGACTGAAGTTATACATGACCTAGCACAGACTATTGACAACCGTGGTCAAACAGATATATTTTTAGATTTCAGCAAAACATTCGACTGTGTGTGTCACAACAATCTAATTGCGAAATTGGAGTCAATCATTGGAGATTGAAGCATTACAGCCTGGATTAGAAATTTTTTATCACAACGTTCAGAGTTCGTTTTCCATGATGAAGCATCATCTGATACAGTTCCTGCCACATCTGGCGTTCCCCAGGGCTCGGTATTGGTGCCCTCACTATATTTAATTTACATCAATGTCGGCAATAACATAGCATGCAGCATAAATCTTTTTGCAGATGATTGCATTATATATAAAGAAATAAGAAGTTATGAAGATCACCTTACATTGAACAGATGCCTTAACGAGATGAATGCCTGGTGTGAACAATGGCAGATGTCTATTAACATCAAGAAATCAGTGACAATGGTAGTAACAACAAAGAAGATTAAGTCAGGATTCACCTACCTTCTCAATGTTACACCCCTACCTAATGTTCAGCAACACAAGTATCTAAGACTGACTCTAGCATCTGACTTGAAGTGGAACACGCACATTGCCAACATCACTTCAGCAGCCACCCGTAAGCTTTTCTTCCTTAAAAGGTCCCTGAAATCTGCTCCCAGTCATATCAAACTGCTATGCTATAAAACCTTTGTGCGGCCAGTACTAGAATACGCCAACACGGTTTGGTTTCCTCACACAAAGACAAACATAACTGAAGTGGAAAAAAGTTCAAAGGAAAGCAATGCGGCTTATTCACAACAAGTACAAAACCACTCACTCGCCCACAGAACTTCTGGCTTCATCCGGAATGGACACACTGGTAAACCGAGCGAAGCAAGCTCGTCTAAAATTCATACACACCCTGTTGCACAACCGCTTTAACATAAATTCTTCTAAATACATTACTTTCTCTACGTCCCGTATTTCACGCCATAAGCAGAATAAAATGTTAGTTGAATACCCTTGTAAAACGGACACATTTAGACTTTTTTTTTCCCTACTGCTGTTAGGGAGTGGAACCACCTCGACTCGGCTATATCTTATATAGATTCGCCTTAAATTTTAGTAACATGATAGAAAAGACTAAGGAATAACTGCTAGAAATATTTTAGTCTTATGCAAATTTGTTTTTTGCATTGTTTAGATCTATCGCTTATGTTATGTTATGTTAGATTGCGTTAAGTTATACACTGTTAGGTTGTAAATGGTTGTGTTGCATTTATATTTGACGAGATTGTATTGAATGACAATTTATTGTACTTGTAACGTCTGTTTTATCGTTATAGTTGACTTCACTGATTATATGCATCAAACAACGTCTTTCCTTTTTTTTGCATTTTGTATTTTTCCAGGCTGTACTGTGTAGCTACATGTAGCGTATCTAGTTTATTGTACTTTGTATACACATGTTCTATGAAAAATGTTGTATCAGCGCTAACATTGTAACAATAGGCCCACCTGCTATGGTCTCGATAAAGAGACTGGCAGTATTGAAAATAAATAAATAAATAAGTGAACCATTTCTTGCGAATTCTTATGTTCTATATATCTTATTTTTTTGTTGTTTTATGAACAAGCGATTAAAAACAAAGAATTTTGTGTTATCCAGAAATAAACGAGTTACGCAAGCATGCATATGTGCCAGATACCAAGAATACAAGACGAACACGCTACGGGAAAAAGCACACAAAGGAACGAATAACTAGGAATCCAGAAATGGAATACCTTACGCTGCACACACATGACCGGTCCGTGGGTTGCCGCTTGTCGCGCTTGACCTTAGCCAGCCAGAGGAGCCGTATTTTCGATTCTTTAGGAAATCTCCGCGAGTGGTTCGTGTACTGGACACGCAACAACCGGGCATTTCGGACCAGAAAACGCCGTGCACGTGTCTCTCTCGGCCGACCGTAACGAAATGTGGGGAGAACCATGGCGGCCGGCGGTCGGAAGGCGGCGCCAGGACCCCTTCACAGAATGACTCCACCCTCCGAGAAGGCGCGCGCATCGAGGCACCCTAACCTCCTTTTCTTGACCTCCCTATTAAGGGAGGCCAAGAAAATTCTGGAACCATATGAGCTGGATGGGTAAAGCAAATCACATGAAGCAGGAACAGATTCACGATGCCGAAGAAAATTGTTCACAGGGAGATGACGCTCTGAACTACGTCAGTTCAGTTATAGCAGAGTCATTTAGGAAAGACGATAGAATAATCGCACCAAATGAGGGAGCAACACAGGATAGCATAATAGAAAACAGCTTAGAACTGACCAATCTTAACTGGAAAAAGGCAGAAGCAAATGTTGCAAAATGCACGTCCGCGGGGATAGACGAAATTTCAATCAAGTTAATTAATGAACTTGGCCCAAGAAGCAAGGAAACGCTGATAAAACTGATAAAAGCATTGGAGGCAGTTATAACAAATAAGCAAATTCCGCACAGCTGGAAAGAGAGTAAAATGAATTTGATTTATAAAGGGAAAGGTGATAAGAAGAACATAAAATCCTTCCGACCAATTACGATAACATCAGTTACATATAGGCTGGCAATGCAGGCGGTGAAATTAAATATGCAGTCATTGGTAGAAAGCAATAGCATACTCGGAGAACTTCACAGCAGGTTCAGAAGTGGGTAGGCGCTAGCCTTTTCGTGCTTACCCAGTGCATAGAAATAGCTAAGGCAGAAAATAGACCTCTGTATTTAGCCTACCTGGACATAAGCGGTGCATAGAACAACGTGAACAAGGAACTCCTGGGGAACATAATAAAAGATGGCGGTATCGGTCATGAGGTAATTGATTTTCTACAGGAAATATATGGGGAAAATAATGTTGAAATAACATGGGAAGGAATTAAGAGTACAACTGTCGAGGTACACAAAGGAGTAAGGCAAGGTTGTCCTCTATCACCGCTGCTGTTCATGCTTTATATGACAAGTATGGAAAGAAGGTTACAAAGCAGCAATATAGGGTATAATCTGTCGTACAGATAAGGCGGAAAGGTTGTTCAGCAACGACTGCCGGGTTTAATGTATGCGGACGATATTGTACTGTTAGCAGAGATGCAGGAAGATTTGCAAACTATGGTTAATTACTGTGGAGACGAAGGAGACAGTTTAGGTTTCAGTTTTAGTGCAGCTAAGTTCGGTGGGATGTTTTTCAACGATACAACTGATCAGGAGTTTACAATACAAGGCCATGAAATACCCCGAGTGGCCGAATACAAATATCTCGGGGTATGGATAAACAAAGGGCAGATGTACACGGAAAAGCACGAACAGTCTCTGATAGCAAAAGGGCGAAAATGTGCGGGATAATGAAGCATACATTGTGGGGTTACAACAGGTATGAGGTACAGAGCGGTATTTGGAAGGGAGTAATGGTGCCGGGGCTTAGTTTCGGGAATGTGGTCTTGTGTTTAAGGGCAGAGGTTCAGTCGAGACTAGAAGTAAATTGGAGAGCTGTGGGAAGATTAGCACTAGGTGCCCACGGGAAAACCACAAACGAAGCAGTACAGGGGGATACGGGCGGGGCACAGTGATGCCACGGCTACTGATTTATCAGTAGATCTACTGATCTTTAAATTTTTCTGCCGATTCAGTGATAAAGCGCTTGAACCTGATTTTCTTACTTTTCTACTGAAACGAGAGCAAAAGCTGCCACTTTTTCAGTACAGAGTTTATAGTAATGTGATGCCACCTACGAGTGAGTGAGTGACTGACTGAATAAACTTTATATGTGAGTGAGTGAGTGACGAAACTTTGTTGTGAACGCCTGCAGAACGGTTAGCCTTCCCCTGTTAGGGAGGCGTTACCGTGACGCGGCCATCACATCTTCGCGAGTGAAAAAAAAAAAAAAACGTGGTAGGCTCCGAGGTTAACATACATTCTTGCGTTTCCAGACTCTCAATCGTGGCGCTACCTCTGTCTTTGAGCAAAGTGGGGAAAAGGCATAAAGTTTTTAAATAAATAATATGAAACTCTATGGGAAAAGGTGAGGCGGTGAATCCGTGCAAGTGGGTGCACTACCGTACCCCACAACTACGAAACCACCATCATCATCATAATGATCAAACTATTTTTATGTCCACTGCAGCACGGAGGCCTCTCCCAGCGATCTCCAATCACCCCTGTCTGGAAGATACTATACTCTAAAGCTTTCAAGTACTAACTACCATCTGACGCCTTTGAATAGGCCATCGGAGGGCTTCACTGTTTTTAAATTCGTGCTTGACAATGGCTCTCTGGATCCCCTTGTTTTTCAAAAGTGTCACCAAGAATCTCGGGGTCAATTTTTGTACTCTTTCTTAGCAGCTACAATACTACAAGAGAGTACTAGTATAAGCGCTGAATTTGTGGGCGCATAAAATGAGTGAAAAAAATCGAAATTAAAAATCTGCTGATTTCTACTGGTTTTGCGCAATAAAATCTACTACAATTTTTTTATGTGTCGTGGCAACACTGGCGGGGCATCGTACGAAGCACGGGAAGCTCAGAGTAAAATCCTACACGAAAAACGCCTGAGGAAATTGGACGATAACAGGTGGGCACCTAAGGCATTTAGTACAGAAAGAGCGCTGACTCACAATGGCGGAAAAGAACTAGGAAGCTAACCAGTAAGTATGCCAGACACGAAATCGAATAAAGACAGAACAATAAACGACAGGTTAAAAACGTGGAAGGTATAAATTGCATAAATTCAATGGAAAAGAAGCATAGTGTTGAGCTGTATCGTGACTGGAAACAGCAGATCAGGAAGGAAGCGTTTCGTGACAACTCAATAGGCAGTGCCCTACTCTTTGAAGCTAGATCAGGATGTCTTAGAACGCGGAGCTATAAAAAGAAATTTAACGAAGAAGACACATGTACTGTGTGTGGTAAATATGTAGAAACAATAGTATACCTCATACTAAAATGTAATGGTATCAATCCCGATGTCGATGCGGCCACAGTCGCGTTTCCTGAGGCCCTGGGGTTCAGAGATAGTAATAGTCATGAAAATAAATATGCCGTGGAATTTAGCAAAAGGCGACTGGAGCATTGGTGGCTCAAAAGCAGAGAGTTGACATAAGGTTAAAAGGGTAGGAAGACGTATTTAAATAAAATCGAGAATTTTAATAACACACAGCACAGGCAAATAAAAATAAAAGGCAAAAAAATAAGAAGCTGAGTATGGTGGCAACTGCCATCACCCCGTTTCAAAGGGGACGATCCATCCATCCATCCATCCTAACGTGGTGCAGCCAGTGCCGGCCTATTCTATTCCAGCCAGTGCCGGCCTATTCCATAAACGAGGTCGCGTGATGGATTTTTTGTACTACATTTAGCGCACGCGCCAGCATTGTTGTTTCCCCGTTCATTGTGTTTGCCCGCTCATTGTTGTTTCCCCACTCAGGCACAAAATGGACCGTGAACCTCCGGAGGGCGGTTCCTCGAAAAGGTTTTCCACTTAAGGTGAGCACCGTCTTCCTACCTTACAAACGCAAAAGTGCAAACAAGTTGTTCTGGTTATGTATCGAAGACAGCTTCGTTGCACTTCTCAGAAGTGTTGCTTAGAAAGGATAAGACAGCAATAACTGGGCTTCGTCGATTTTCCACTTCTGGCTACCCGCGGGCTTCCAGAACCTACCAGGACGATTTTGGTATGGCTGCTCTCTGGAAGTTCTCTGGCTAGCTACTAGTATACTGTAGGCTAGCAGACGACTAAAAGAGGCGATAGGCGCTCGCCGCCATCTTTGGGGGACTTCATGGATTGCAACGCGGGCGCTGGAGGACTTCGATTTACCTCGCTCCGCCAACTGTTTACGATCATCTTTGACTACATTTAGCGCACGCGCCAGCATTGTTGTTTCCCCGCTCATTGTGTTTGCTCGCTCATTGTTGTTTCCCCACTCAGGCACAAAATGGACCGTGAACCTCCGGAGGGCGGTTCCTCGAAAAGGTTGTGCCACTTAAGGTGAGCACCGTCTTCCTACCTTACAAACGCAAAAGTGCAAACAAGTCGTTCTGGTTATGTATCGAAGACAGCTTCGTTGCACTTCTCAGAAGTGTTGCTTAGAAAGGATAAGACAGCAATAACTGGGCTTCGTCGATTTTCCACTTCTGGCTACTCGCGGGCTTCCAGAACCTGCCAGGATGATTTTGGTATGGCTGCTCTCTGGAAGTTCTCTGGCTAGCTACTAGTACACGGTAGGCTAGCAGACGACTAAAAGACGCGATAGGCGCTCGCCGCCATCTTTGGGGGACTTCATGGATTGCAACGCGGGCGCTGGAGGACTTCGATTTACCTCGCTCCGCCAACTGTTTACGATCATCTTTGACTACATTTAGCGCACGCGCCAGCATTGTTGTTTCCCCGCTCATTGTGTTTGCCCGCTCATTGTTGTTTCCCCACTCAGGCACAAAATGGACCGTGAACCTCCGGAGGGCGGTTCCTCGAGAAGAAGGTTTTGCCACTTAAGGTGAGCACCGTCTTCCTACCTTACAAACGCAAAAGTGCAAACAAGTTGTTCTGGTTATGTATCGAAGACAGCTTCGTTGCACTTCTCAGAAGTGTTGCTTAGAAAGGATAAGACAGCAATAACTGGGTTTCGTCGATTTTCCACTTCTGGCTACCCGTGGGCTTCCAGAACCTACCAGGATGATTTTGGTATGGCTGCTCTCTGGAAGTTCTCTGGCTAGCTACTAGTACACTGTAGGCTAGCAGACGACTGAAAGAGGCGATAGGCGCTCGCCGCAATCTTTGGGGGACTTCATGGATTGCAACGCGGGCGCTGGTGGACTTCGATTTACCTCGCTCCGCCAACTGTTTACGATCATCTTTGACTACATTTAACGCACGCGCCAGCATTGTTGTTTCCCCGCTAATTGTGTTTGCCCGCTCATGGTTGTTTCCCCACTCAGGCACAAAATGGACCGTGAACCTCCGGAGGGCGGTTCCTCGTAAAGAAGGTTTTGCCACTTAAGGTGAGCACCGTCTTCCTACCTTACAAACGCAAAAGTGCAAACAAGTTGTTCTGGTTATGTATCGAAGACAGCTTCGTTGCACTTCTCAAAAGTGTTGCTTAGAAAGCAACACTTCTGGCAATAACTGGGCTTCGTCGATTTTCCACTTCTGGCTACCCGCGGGCTTCCAGAACCTACCAGGATGATTTTGGTATGGCTGCTCTCTGGAGGTTCTCTGGCTAGCTACTAGTACACTGTAGGCTAGCAGACGACTAAAAGAGGCGATAGGCGCTCGCCGCCATCTTTGCAGGGACTTCATGGATTGCAACGCGGGCGCTGGAGGACTTCGATTTACCTCGCTCCGCCAACTGTTTACGATCATCTCCGACTACATTTAGCGCACGCGCCAGCATTGTTGTTTCCCCGCTCATTGTGTTTGCCCGCTCATTGTTGTTTCCCCACTCAGGCACAAAATGGACCGTGAACCTCCGGAGGGTGGTTCCTCGAAAAGGTTGTGCCACTT
The DNA here is from genome assembly GCF_038994185.2 of Dermacentor albipictus. Lineage (NCBI taxonomy): Eukaryota > Metazoa > Arthropoda > Arachnida > Ixodida > Ixodidae > Dermacentor > Dermacentor albipictus. The sequence goes on from NC_091825.1 coordinate 123,381,661, forward strand.
AAGGTGAGCACCGTCTTCCTACTTTACAAACGCAAAAGTGCAAACAAGTTGTTCTGGTTATGTATCGAAGACAGCTTCGTTGCACTTCTCAGAAGTGTTGCTTAGAAAGGATAAGACAGCAATAACTGGGCTTCGTCGATTTTCCACTTCTGGCTACTCGCGGGCTTCCAGAACCTGCCAGGATGATTTTGGTATGGCTGCTCTCTGGAAGTTCTCTGGCTAGCTACTAGTACACGGTAGGCTAGCAGACGACTAAAAGAGGCGATAGGCGCTCGCCGCCATCTTTGGGGGACTTCATGGATTGCAACGCGGGCGCTGGAGGACTTCGATTTACCTCGCTCCGCCAACTGTTTACGATCATCTTTGACTACATTTAGCGCACGCGCCAGCATTGTTGTTTCCCCGCTCATTGTGTTTGCCCGCTCATTGTTGTTTCCCCACTCAGGCACAAAATGGATCGTGAACCTCCGGAGGGCGGTTCCTCGAGAAGAAGGTTTTGCCACTTAAGGTGAGCACCGTCTTCCTACCTTACAAACGCAAAAGTGCAAACAAGTTGTTCTGGTTATGTATCGAAGACAGCTTCGTTGCACTTCTCAGAAGTGTTGCTTAGAAAGGATAAGACAGCAATAATTGGGTTTCGTCGATTTTCCACTTCTGGCTACCCGTGGGCTTCCAGAACCTACCAGGATGATTTTGGTATGGCTGCTCTCTGGAAGTTCTCTGGCTAGCTACTAGTACACTGTAGGCTAGCAGACGACTGAAAGAGGCGATAGGCGCTCGCCGCAATCTTTGGGGGACTTCATGGATTGCAACGCGGGCGCTGGTGGACTTCGATTTACCTCGCTCCGCCAACTGTTTACGATCATCTTTGACTACATTTAACGCACGCGCCAGCATTGTTGTTTCCCCGCTAATTGTGTTTGCCCGCTCATGGTTGTTTCCCCACTCAGGCACAAAATGGACCGTAAACCTCCGGAGGGCGGTTCCTCGTAAAGAAGGTTTTGCCACTTAAGGTGAGCACCGTCTTCCTACCTTACAAACGCAAAAGTGCAAACAAGTTCTGGTTATGTATCGAAGACAGCTTCGTTGCACTTCTCAAAAGTGTTGCTTAGAAAGCAACACTTCTGGCAATAACTGGGCTTCGTCGATTTTCCACTTCTGGCTACCCGCGGGCTTCCAGAACCTACCAGGATGATTTTGGTATGGCTGCTCTCTGGAGGTTCTCTGGCTAGCTACTAGTACACTGTAGGCTAGCAGACGACTAAAAGAGGCGATAGGCGCTCGCCGCCATCTTTGCAGGGACTTCATGGATTGCAACGCGGGCGCTGGAGGACTTCGATTTACCTCGCTCCACCAACTGTTTACGATCATCTCCGACTACATTTAGCGCACGCGCCAGCATTGTTGTTTCCCCGCTCATTGTGTTTGCCCGCTCATTGTTGTTTCCCCACTCAGGCACAAAATGGACCGTGAACCTCCGGAGGGTGGTTCCTCGAAAAGGTTGTGCCACTTAAGGTGAGCACCGTCTTCCTACCTTACAAACGCAAAAGTGCAAACAAGTTGTTCTGGTTATGTATCGAAGACAGCTTCGTTGCACTTCTCAGAAGTGTTGCTTAGAAAGGATAAGACAGCAATAACTGGGCTTCGTCGATTTTCCACTTCTGGCTACTCGCGGGCTTCCAGAACCTGCCAGGATAATTTTGGTATGGCTGCTCTCTGGAAGTTCTCTGGCTAGCTACTAGTACACGGTAGGCTAGCAGACGACTAAAAGAGGCGATAGGCGCTCGCCGCCATCTTTGGGGGACTTCATGGATTGCAACGTGGGCGCTGGAGGACTTCGATTTACTTCGCTCCGCCAACTGTTTACGATCATATCTGACAACATTTAGCGCACGTGCCAGCATTGTTGTTTCCCCGCTCATTGTGTTTGCCCGCTCATTGTTGTTTCCCCACTCAGGCACAAAATGGACCGTGAACCTCCGGAGGGCGGTTCCTCGAAAAGAAGGTTTTGCCACTTAAGGTGAGCACCGTCTTCCTACCTTACAAACGCAAAAGTGCAAACAAGTTGTTCTGGTTATGTATCGAAGACAGCTTCGTTGCACTTCTCAGAAGTTTTGCTTAGACAGGATAAGACAGCAATAACTGGGCTTCGTCGATTTTCCACTTCTGGCTACCCGCGGGCTTCCAGAACCTACCAGAACGATTTTGGTATGGCTGCTCTCTGGAAGTTCTCTGGCTAGCTACTAGTACACTGTAGGCTAGCAGACGACTAAAAGAGGCGATAGGCGCTCGCCGCCATCTTTGCGTGGAATTCATGGATTGCAACGCGGGCGCTGGAGGAGTTCGATTTACCTCGCTCCGCCAACTGTTTACGATCATCTTTGACTACATTTAGCGCACGCGCCAGCATTGTTGTTTCCACGCTCATTGTGTTTGCCCGCTCATTGTTGTTTCCCCACTCAGGCACAAAATGGACCGTGAACCTCCGGAGGGCGGTTCCTCGAGAAGGTTTTGCCAATTAAGGTGAGCACCGTCTTCCTACCTTACAAACGCAAAAGTGCAAACAAGTTGTTCTCGTTATGTATCGAAGACAGCTTCGTTGCACTTCTCAGAAGTGTTGCTTAGAAAGGATAAGACAGCAATAACTGGGCTTCGTCGATTTTCCACTTCTGGCTACCCGCGGGCTTCCAGAACCTACCAGGACGATTTTGGTATGGCTGCTCTCTGGAAGTTCTCTGGCTAGCTACTAGTACACTGTAGGCTAGCAGACGACTAAAAGAGGCGATAGGCGCTCGCCGCCATCTTTGCGGGGACTTCATGGATTGCAACGCGGGCGCTGGAGGACTTCGATTTACCTCGCTCCGCCAACTGTTTACGATCATCTTTGACTACATTTAGCGCACGCGCCAGCCTTGTTGTTTCCCCGCTCATTGTGTTTGCCCGCTCATTGTTGTTTCCCCACTCAGGCACAAAATGGACCGTGAACCTCCGGAGGGCGGTTCCTCGAGAAGGTCTTGCCACTTAAGGTGAGCACCGTCTTCCTACCTTACAAACGCAAAAGTGCAAAGAAGTTGTTCTGGTTATGTATCGAAGACAGCTTCGTTGCACTTCTGAGAAGTGATGCTTAGAAAGGATAAGACAGCAATAACTGGGCTTCGTCGATTTTCCACTTCTGGCTTCCCGTGGGCTTCCAGAACCTACCAGGATGATTTTGGTATGGCTGCTCTCTGGAAGTTCTCTGGCTAGCTACTAGTACACTGTAGGCTAGCAGACGACTGAAAGAGGCGATAGGCGCTCGCCGCAATCTTTGGGGGACTTCATGGATTGCAACGCGGGCGCTGGTGGACTTCGATTTACCTCGCTCCGCCAACTGTTTACGATCATCTTTGACTACATTTAACGCACGCGCCAGCATTGTTGTTTCCCCGCTAATTGTGTTTCCCCGCTCATGGTTGTTTCCCCGCTCAGGCACAAAATGGACCGTGAACCTCCGGAGGGCGGTTCCTCGTAAAGAAGGTTTTGCCACTTAAGGTGAGCACCGTCTTCCTACCTTACAAACGCAAAAGTGCAAACAAGTTGTTCTGGTTATGTATCGAAGACAGCTTCGTTGCACTTCTCAAAAGTGTTGCTTAGAAAGCAACACTTCTGGCAATAACTGGGCTTCGTCGATTTTCCACTTCTGGCTACCCGCGGGCTTCCAGAACCTACCAGGATGATTTTGGTATGGCTGCTCTCTGGAGGTTCTCTGGCTAGCTACTAGTACACTGTAGGCTAGCAGACGACTAAAAGAGGCGATAGGCGCTCGCCGCCATCTTTGCAGGGACTTCATGGATTGCAACGCGGGCGCTGGAGGACTTCGATTTACCTCGCTCCGCCAACTGTTTACGATCATCTCCGACTACATTTAGCGCACGCGCCAGCATTGTTGTTTCCCCGCTCATTGTGTTTGCCCGCTCATTGTTGTTTCCCCACTCATGCACAAAATGGACCGTGAACCTCCGGAGGGTGGTTCCTCGAAAAGGTTGCGCCACTTAAGGTGAGCACCGTCTTCCTACCTTACAAACGCAAAAGTGCAAACAAGTTGTTCTGGTTATGTATCGAAGACAGCTTCGTTGCACTTCTCAGAAGTGTTGCTTAGAAAGGATAAGACAGCAATAACTGGGCTTCGTCGATTTTCCACTTCTGGCTACTCGCGGGCTTCCAGAACCTGCCAGGATGATTTTGGTATGGCTGCTCTCTGGAAGTTCTCTGGCTAGCTACTAGTACACTGTAGGCTAGCAGACGACTAAAAGAGGCGATAGGCGCTCGCCGCCATCTTTGGGGGACTTCATGGATTGCAACGTGGGCGCTGGAGGACTTCGATTTACTTCGCTCCGCCAACTGTTTACGATCATCTCCGACTACATTTAGCGCACGCGCCAGCATTGTTGTTTCCCCGCTCATTGTGTTCGCCCGCTCATTGTTGTTTCCCCACTCAGGCACAAAATGGACCGTGAACCTCCGGAGGGCGGTTCCTCGAGAAGAAGGTTTTGCCACTTAAGGTGAGCACCGTCTTCCTACCTTACAAACGCAAAAGTGCAAACAAGTTGTTCTGGTTATGTATCGAAGACAGCTTCGTTGCACTTCTCAGAAGTTTTGCTTAGACAGGATAAGACAGCAATAACTGGGCTTCGTCGATTTTCCACTTCTGGCTACCCGCGGGCTTCCAGAACCTACCAGAACGATTTTGGTATGGCTGCTCTCTGGAAGTTCTCTGGCTAGCTACTAGTACACTGTAGGCTAGCAGACGACTAAAAGAGGCGATAGGCGCTCGCCGCCATCTTTGCGTGGAATTCATGGATTGCAACGCGGGCGCTGGAGGAGTTCGATTTACCTCGCTCCGCCAACTGTTTACGATCATCTTTGACTACATTTAGCGCACGCGCCAGCATTGTTGTTTCCACGCTCATTGTGTTTGCCCGCTCATTGTTGTTTCCCCACTCAGGCACAAAATGGACCGTGAACCTCCGGAGGGCGGTTCCTCGAGAAGAAGGTTTTGCCAATTAAGGTGAGCACCGTCTTCCTACCTTACAAACGCAAAAGTGCAAACAAGTTGTTCTCGTTATGTATCGAAGACTGCTTCGTTGCACTTCTCAGAAGTGTTGCTTAGAAAGGATAAGACAGCAATAACTGGGCTTCGTCGATTTTCCACCTCTGGCTACCCGCGGGCTTCCAGAACCTACCAGGACGATTTTGGTATGGCTGCTCTCTGGAAGTTCTCTGGCTAGCTACTAGTACACTGTAGGCTAGCAGACGACTAAAAGAGGCGATAGGCGCTCGCCGCCATCTTTGCGGGGACTTCATGGATTGCAACGCGGGCGCTGGAGGACTTCGATTTACCTCGCTCCGCCAACTGTTTACGATCATCTTTGACTACATTTAGCGCACGCGCCAGCATTGTTGTTTCCCCGCTCATTGTGTTTGCCCGCTCATTGTTGTTTCCCCACTCAGGCACAAAATGGACCGTGAACCTCCGGAGGGCGGTTCCTCGAGAAGAAGGTCTTGCCACTTAAGGTGAGCACCGTCTTCCTACCTTACAAACGCAAAAGTGCAAAGAAGTTGTTCTGGTTATGTATCGAAGACAGCTTCGTTGCACTTCTGAGAAGTGATGCTTAGAAAGGATAAGACAGCAATAACTGGGCTTCGTCGATTTTCCACTTCTGGCTACCCGCGGGCTTCCAGAACCTACCAGGATGATTTTGGTATGGCTGCTCTCTGGAAGTTCTCTGGCTAGCTACTAGTACACTGTAGGCTAGCAGACGACTAAAAGAGGCGATAGGCGCTCGCCGCCATCTTTGGGGGACTTCATGGATTGCAACGTGGGCGCTGGAGGACTTCGATTTACTTCGCTCCGCCAACTGTTTACGATCATATCTGACTACATTTAGCGCACGTGCCAGCATTGTCGTTTCCCCGCTCATTGTGTTTGCCCGCTCATTGTTGTTTCCCCACTCAGGCACAAAATGGACCGTGAACCTCCGTAGGGTGGTTCCTCGAAAAGGTTTTGCCACTTAAGGTGAGCACCGTCTTCCTACCTTACAAACGCAAAAGTGCAAACAAGTTGTTCTGGTTATGTATCGAAGACAGCTTCGTTGCACTTCTCAGAAGTGTTGCTTAGAAAGGATAAGACAGCAATAACTGGGTTTCGTCGATTTTCCACTTCTGGCTACCCGTGGGCTTCCAGAACCTACCAGGATGATTTTGGTATGGCTGCTCTCTGGAAGTTCTCTGGCTAGCTACTAGTACACTGTAGGCTAGCAGACGACTAAAAGAGGCGATAGGCGCTCGCCGCCATCTTTGGGGGACTTCGTGGATTGCAACGCGGGCGCTGGTGGACTTCGATTTACCTCGCTCCGCCAACTGTTTACGATCATCTTTGACTACATTTAACGCACGCGCCAGCATTCTTGTTTCCCCGCTAATTGTGTTTGCCCGCTCATGGTTGTTTCCCCACTCGGGCACAAAACGGACCGTGAACCTCCGGAGGGCGGTTCCTCGTAAAGGTTTTGCCACTTAAGGTGAGCACCGTCTTCCTACCTTACAAACGCAAAAGTGCAAACAAGTTGTTCTGGTTATGTATCGAAGACAGCTTCGTTGCACTTCTCAAAAGTGTTGCTTAGAAAGCAACACTTCTGGCAATAACTGGGCTTCGTCGATTTTCCACTTCTGGCTACCCGCGGGCTTCCAGAACCTACCAGGATGATTTTGGTATGGCTGCTCTCTGGAAGTTCTCTGGCTAGCTACTAGTACACTGTAGGCCAGCAGACGACTAAAAGAGGCGATAGGCGCTCGCCGCCATCTTTGCAGGGACTTCATGGATTGCAACGCGGGCGCTGGAGAACTTCGATTTACCTCGCTCCGCCAACTGTTTACGATCATCTCCGACTACATTTAGCGCACGCGCCAGCATTGTTATTTCCCCGCTCATTGTGTTTGCCCGCTCATTGTTGTTTCCCCACTCGGGCACAAAATGGACCGTGAACCTCCGGAGGGTGGTTCCTCGAAAAGGTTTTGCCACTTAAGGTGAGCACCGTCTTCCTACCTTACAAACGCAAAAGTGCAAACAAGTTGTTCTGGTTATGTATCGAAGACAGCTTCGTTGCACTTCTCAGAAGTGTTGCTTAGAAAGGATAAGACAGCAATAACTGGGTTTCGTCGATTTTCCACTTCTGGCTACCCGTGGGCTTCCAGAACCTACCAGGATGATTTTGGTATGGCTGCTCTCTGGAAGTTCTCTGGCTAGCTACTAGTACACTGTAGGCTAGCAGACGACTAAAAGAGGCGATAGGCGCTCGCCGCCATCTTTGGGGGACTTCATGGATTGCAACGCGGGCGCTGGTGGACTTCGATTTACCTCGCTCCGCCAACTGTTTACGATCATCTTTGACTACATTTAACGCACGCGCCAGCATTCTTGTTTCCCCGCTAATTGTGTTTGCCCGCTCATGGTTGTTTCCCCACTCAGGCACAAAATGGACCGTGAACCTCCGGAGGGCGGTTCCTCGTAAAGGTTTTGCCACTTAAGGGGAGCACCGTCTTCCTACCTTACAAACGCAAAAGTGCAAACAAGTTGTTCTGGTTATGTATCGAAGACAGCTTCGTTGCACTTCTCAAAAGTGTTGCTTAGAAAGCAACACTTCTGGCAATAACTGGGCTTCGTCGATTTTCCACTTCTGGCTACCCGCGGGCTTCCAGAACCTACCAGGATGATTTTGGTATGGCTGCTCTCTGGAAGTTCTCTGGCTAGCTACTAGTACACTGTAGGCCAGCAGACGACTAAAAGAGGCGATAGGCGCTCGCCGCCATCTTTGCAGGGACTTCATGGATTGCAACGCGGGCGCTGGAGAACTTCGATTTACCTCGCTCCGCCAACTGTTTACGATCATCTCCGACTACATTTAGCGCACGCGCCAGCATTGTTGTTTCCCCGCTCATTGTGTTTGCCCGCTCATTGTTGTTTACCCACTCAGGCACAAAATGGACCGTGAACCTCCGGAGGGTGGTTCCTCGAAAAGGTTGTGCCGCTTAAGGTGAGCACCGTCTTCCTACCTTACAAACGCAAAAGTGCAAACAAGTTGTTCTGGTTATGTATCGAAGACAGCTTCGTTGCACTTCTCAGAAGTGTTGCTTAGAAAGGATAAGACAGCAATAACTGGGCTTCGTCGATTTTCCACTTCTGGCTACTCGCGGGCTTCCAGAACCTGCCAGGTTGATTTTGGTATGGCTGCTCTCTGGAAGTTCTCTGGCTAGCTACTAGTACACTGTAGGCTAGCAGACGACTAAGAGGCGATAGGCGCTCGCCGCCATCTTTGCGGGGACTTCGTGGATTGCAATGCGGGCGTTGGAGGACTTCGATTTACCTCACTCCGCCAACTGTTTACGATCATCTCCGACTACATTTAGCGCACGCGCCAGCATTGTTGTTTCCCCGATCATTGTGTTCGCCCGCTCATTGTTTCCCCACTCAGGCACAAAATGGACCGTGAACCTCCGGAGGGCGGTTCCTCGAAAAGGTTGTGCCACTTAAGGTGAGCACCGTCTTCCTACCTTACAAACGCAAAAGTGCAAACAAGTCGTTCTGGTTATGTATCGAAGACAGCTTCGTTGCACTTCTCAGAAGTGTTGCTTAGAAAGAATAAAACAGCAATAATTGGGCTTCGTCGATTTTCCACTTCTGGCTACCCGCGGGCTTCCAGAACCTACCAGGATGATTTTGGTATGGCTGCTCTCTGGAAGTTCTCTGGCTAGCTACTAGTACACTGTAGGCTAGCAGACGACTAAAAGAGGCGATAGGCGCTCGCCGCCATCTTTGGGGGACTTCATGGATTGCAACGTGGGCGCTGGAGGACTCCGATTTACTTCGCTCCGCCAACTGTTTACGATCATATCTGACTACATTTAGCGCACGCGCCAGCATTGTTGTTTCCCCGCTCATTGTGTTTGCCCGCTCATTGTTGTTTCCCCACTCAGGCACAAAATGGACCGTGAACCTCCGGAGGGTGGTTCCTCGAAAAGGTTTTGCCACTTAAGGTGAGCACCGTCTTCCTACCTTACAAACGCAAAAGTGCAAACAAGTTGTTCTGGTTATGTATCGAAGACAGCTTCGTTGCACTTCTCAGAAGTGTTGCTTAGAAAGGATAAGACAGCAATAACTGGGTTTCGTCGATTTTCCACTTCTGGCTACCCGTGGGCTTCCAGAACCTACCAGGATGATTTTGGTATGGCTGCTCTCTGGAAGTTCTCTGGCTAGCTACTAGTACACTGTAGGCTAGCAGACGACTAAAAGAGGCGATAGGCGCTCGCCGCAATCTTTGGGGGACTTCATTGATTGCAACGCGGGCGCTGGTGGACTTCGATTTACCTCGCTCCGCCAACTGTTTACGATCATCTTTGACTACATTTAACGCACGCGCCAGCATTGTTGTTTCCCCGCTAATTGTGTTTGCCCGCTCATGGTTGTTTCCCCACTCAGGCACAAAATGGACCGTGAACCTCCGGAGGGCGGTTCCTCGTAAAGAAGGTTTTGCCACTTAAGGTGAGCACCGTCTTCCTACCTTACAAACGCAAAAGTGCAAACAAGTTGTTCTGGTTATGTATCGAAGACAGCTTCGTTGCACTTCTCAAAAGTGTTGCTTAGAAAGCAACACTTCTGGCAATAACTGGGCTTCGTCGATTTTCCACTTCTGGCTACCCGCGGGCTTCCAGAACCTACCAGGATGATTTTGGTATGGCTGCTCTCTGGAAGTTCTCTGGCTAGCTACTAGTACACTGTAGGCTAGCAGACGACTAAAAGAGGCGATAGGCGCTCGCCGCCATCTTTGGGGGACTTCATGGATTGCAACGTGGGCGCTGGAGGACACCGATTTACTTCGCTCCGCCAACTGTTTACGATCATATCTGACTACATTTAGCGCACGCGCCAGCATTGTTGTTTCCCCGCTCATTGTGTTTGCCCGCTCATTGTTGTTTCCCCACTCAGGCACAAAATGGACCGTGAACCTCCGGAGGGTGGTTCCTCGAAAAGGTTTTGCCACTTAAGGTGAGCACCGTCTTCCTACCTTACAAACGCAAAAGTGCAAACAAGTTGTTCTGCTTATGTATCGAAGACAGCTTCGTTGCACTTCTCAGAAGTGTTGCTTAGAAAGGATAAGACAGCAATAACTGGGTTTCGTCGATTTTCCACTTCTGGCTACCCGTGGGCTTCCAGAACCTACCAGGATGATTTTGGTATGGCTGCTCTCTGGAAGTTCTCTGGCTAGCTACTAGTACACTGTAGGCTAGCAGACGACTAAAAGAGGCGATAGGCGCTCGCCGCAATCTTTGGGGGACTTCATGGATTGCAACGCGGGCGCTGGTGGACTTCGATTTACCTCGCTCCGCCAACTGTTTACGATCATCTTTGACTACATTTAACGCACGCGCCAGCATTGTTGTTTCCCCGCTAATTGTGTTTGCCCGCTCATGGTTGTTTCCCCACTCAGGCACAAAATGGACCGTGAACCTCCGGAGGGCGGTTCCTCGTAAAGAAGGTTTTGCCACTTAAGGTGAGCACCGTCTTCCTACCTTACAAACGCAAAAGTGCAAACAAGTTGTTCTGGTTATGTATCGAAGACAGCTTCGTTGCACTTCTCAAAAGTGTTGCTTAGAAAGCAACACTTCTGGCAATAACTGGGCTTCGTCGATTTTCCACTTCTGGCTACCCGCGGGCTTCCAGAACCTACCAGGATGATTTTGGTATGGCTGCTCTCTGGAGGTTCTCTGGCTAGCTACTAGTACACTGTAGGCTAGCAGACGACTAAAAGAGGCGATAGGCGCTCGCCGCCATCTTTGCAGGGACTTCATGGATTGCAACGCGGGCGCTGGAGGACTTCGATTTACCTCGCTCCGCCAACTGTTTACGATCATCTCCGACTACATTTAGCGCACGCGCCAGCATTGTTGTTTCCCCGCTCATTGTGTTTGCCCGCTCATTGTTGTTTCCCCACTCAGGCACAAAATGGACCGTGAACCTCCGGAGGGCGGTTCCTCGAGAAGGTTTTGCCACTTAAGGTGAGCACCGTCTTCCTACCTTACAAACGCAAAAGTGCAAACAAGTTGTTCTGGTTATGTATCGAAGACAGCTTCGTTGCACTTCTCAGAAGTGTTGCTTAGAAAGGATAAGACAGCAATAATTGGGCTTCGTCGATTTTCCACTTCTGGCTACCCGCGGGCTTCCAGAACCTACCAGGATGATTTTGGTATGGCTGCTCTCTGGAAGTTCTCTGGCTAGCTACTAGTACACTGTAGGCTAGCAGACGACTAAAAGAGGCGATAGGCGCTCGCCGCCATCTTTGGGGGACTTCATGGATTGCAACGTGGGCGCTGGAGGACTCCGATTTACTTCGCTCCGCCAACTGTTTACGATCATATCTGACTACATTTAGCGCACGCGCCAGCATTGTTGTTTCCCCGCTCATTGTGTTTGCCCGCTCATTGTTGTTTCCCCACTCAGGCACAAAATGGACCGTGAACCTCCGGAGGGTGGTTCCTCGAAAAGGTTTTGCCACTTAAGGTGAGCACCGTCTTCCTACCTTACAAACGCAAAAGTGCAAACAAGTTGTTCTGGTTATGTATCGAAGACAGCTTCGTTGCACTTCTCAGAAGTGTTGCTTAGAAAGGATAAGACAGCAATAACTGGGCTTCGTCGATTTTCCACTTCTGGCTACCCGCGGGCTTCCAGAACCTACCAGGATGATTTTGGTATGGCTGCTCTCTGGAGGTTCTCTGGCTAGCTACTAGTACACTGTAGGCTAGCAGACGACTAAAAGAGGCGATAGGCGCTCGCCGCCATCTTTGCAGGGACTTCATGGATTGCAACGCGGGCGCTGGAGGAGTTCGATTTACCTCGCTCCGCCAACTGTTTACGATCATCTTTGACTACATTTAGCGCACGCGCCAGCATTGTTGTTTCCCCGCTCATTGTGTTTGCCCGCTCATTGTTGTTTCCCCACTCAGGCACAAAATGGACCGTGAACCTCCGGTGGGCGGTTCCTCGAGAAGAAGGTTTTGCCACTTAAGGTGAGCACCGTCTTCCTACCTTACAAACGCAAAAGTGCAAACAAGTTGTTCTTGTTATGTATCGAAGACAGCTTCGTTGCACTTCTCAGAAGTGTTGCTTAGAAAGGATAAGACAGCAATAACTGGGCTTCGTCGATTTTCCACTTCTGGCTACTCGCGGGCTTCCAGAACCTGCCAGGATGATTTTGGTATGGCTGCTCTCTGGAAGTTCTCTGGCTAGCTACTAGTACACTGTAGGCTAGCAGACGACTAAAAGAGGCGATAGGCGCTCGCCGCCATCTTTGCAGGGACTTCATGGATTGCAACGCGGGCGCTGGAGGACTTCGATTTACCTCGCTCCGCCAACTGTTTACGATCATCTCCGACTACATTTAGCGCACGCGCCAGCATTGTTGTTTCCCCGCTCATTGTGTTTGCCCGCTCATTGTTGTTTCCCCACTCAGGCACAAAATGGACCGTGAACCTCCGGAGGGCGGTTCCTCGTAAAGAAGGTTTTGCCACTTAAGGTGAGCACCGTCTTCCTACCTTACAAACGCAAAAGTGCAAACAAGTTGTTCTGGTTATGTATCGAAGACAGCTTCGTTGCACTTCTCAAAAGTGTTGCTTAGAAAGCAACACTTCTGGCAATAACTGGGCTTCGTCGATTTTCCACTTCTGGCTACCCGCGGGCTTCCAGAACCTACCAGGATGATTTTGGTATGGCTGCTCTCTGGAGGTTCTCTGGCTAGCTACTAGTACACTGTAGGCTAGCAGACGACTAAAAGAGGCGATAGGCGCTCGCCGCCATCTTTGCAGGGACTTCATGGATTGCAACGCGGGCGCTGGAGGACTTCGATTTACATCGCTCCGCCAACTGTTTACGATTATCTTTGACTACATTTAGCGCACGCGCCAGCATTGTTGTTTCCCCGCTCATTGTGTTTGCCCGCTCATTGTTGTTTCCCCACTCAGGCACAAAATGGACCGTGAACCTCCGGAGGGTGGTTCCTCGAAAAGGTTGTGCCACTTAAGGTGAGCACCGTCTTCCTACCTTACAAACGCAAAAGTGCAAACAAGTTGTTCTGGTTATGTATCGAAGACAGCTTCGTTGCACTTCTCAGAAGTGTTGCTTAGAAAGCAACACTTCTGGCAATAACTGGGCTTCGTCGATTTTCCACTTCTGGCTACCCGCGGGCTTCCAGAACCTACCAGGATGATTTTGGTATGGCTGCTCTCTGGAGGTTCTCTGGCTAGCTACTAGTACACTGTAGGCTAGCAGACGACTAAAAGAGGCGATAGGCGCTCGCCGCCATCTTTGCAGGGACTTCATGGATTGCAACGCGGGCGCTGGAGGACTTCGATTTACCTCGCTCCGCCAACTGTTTACGATCATCTCCGACTACATTTAGCGCACGCGCCAGCATTGTTGTTTCCCCGCTCATTGTGTTTGCCCGCTCATTGTTGTTTCCCCACTCAGGCACAAAATGGACCGTGAACCTCCGGAGGGTGGTTCCTCGAAAAGGTTGTGCCACTTAAGGTGAGCACCGTCTTCCTACCTTACAAACGCAAAAGTGCAAACAAGTTGTTCTGGTTATGTATCGAAGACAGCTTCGTTGCACTTCTCAAAAGTGTTGCTTAGAAAGCAACACTTCTGGCAATAACTGGGCTTCGTCGATTTTCCACTTCTGGCTACCCGCGGGCTTCCAGAACCTACCAGGATGATTTTGGTATGGCTGCTCTCTGGAGGTTCTCTGGCTAGCTACTAGTACACTGTAGGCTAGCAGACGACTAAAAGAGGCGATAGGCGCTCGCCGCCATCTTTGCAGGGACTTCATGGATTGCAACGCGGGCGCTGGAAGAGTTCGATTTACCTCGCTCCGCCAACTGTTTACGATCATCTTTGACTACATTTAGCGCACGCGCCAGCATTGTTGTTTCCCCGCTCATTGTGTTTGCCCGCTCATTGTTGTTTCCCCACTCAGGCACAAAATGGACCGTGAAACTCCGGAGGGCGGTTCCTCAAGAAGAAGGTTTTGCCACTTAAGGTGAGCACCGTCTTCCTACCTTACAAACGCAAAAGTGCAAACAAGTTCTTCTGGTTATGTATCGAAGACAGCTTCGTTGCACTTCTCAGAAGTGTTGCTTAGAAAGGATAAGACAGCAATAACTGGGCTTCGTCGATTTTCCACTTCTGGCTACCCGCGGGCTTCCAGAACCTACCAGGACGATTTTGGTATGGCTGCTCTCTGGAAGTTCTCTGGCTAGCTACTAGTACACTGTAGGCTAGCAGACGACTAAAAGAGGCGATAGGCGCTCGCCGCCATCTTTGCGGGGACTTCATGGATTGCAACGCGGGCGCTGGAGGAGTTCGATTTACCTCGCTCCGCCAACTGTTTACGATCATCTTTGACTACATTTAGCGCACGCGCCAGCATTGTTGTTTCCCCGCTCATTGTGTTTGCCCGCTCATTGTTGTTTCCCCACTCAGGCACAAAATGGACCGTGAACCTCCGGAGGGCGGTTCCTCGAGAAGGTTTTGCCACTTAAGGTGAGCACCGTCTTCCTACCTTACAAACGCAAAAGTGCAAACAAGTTGTTCTGGTTATGTATCGAAGACAGCTTCGTTGCACTTCTCAGAAGTGTTGCTTAGAAAGGATAAGACAGCAATAACTGGGTTTCGTCGATTTTCCACTTCTGGCTACCCGTGGGCTTCCAGAACCTACCAGGATGATTTTGGTATGGCTGCTCTCTGGAAGTTCTCTGGCTAGCTACTAGTACACTGTAGGCTAGCAGACGACTAAGAGGCGATAGGCGCTCGCCGCCATCTTTGCGGGGACTTCATGGATTGCAACGCGGGCGCTGGAGGACTTCGATTTACCTCGCTCCGCCAACTGTTTACGATCATCTCTGACTACATTTAGCGCACGCGCCAGCATTGTTGTTTCCCCGCTCATTCTGTTCGCCCGCTCATTGTTGTTTCCCCACTCAGGCACAAAATGGACCGTGAACCTCCGGAGGGCGGTTCCTCGAGAAGGTTTTGCCACTTAAGGTGAGCACCGTCTTCCTACCTTACAAACGCAAAAGTGCAAACAAGTTGTTCTTGTTATGTATCGAAGACAGCTTCGTTGCACTTCTCAGAAGTGTTGCTTAGAAAGGATAAGACAGCAATAACTGGGCTTCGATTTTCCACTTCTGGCTACCCGCGGGCTTCCAGAACCTACAGGCCGATTTTGGTATGGCTGCTCTCTGGAAGTTCTCTGGCTAGCTACTAGTACACTGTAGGCTAGCAGACGACTAAAAGAGGCGATAGGCGCTCGCCGCCATCTTTGCGGGGACTTCATGGATTGCAACGCGGGCGCTGGAGGAGTTCGATTTACCTCGCTCCGCCAACTGTTTACGATCATCTTTGACTACATTTAGCGCACGCGCCAGCATTGTTGTTTCCCCGCTCATTGTGTTTGCCCGCTCATTGTTGTTTCCCCACTCAGGCACAAAATGGACCGTGAACCTCCGGAGGGCGGTTCCTCGAGAAGAAGGTCTTGCCACTTAAGGTGAGCACCGTCTTCCTACCTTACAAACGCAAAAGTGCAAAGAAGTTGTTCTGGTTATGTATCGAAGACAGCTTCGTTGCACTTCTGAGAAGTGATGCTTAGAAAGGATAAGACAGCAATAACTGGGCTTCGTCGATTTTCCACTTCTGGCTACCCGCGGGCTTCCAGAACCTACCAGGATGATTTTGGTATGGCTGCTCTCTGGAAGTTCTCTGGCTAGCTACTAGTACACTGTAGGCTAGCAGACGACTAAAAGAGGCGATAGGCGCTCGCCGCCATCTTTGGGGGACTTCATGGATTGCAACGTGGGCGCTGGAGGACTTCGATTTACTTCGCTCCGCCAACTGTTTACGATCATATCTGACTACATTTAGCGCACGTGCCAGCATTGTCGTTTCCCCGCTCATTGTGTTTGCCCGCTCATTGTTGTTTCCCCACTCAGGCACAAAATGGACCGTGAACCTCCGGAGGGTGGTTCCTCGAAAAGGTTTTGCCACTTAAGGTGAGCACCGTCTTCCTACCTTACAAACGCAAAAGTGCAAACAAGTTGTTCTGGTTATGTATCGAAGACAGCTTCGTTGCACTTCTCAAAAGTGTTGCTTAGAAAGCAACACTTCTGGCAATAACTGGGCTTCGTCGATTTTCCACTTCTGGCTACCCGCGGGCTTCCAGAACCTACCAGGATGATTTTGGTATGGCTGCTCTCTGGAAGTTCTCTGGCTAGCTACTAGTACACTGTAGGCTAGCAGACGACTAAAAGAGGCGATAGGCGCTCGCCGCCATCTTTGCAGGGACTTCATGGATTGCAACGCGGGCGCTGGAGAACTTCGATTTACCTCGCTCCGCCAACTGTTTACGATCATCTCCGACTACATTTAGCGCACGCGCCAGCATTGTTGTTTCCCCGCTCATTGTGTTTGCCCGCTCATTGTTGTTTCCCCACTCAGGCACAAAATGGACCGTGAACCTCCGGAGGGCGGTTCCTCGAAAATGTTGTGCCACTTAAGGTGAGCACCGTCTTCCTACCTTACAAACGCAAAAGTGCAAACAAGTCGTTCTGGTTATGTATCGAAGACAGCTTCGTTGCACTTCTCAGAAGTGTTGCTTAGAAAGGATAAGACAGCAATAACTGGGCTTCGTCGATTTTCCACTTCTGGCTACTCGCGGGCTTCCAGAACCTGCCAGGATGATTTTGGTATGGCTGCTCTCTGGAAGTTCTCTGGCTAGCTACTAGTACACGATAGGCTAGCAGACGACTAAAAGAGGCGATAGGCGCTCGCCGCCATCTTTGGGGGACTTCATGGATTGAAACGCGGGCGCTGGAGGACTTCGATTTACCTCGCTCCGCCAACTGTTTACGATCATCTTTGACTACATTTAGCGCACGCGCCAGCATTGTTGTTTCCCCGCTCATTGTGTTTGCCCGCTCATTGTTGTTTCCCCACTCAGGCACAAAATGGACCGTGAACCTCCGGAGGGCGGTTCCTCGAGAAGAAGGTTTTGCCACTTAAGGTGAGCACCGTCTTCCTACCTTACAAACGCAAAAGTGCAAACAAGTTGTTCTGGTTATGTATCGAAGACAGCTTAGTTGCACTTCTCAAAAGTGTTGCTTAGAAAGGATAAGACAGCAATAATTGGGCTTCGTCGATTTTCCACTTCTGGCTACCCGCGGGCTTCCAGAACCTACCAGGATGATTTTGGTATGGCTGCTCTCTGGAAGTTCTCTGGCTAGCTACTAGTACACTGTAGGCTAGCAGACGACTAAGAGGCGATAGGCGCTCGCCGCCATATTTGCGGGGACTTCATGGATTGCAACGCGGGCGCTGGAGGAGTTCGATTTACCTCGCTCCGCCAACTGTTTACGATCATCTTTGACTACATTTAGCGCACGCGCCAGCATTGTTGTTTCCCCGCTCATTCTGTTCGCCCGCTCATTGTTGTTTCCCCACTCAGGCACAAAATGGACCGTGAACCTCCGGAGGGAGGTTCCTCGAAAAGAAGGTTTTGCCACTTAAGGTGAGCACCGTCTTCCTACCTTACAAACGCAAAAGTGCAAACAAGTTGTTCTGGTTATGTATCGAAGACAGCTTCGTTGCACTTCTCAGAAGTGTTGCTTAGAAAGGATAAGACAGCAATAACTGGGTTTCGTCGATTTTCCACTTCTGGCTACCCGTGGGCTTCCAGAACCTACCAGGATGATTTTGGTATGGCTGCTCTCTGGAAGTTCTCTGGCTAGCTACTAGTACACTGTAGGCTAGCAGACGACTAAAAGAGGCGATAGGCGCTCGCCGCAATCTTTGGGGGACTTCATGGATTGCAACGCGGGCGCTGGTGGACTTCGATTTACCTCGCTCCGCCAACTGTTTACGATCATCTTTGACTATATTTAACGCACGCGCCAGCATTGTTGTTTCCCCGCTAATTGTGTTTGCCCGCTCATGGTTGTTTCCCCACTCAGGCACAAAATGGACCGTGAACCTCCGGAGGGCGGTTCCTCGTAAAGAAGGTTTTGCCACTTAAGGTGAGCACCGTCTTCCTACCTTACAAACGCAAAAGTGCAAACAAGTTGTTCTGGTTATGTATCGAAGACAGCTTCGTTGCACTTCTCAAAAGTGTTGCTTAGAAAGCAACACTTCTGGCAATAACTGGGCTTCGTCGATTTTCCACTTCTGGCTACCCGCGGGCTTCCAGAACCTACCAGGATGATTTTGGTATGGCTGCTCTCTGGAGGTTCTCTGGCTAGCTACTAGTACACTGTAGGCTAGCAGACGACTAAAAGAGGCGATAGGCGCTCGCCACCATCTTTGCAGGGACTTCATGGATTGCAACGCGGGCGCTGGAGGACTTCGATTTACCTCGCTCCGCCAACTGTTTACGATCATCTCCGACTACATTTAGCGCACGCGCCAGCATTGTTGTTTCCCCGCTCATTGTGTTTGCCCGCTCATTGTTGTTTCCCCACTCAGGCACAAAATGGACCGTGAACCTCCGGAGGGTGGTTCCTCGAAAAGGTTGTGCCACTTAAGGTGAGCACCGTCTTCCTACCTTACAAACGCAAAAGTGCAAACAAGTTGTTCTGGTTATGTATCGAAGACAGCTTCGTTGCACTTCTCAGAAGTGTTGCTTAGAAAGGATAAGACAGCAATAACTGGGCTTCGTCGATTTTCCACTTCTGGCTACTCGCGGGCTTCCAGAACCTGCCAGGATGATTTTGGTATGGCTGCTCTCTGGAAGTTCTCTGGCTAGCTACTAGTACACGGTGGGCTAGCAGACGACTAAAAGAGGCGATAGGCGCTCGCCGCCATCTTTGGGGGACTTCATGGATTGAAACGCGGGCGCTGGAGGACTTCGATTTACCTCGCTCCGCCAACTGTTTACGATCATCTTTGACTACATTTAGCGCACGCGCCAGCATTGTTGTTTCCCCGCTCATTGTGTTTGCCCGCTCATTGTTGTTTCCCCACTCAGGCACAAAATGGACCGTGAACCTCCGGAGGGCGGTTCCTCGAGAAGAAGGTTTTGCCACTTAAGGTGAGCACCGTCTTCCTACCTTACAAACGCAAAAGTGCAAACAAGTTGTTCTGGTTATGTATCGAAGACAGCTTCGTTGCACTTCTCAGAAGTGTTGCTTAGAAAGGATAAGACAGCAATAACTGGGTTTCGTCGATTTTCCACTTCTGGCTACCCGTGGGCTTCCAGAACGTACCAGGATGATTTTGGTATGGCTGCTCTCTGGAAGTTCTCTGGCTAGCTACTAGTACACTGTAGGCTAGCAGACGACTAAGAGGCGATAGGCGCTCGCCGCCATCTTTGCGGGGACTTCGTGGATTGCAACGCGGGCGCTGGAGGACTTCGATTTACCTCGCTCCGCCAACTGTTTACGATCATCTCCGACTACATTTAGCGCACGCGCCAGCATTGTTGTTTCCCCGCTCATTGTGTTTGCCCGCTCATTGTTGTTTCCCCACTCAGGCACAAAATGGACCGTGAACCTCCGGAGGGCGGTTCCTCGAAAAGGTTGTGCCACTTAAGGTGAGCACCGTCTTCCTACCTTACAAACGCAAAAGTGCAAACAAGTTGTTCTGGTTATGTATCGAAGACAGCTTCGTTGCACTTCTCAAAAGTGTTGCTTAGAAAGCAACACTTCTGGCAATAACTGGGCTTCGTCGATTTTCCACTTCTGGCTACCCGCGGGCTTCCAGAACCTACCAGGATGATTTTGGTATGGCTGCTCTCTGGAAGTTCTCTGGCTAGCTACTAGTACACTGTAGGCTAGCAGACGACTAAAAGAGGCGATAGGCGCTCGCCGCCATCTTTGCAGGGACTTCATGGATTGCAACGCGGGCGCTGGAGGACTTCGATTTACCTCGCTCCGCCAACTGTTTACGATCATCTCCGACTACATTTAGCGCACGCGCCAGCATTGTTGTTTCCCCGCTCATTGTGTTTGCCCGCTCATTGTTGTTTCCCCACTCAGGCACAAAATGGACCGTGAACCTCCGGAGGGCGGTTCCTCGAAAAGGTTGTGCCACTTAAGGTGAGCACCGTCTTCCTACCTTACAAACGCAAAAGTGCAAACAAGTTGTTCTGGTTATGTGTCGAAGACAGCTTCGTTGCACTTCTCAGAAGTGTTGCTTAGAAAGGATAAGACAGCAATAACTGGGCTTCGTCGATTTTCCACTTCTGGCTACCCGCGGGCTTCCAGAACCTACCAGGACGATTTTGGTATGGCTGCTCTCTGGAAGTTCTCTGGCTAGCTACTAGTACACTGTAGGCTAGCAGACGACTAAAAGAGGCGATAGGCGCTCGCCGCCATCTTTGCGGGGACTTCATGGATTGCAACGCGGGCGCTGGAAGAGTTCGATTTACCTCGCTCCGCCAACTGTTTACGATCATCTTTGACTACATTTAGCGCACGCGCCAGCATTGTTGTTTCCCCGCTCATTGTGTTTGCCCGCTCATTGTTGTTTCCCCACTCAGGCACAAAATGGACCGTGAACCTCCGGAGGGCGGTTCCTCGAGAAGAAGGTTTTGCCACTTAAGGTGAGCACCGTCTTCCTACCTTACAAACGCAAAAGTGCAAACAAGTTGTTCTTGTTATGTATCGAAGACAGCTTCGTTGCACTTCTCAGAAGTGTTGCTTAGAAAGGATAAGACAGCAATAACTGGGCTTCGTCGATTTTCCACTTCTGGCTACCCGCGGGCTTCCAGAACCTACCAGGACGATTTTGGTATGGCTGCTCTCTGGAAGTTCTCTGGCTAGCTACTAGTACACTGTAGGCTAGCAGACGACTAAAAGAGGCGATAGGCGCTCGCCGCCATCTTTGCGGGGACTTCATGGATTGCAACGCGGGCGCTGGAGGAGTTCGATTTACCTCGCTCCGCCAACTGTTTACGATCATCTTTGACTACATTTAGCGCACGCGCCAGCATTGTTGTTTCCCCGCTCATTGTGTTTGCCCGCTCATTGTTGTTTCCCAACTCAGGCACAAAATGGACCGTGAAACTCCGGAGGGCGGTTCCTCGAGAAGAAGGTTTTGCCACTTAAGGTGAGCACCGTCTTCCTACCTTACAAACGCAAAAGTGCAAACAAGTTGTTCTGGTTATGTATCGAAGACAGCTTCGTTGCACTTCTGAGAAGTGATGCTTAGAAAGGATAAGACAGCAATAACTGGGCTTCGTCGATTTTCCACTTCTGGCTACCCGCGGGCTTCCAGAACCTACCAGGATGATTTTGGTATGGCTGCTCTCTGGAAGTTCTCTGGCTAGCTGCTAGTACACTATAGGCTAGCAGACGACTAAAAGAGGCGATAGGCGCTCGCGGCCATCTTTGGGGGACTTCATGGATTGCAACGTGGGCGCTGGAGGACTCCGATTTACTTCGCTCCGCCAACTGTTTACGATCATATCTGACTACATTTAGCGCACGCGCCAGCATTGTTGTTTCCCCGCTCATTGTGTTTGCCCGCTCATTGTTGTTTCCCCACTCAGGCACAAAATGGACCGTGAACCTCCGGAGGGTGGTTCCTCGAAAAGGTTTTGCCACTTAAGGTGAGCACCGTCTTCCTACCTTACAAACGCAAAAGTGCAAACAAGTTGTTCTGGTTATGTATCGAAGACAGCTTCGTTGCACTTCTCAGAAGTGTTGCTTAGAAAGGATAAGACAGCAATAACTGGGCTTCGTCGATTTTCCACTTCTGGCTACCCGCGGGCTTCCAGAACCTACCAGGATGATTTTGGTATGGCTGCTCTCTGGAGGTTCTCTGGCTAGCTACTAGTACACTGTAGGCTAGCAGACGACTAAAAGAGGCGATAGGCGCTCGCCGCCATCTTTGCAGGGACTTCATGGATTGCAACGCGGGCGCTGGAGGAGTTCGATTTACCTCGCTCCGCCAACTGTTTACGATCATCTTTGACTACATTTAGCGCACGCGCCAGCATTGTTGTTTCCCCGCTCATTGTGTTTGCCCGCTCATTGTTGTTTCCCCACTCAGGCACAAAATGGACCGTGAACCTCCGGTGGGCGGTTCCTCGAGAAGAAGGTTTTGCCACTTAAGGTGAGCACCGTCTTCCTACCTTACAAACGCAAAAGTGCAAACAAGTTGTTCTTGTTATGTATCGAAGACAGCTTCGTTGCACTTCTCAGAAGTGTTGCTTAGAAAGGATAAGACAGCAATAACTGGGCTTCGTCGATTTTCCACTTCTGGCTACTCGCGGGCTTCCAGAACCTGCCAGGATGATTTTGGTATGGCTGCTCTCTGGAAGTTCTCTGGCTAGCTACTAGTACACTGTAGGCTAGCAGACGACTAAAAGAGGCGATAGGCGCTCGCCGCCATCTTTGCAGGGACTTCATGGATTGCAACGCGGGCGCTGGAGGACTTCGATTTACCTCGCTCCGCCAACTGTTTACGATCATCTCCGACTACATTTAGCGCACGCGCCAGCATTGTTGTTTCCCCGCTCATTGTGTTTGCCCGCTCATTGTTGTTTCCCCACTCAGGCACAAAATGGACCGTGAACCTCCGGAGGGCGGTTCCTCGTAAAGGTTTTGCCACTTAAGGTGAGCACCGTCTTCCTACCTTACAAACGCAAAAGTGCAAACAAGTTGTTCTGGTTATGTATCGAAGACAGCTTCGTTGCACTTCTCAAAAGTGTTGCTTAGAAAGCAACACTTCTGGCAATAACTGGGCTTCGTCGATTTTCCACTTCTGGCTACCCGCGGGCTTCCAGAACCTACCAGGATGATTTTGGTATGGCTGCTCTCTGGAGGTTCTCTGGCTAGCTACTAGTACACTGTAGGCTAGCAGACGACTAAAAGAGGCGATAGGCGCTCGCCGCCATCTTTGCAGGGACTTCATGGATTGCAACGCGGGCGCTGGAGGACTTCGATTTACATCGCTCCGCCAACTGTTTACGATTATCTTTGACTACATTTAGCGCACGCGCCAGCATTGTTGTTTCCCCGCTCATTGTGTTTGCCCGCTCATTGTTGTTTCCCCACTCAGGCACAAAATGGACCGTGAACCTCCGGAGGGTGGTTCCTCGAAAAGGTTGTGCCACTTAAGGTGAGCACCGTCTTCCTACCTTACAAACGCAAAAGTGCAAACAAGTTGTTCTGGTTATGTATCGAAGACAGCTTCGTTGCACTTCTCAGAAGTGTTGCTTAGAAAGCAACACTTCTGGCAATAACTGGGCTTCGTCGATTTTCCACTTCTGGCTACCCGCGGGCTTCCAGAACCTACCAGGATGATTTTGGTATGGCTGCTCTCTGGAGGTTCTCTGGCTAGCTACTAGTACACTGTAGGCTAGCAGACGACTAAAAGAGGCGATAGGCGCTCGCCGCCATCTTTGCAGGGACTTCATGGATTGCAACGCGGGCGCTGGAGGACTTCGATTTACCTCGCTCCGCCAACTGTTTACGATCATCTCCGACTACATTTAGCGCACGCGCCAGCATTGTTGTTTCCCCGCTCATTGTGTTTGCCCGCTCATTGTTGTTTCCCCACTCAGGCACAAAATGGACCGTGAACCTCCGGAGGGTGGTTCCTCGAAAAGGTTGTGCCACTTAAGGTGAGCACCGTCTTCCTACCTTACAAACGCAAAAGTGCAAACAAGTTGTTCTGGTTATGTATCGAAGACAGCTTCGTTGCACTTCTCAAAAGTGTTGCTTAGAAAGCAACACTTCTGGCAATAACTGGGCTTCGTCGATTTTCCACTTCTGGCTACCCGCGGGCTTCCAGAACCTACCAGGATGATTTTGGTATGGCTGCTCTCTGGAGGTTCTCTGGCTAGCTACTAGTACACTGTAGGCTAGCAGACGACTAAAAGAGGCGATAGGCGCTCGCCGCCATCTTTGCAGGGACTTCATGGATTGCAACGCGGGCGCTGGAAGAGTTCGATTTACCTCGCTCCGCCAACTGTTTACGATCATCTTTGACTACATTTAGCGCACGCGCCAGCATTGTTGTTTCCCCGCTCATTGTGTTTGCCCGCTCATTGTTGTTTCCCCACTCAGGCACAAAATGGACCGTGAAACTCCGGAGGGCGGTTCCTCAAGAAGAAGGTTTTGCCACTTAAGGTGAGCACCGTCTTCCTACCTTACAAACGCAAAAGTGCAAACAAGTTCTTCTGGTTATGTATCGAAGACAGCTTCGTTGCACTTCTCAGAAGTGTTGCTTAGAAAGGATAAGACAGCAATAACTGGGCTTCGTCGATTTTCCACTTCTGGCTACCCGCGGGCTTCCAGAACCTACCAGGACGATTTTGGTATGGCTGCTCTCTGGAAGTTCTCTGGCTAGCTACTAGTACACTGTAGGCTAGCAGACGACTAAAAGAGGCGATAGGCGCTCGCCGCCATCTTTGCGGGGACTTCATGGATTGCAACGCGGGCGCTGGAGGAGTTCGATTTACCTCGCTCCGCCAACTGTTTACGATCATCTTTGACTACATTTAGCGCACGCGCCAGCATTGTTGTTTCCCCGCTCATTGTGTTTGCCCGCTCATTGTTGTTTCCCCACTCAGGCACAAAATGGACCGTGAACCTCCGGAGGGCGGTTCCTCGAGAAGGTTTTGCCACTTAAGGTGAGCACCGTCTTCCTACCTTACAAACGCAAAAGTGCAAACAAGTTGTTCTGGTTATGTATCGAAGACAGCTTCGTTGCACTTCTCAGAAGTGTTGCTTAGAAAGGATAAGACAGCAATAACTGGGTTTCGTCGATTTTCCACTTCTGGCTACCCGTGGGCTTCCAGAACCTACCAGGATGATTTTGGTATGGCTGCTCTCTGGAAGTTCTCTGGCTAGCTACTAGTACACTGTAGGCTAGCAGACGACTAAGAGGCGATAGGCGCTCGCCGCCATCTTTGCGGGGACTTCATGGATTGCAACGCGGGCGCTGGAGGACTTCGATTTACCTCGCTCCGCCAACTGTTTACGATCATCTCTGACTACATTTAGCGCACGCGCCAGCATTGTTGTTTCCCCGCTCATTCTGTTCGCCCGCTCATTGTTGTTTCCCCACTCAGGCACAAAATGGACCGTGAACCTCCGGAGGGCGGTTCCTCGAGAAGGTTTTGCCACTTAAGGTGAGCACCGTCTTCCTACCTTACAAACGCAAAAGTGCAAACAAGTTGTTCTTGTTATGTATCGAAGACAGCTTCGTTGCACTTCTCAGAAGTGTTGCTTAGAAAGGATAAGACAGCAATAACTGGGCTTCGATTTTCCACTTCTGGCTACCCGCGGGCTTCCAGAACCTACAGGCCGATTTTGGTATGGCTGCTCTCTGGAAGTTCTCTGGCTAGCTACTAGTACACTGTAGGCTAGCAGACGACTAAAAGAGGCGATAGGCGCTCGCCGCCATCTTTGCGGGGACTTCATGGATTGCAACGCGGGCGCTGGAGGAGTTCGATTTACCTCGCTCCGCCAACTGTTTACGATCATCTTTGACTACATTTAGCGCACGCGCCAGCATTGTTGTTTCCCCGCTCATTGTGTTTGCCCGCTCATTGTTGTTTCCCCACTCAGGCACAAAATGGACCGTGAACCTCCGGAGGGCGGTTCCTCGAGAAGAAGGTCTTGCCACTTAAGGTGAGCACCGTCTTCCTACCTTACAAACGCAAAAGTGCAAAGAAGTTGTTCTGGTTATGTATCGAAGACAGCTTCGTTGCACTTCTGAGAAGTGATGCTTAGAAAGGATAAGACAGCAATAACTGGGCTTCGTCGATTTTCCACTTCTGGCTACCCGCGGGCTTCCAGAACCTACCAGGATGATTTTGGTATGGCTGCTCTCTGGAAGTTCTCTGGCTAGCTACTAGTACACTGTAGGCTAGCAGACGACTAAAAGAGGCGATAGGCGCTCGCCGCCATCTTTGGGGGACTTCATGGATTGCAACGTGGGCGCTGGAGGACTTCGATTTACTTCGCTCCGCCAACTGTTTACGATCATATCTGACTACATTTAGCGCACGTGCCAGCATTGTCGTTTCCCCGCTCATTGTGTTTGCCCGCTCATTGTTGTTTCCCCACTCAGGCACAAAATGGACCGTGAACCTCCGGAGGGTGGTTCCTCGAAAAGGTTTTGCCACTTAAGGTGAGCACCGTCTTCCTACCTTACAAACGCAAAAGTGCAAACAAGTTGTTCTGGTTATGTATCGAAGACAGCTTCGTTGCACTTCTCAAAAGTGTTGCTTAGAAAGCAACACTTCTGGCAATAACTGGGCTTCGTCGATTTTCCACTTCTGGCTACCCGCGGGCTTCCAGAACCTACCAGGATGATTTTGGTATGGCTGCTCTCTGGAAGTTCTCTGGCTAGCTACTAGTACACTGTAGGCTAGCAGACGACTAAAAGAGGCGATAGGCGCTCGCCGCCATCTTTGCAGGGACTTCATGGATTGCAACGCGGGCGCTGGAGAACTTCGATTTACCTCGCTCCGCCAACTGTTTACGATCATCTCCGACTACATTTAGCGCACGCGCCAGCATTGTTGTTTCCCCGCTCATTGTGTTTGCCCGCTCATTGTTGTTTCCCCACTCAGGCACAAAATGGACCGTGAACCTCCGGAGGGCGGTTCCTCGAAAATGTTGTGCCACTTAAGGTGAGCACCGTCTTCCTACCTTACAAACGCAAAAGTGCAAACAAGTCGTTCTGGTTATGTATCGAAGACAGCTTCGTTGCACTTCTCAGAAGTGTTGCTTAGAAAGGATAAGACAGCAATAACTGGGCTTCGTCGATTTTCCACTTCTGGCTACTCGCGGGCTTCCAGAACCTGCCAGGATGATTTTGGTATGGCTGCTCTCTGGAAGTTCTCTGGCTAGCTACTAGTACACGATAGGCTAGCAGACGACTAAAAGAGGCGATAGGCGCTCGCCGCCATCTTTGGGGGACTTCATGGATTGAAACGCGGGCGCTGGAGGACTTCGATTTACCTCGCTCCGCCAACTGTTTACGATCATCTTTGACTACATTTAGCGCACGCGCCAGCATTGTTGTTTCCCCGCTCATTGTGTTTGCCCGCTCATTGTTGTTTCCCCACTCAGGCACAAAATGGACCGTGAACCTCCGGAGGGCGGTTCCTCGAGAAGAAGGTTTTGCCACTTAAGGTGAGCACCGTCTTCCTACCTTACAAACGCAAAAGTGCAAACAAGTTGTTCTGGTTATGTATCGAAGACAGCTTAGTTGCACTTCTCAAAAGTGTTGCTTAGAAAGGATAAGACAGCAATAATTGGGCTTCGTCGATTTTCCACTTCTGGCTACCCGCGGGCTTCCAGAACCTACCAGGATGATTTTGGTATGGCTGCTCTCTGGAAGTTCTCTGGCTAGCTACTAGTACACTGTAGGCTAGCAGACGACTAAGAGGCGATAGGCGCTCGCCGCCATATTTGCGGGGACTTCATGGATTGCAACGCGGGCGCTGGAGGAGTTCGATTTACCTCGCTCCGCCAACTGTTTACGATCATCTTTGACTACATTTAGCGCACGCGCCAGCATTGTTGTTTCCCCGCTCATTCTGTTCGCCCGCTCATTGTTGTTTCCCCACTCAGGCACAAAATGGACCGTGAACCTCCGGAGGGAGGTTCCTCGAAAAGAAGGTTTTGCCACTTAAGGTGAGCACCGTCTTCCTACCTTACAAACGCAAAAGTGCAAACAAGTTGTTCTGGTTATGTATCGAAGACAGCTTCGTTGCACTTCTCAGAAGTGTTGCTTAGAAAGGATAAGACAGCAATAACTGGGTTTCGTCGATTTTCCACTTCTGGCTACCCGTGGGCTTCCAGAACCTACCAGGATGATTTTGGTATGGCTGCTCTCTGGAAGTTCTCTGGCTAGCTACTAGTACACTGTAGGCTAGCAGACGACTAAAAGAGGCGATAGGCGCTCGCCGCAATCTTTGGGGGACTTCATGGATTGCAACGCGGGCGCTGGTGGACTTCGATTTACCTCGCTCCGCCAACTGTTTACGATCATCTTTGACTATATTTAACGCACGCGCCAGCATTGTTGTTTCCCCGCTAATTGTGTTTGCCCGCTCATGGTTGTTTCCCCACTCAGGCACAAAATGGACCGTGAACCTCCGGAGGGCGGTTCCTCGTAAAGAAGGTTTTGCCACTTAAGGTGAGCACCGTCTTCCTACCTTACAAACGCAAAAGTGCAAACAAGTTGTTCTGGTTATGTATCGAAGACAGCTTCGTTGCACTTCTCAAAAGTGTTGCTTAGAAAGCAACACTTCTGGCAATAACTGGGCTTCGTCGATTTTCCACTTCTGGCTACCCGCGGGCTTCCAGAACCTACCAGGATGATTTTGGTATGGCTGCTCTCTGGAGGTTCTCTGGCTAGCTACTAGTACACTGTAGGCTAGCAGACGACTAAAAGAGGCGATAGGCGCTCGCCACCATCTTTGCAGGGACTTCATGGATTGCAACGCGGGCGCTGGAGGACTTCGATTTACCTCGCTCCGCCAACTGTTTACGATCATCTCCGACTACATTTAGCGCACGCGCCAGCATTGTTGTTTCCCCGCTCATTGTGTTTGCCCGCTCATTGTTGTTTCCCCACTCAGGCACAAAATGGACCGTGAACCTCCGGAGGGTGGTTCCTCGAAAAGGTTGTGCCACTTAAGGTGAGCACCGTCTTCCTACCTTACAAACGCAAAAGTGCAAACAAGTTGTTCTGGTTATGTATCGAAGACAGCTTCGTTGCACTTCTCAGAAGTGTTGCTTAGAAAGGATAAGACAGCAATAACTGGGCTTCGTCGATTTTCCACTTCTGGCTACTCGCGGGCTTCCAGAACCTGCCAGGATGATTTTGGTATGGCTGCTCTCTGGAAGTTCTCTGGCTAGCTACTAGTACACGGTGGGCTAGCAGACGACTAAAAGAGGCGATAGGCGCTCGCCGCCATCTTTGGGGGACTTCATGGATTGAAACGCGGGCGCTGGAGGACTTCGATTTACCTCGCTCCGCCAACTGTTTACGATCATCTTTGACTACATTTAGCGCACGCGCCAGCATTGTTGTTTCCCCGCTCATTGTGTTTGCCCGCTCATTGTTGTTTCCCCACTCAGGCACAAAATGGACCGTGAACCTCCGGAGGGCGGTTCCTCGAGAAGAAGGTTTTGCCACTTAAGGTGAGCACCGTCTTCCTACCTTACAAACGCAAAAGTGCAAACAAGTTGTTCTGGTTATGTATCGAAGACAGCTTCGTTGCACTTCTCAGAAGTGTTGCTTAGAAAGGATAAGACAGCAATAACTGGGTTTCGTCGATTTTCCACTTCTGGCTACCCGTGGGCTTCCAGAACGTACCAGGATGATTTTGGTATGGCTGCTCTCTGGAAGTTCTCTGGCTAGCTACTAGTACACTGTAGGCTAGCAGACGACTAAGAGGCGATAGGCGCTCGCCGCCATCTTTGCGGGGACTTCGTGGATTGCAACGCGGGCGCTGGAGGACTTCGATTTACCTCGCTCCGCCAACTGTTTACGATCATCTCCGACTACATTTAGCGCACGCGCCAGCATTGTTGTTTCCCCGCTCATTGTGTTTGCCCGCTCATTGTTGTTTCCCCACTCAGGCACAAAATGGACCGTGAACCTCCGGAGGGCGGTTCCTCGAAAAGGTTGTGCCACTTAAGGTGAGCACCGTCTTCCTACCTTACAAACGCAAAAGTGCAAACAAGTTGTTCTGGTTATGTATCGAAGACAGCTTCGTTGCACTTCTCAAAAGTGTTGCTTAGAAAGCAACACTTCTGGCAATAACTGGGCTTCGTCGATTTTCCACTTCTGGCTACCCGCGGGCTTCCAGAACCTACCAGGATGATTTTGGTATGGCTGCTCTCTGGAAGTTCTCTGGCTAGCTACTAGTACACTGTAGGCTAGCAGACGACTAAAAGAGGCGATAGGCGCTAGCCGCCATCTTTGCAGGGACTTCATGGATTGCAACGCGGGCGCTGGAGGACTTCGATTTACCTCGCTCCGCCAACTGTTTACGATCATCTCCGACTACATTTAGCGCACGCGCCAGCATTGTTGTTTCCCCGCTCATTGTGTTTGCCCGCTCATTGTTGTTTCCCCACTCAGGCACAAAATGGACCGTGAACCTCCGGAGGGCGGTTCCTCGAAAAGGTTGTGCCACTTAAGGTGAGCACCGTCTTCCTACCTTACAAACGCAAAAGTGCAAACAAGTTGTTCTGGTTATGTGTCGAAGACAGCTTCGTTGCACTTCTCAGAAGTGTTGCTTAGAAAGGATAAGACAGCAATAACTGGGCTTCGTCGATTTTCCACTTCTGGCTACCCGCGGGCTTCCAGAACCTACCAGGACGATTTTGGTATGGCTGCTCTCTGGAAGTTCTCTGGCTAGCTACTAGTACACTGTAGGCTAGCAGACGACTAAAAGAGGCGATAGGCGCTCGCCGCCATCTTTGCGGGGACTTCATGGATTGCAACGCGGGCGCTGGAAGAGTTCGATTTACCTCGCTCCGCCAACTGTTTACGATCATCTTTGACTACATTTAGCGCACGCGCCAGCATTGTTGTTTCCCCGCTCATTGTGTTTGCCCGCTCATTGTTGTTTCCCCACTCAGGCACAAAATGGACCGTGAACCTCCGGAGGGCGGTTCCTCGAGAAGAAGGTTTTGCCACTTAAGGTGAGCACCGTCTTCCTACCTTACAAACGCAAAAGTGCAAACAAGTTGTTCTTGTTATGTATCGAAGACAGCTTCGTTGCACTTCTCAGAAGTGTTGCTTAGAAAGGATAAGACAGCAATAACTGGGCTTCGTCGATTTTCCACTTCTGGCTACCCGCGGGCTTCCAGAACCTACCAGGACGATTTTGGTATGGCTGCTCTCTGGAAGTTCTCTGGCTAGCTACTAGTACACTGTAGGCTAGCAGACGACTAAAAGAGGCGATAGGCGCTCGCCGCCATCTTTGCGGGGACTTCATGGATTGCAACGCGGGCGCTGGAGGAGTTCGATTTACCTCGCTCCGCCAACTGTTTACGATCATCTTTGACTACATTTAGCGCACGCGCCAGCATTGTTGTTTCCCCGCTCATTGTGTTTGCCCGCTCATTGTTGTTTCCCAACTCAGGCACAAAATGGACCGTGAAACTCCGGAGGGCGGTTCCTCGAGAAGAAGGTTTTGCCACTTAAGGTGAGCACCGTCTTCCTACCTTACAAACGCAAAAGTGCAAACAAGTTGTTCTGGTTATGTATCGAAGACAGCTTCGTTGCACTTCTGAGAAGTGATGCTTAGAAAGGATAAGACAGCAATAACTGGGCTTCGTCGATTTTCCACTTCTGGCTACCCGCGGGCTTCCAGAACCTACCAGGATGATTTTGGTATGGCTGCTCTCTGGAAGTTCTCTGGCTAGCTGCTAGTACACTATAGGCTAGCAGACGACTAAAAGAGGCGATAGGCGCTCGCGGCCATCTTTGGGGGACTTCATGGATTGCAACGTGGGCGCTGGAGGACTTCGATTTACTTCGCTCCGCCAACTGTTTACGATCATATCTGACTACATTTAGCGCACGTGCCAGCATTGTCGTTTCCCCGCTCATTGTGTTTGCCCGCTCATTGTTGTTTCCCCACTCAGGCACAAAATGGACCGTGAACCTCCGGAGGGTGGTTCCTCGAAAAGGTTTTGCCACTTAAGGTGAGCACCGTCTTCCTACCTTACAAACGCAAAAGTGCAAACAAGTTGTTCTGGTTATGTATCGAAGACAGCTTCGTTGCACTTCTCAGAAGTGTTGCTTAGAAAGGATAAGACAGCAATAACTGGGTTTCGTCGATTTTCCACTTCTGGCTACCCGTGGGCTTCCATAACCTACCAGGATGATTTTGGTATGGCTGCTCTCTGGAAGTTCTCTGGCTAGCTACTAGTACACTGTAGGCTAGCAGACGACTAAAAGAGGCGATAGGCGCTCGCCGCCATCTTTGGGGGACTTCATGGATTGCAACGCGGGCGCTGGTGGACTTCGATTTACCTCGCTCCGCCAACTGTTTACGATCATCTTTGACTACATTTAACGCACGCGCCAGCATTGTTGTTTCCCCGCTAATTGTGTTTGCCCGCTCATGGTTGTTTCCCCACTCAGGCACAAAATGGACCGTGAACCTCCGGAGTGCGGTTCCTCGAGGAGAAGGTTTTGCCACTTAAGGTGAGCACCGTCTTCCTACCTTACAAACGCAAAAGCGCAAACAAGTTGTTCTGGTTATGTATCGAAGACAGCTTCGTTGTACTTCTCAGAAGTGTTGCTTAGAAAGGATAAGACAGCAATAACTGGGCTTCGTCGATTTTCCACTTCTGGCTACCCGCGGGCTTCCAGAACCTACCAGGACGATTTTGGTATGGCTGCTCTCTGGAAGTTCTCTGGCTAGCTACTAGTACACTGTAGGCTAGCAGACGACTAAAAGAGGCGATAGGCGCTCGCCGCCATCTTTGCGGGGACTTGATGGATTGCAACGCGGGCGCTGGAGGTCTTCGATTTACCTCGCTCCGCCAACTGTTTACGATCATCTTTGACTACATTTAGCGCACGCGCCAGCATTGTTGTTTCCCCGCTCATTGCGTTAGCCCGCTCATTGTTGTTTCCCCACTCAGGCACAAAATGGACCGTGAACCTCCGGAGGGCGGTTCCTCGAGAAGAAGGTTTTGCCACTTAAGGTGAGCACCGTCTTCCTACCTTACAAACGCAAAAGCGCAAACAAGTTGTTCTGGTTATGTATCGAAGACAGCTTCGTTGCACTTCTCAGAAGTGTTGCTTAGAAAGGATAAGACAGCAATAACTGGGCTTCGTCGATTTTCCACTTCTGGCTATACCCGCGGGCTTCCAGAACCTACCAGGATGATTTTGGTATGGCTGCTCTGTGGAAGTTCTCTGGCTAGCTACTAGTACACTGTAGGCTAGCAGACGACTAAGAGGCGATAGGCGCTTGCCGCCATCTTTGCGGGGACTTCATGGGTTGCAACGCGGGCGCTGGAGGACTTCGATTTACCTCGCTCCGCCAACTGTTTACGATCATCTCTGACTACATTTAGCGCACGCGCCAGCATTGTTGTTTCCCCGCTCATTGTGTTTGCCCGCTCATTGTGTTTGCCCGCTCATTGTTGTTTCCCCACTCAGGCACAAAATGGACCGTGAACCTCCGGAGGGCGGTTCCTCTAAAAGCAGGTTTTGCCACTTAAGGTGAGCACCGTCTTCCTACCTTACAAACGCAAAAGTGCAAACAAGTTGTTCTGGTTATGTATCAAAGACAGCTTCGTTGCACTTCTCAGAAGTGCTGTTTAGAAAGGATAAGACAGCAATAACTGGGCTTCGTCGATTTTCCACTTCTGCCTACCCGCGGTTCTTCCAGAACCTACCAGGATGATTTTGGTATGGCTGCTCTCTGGAAGTTCTCTGGCTAGCTACTAGTACACTGTAGGCTAGCAGACGACTAAAAGAGGCGATAGGCGCTCGCCGCCATCTTTGCGTGGACTTCATGGATTGCAACGCGGGCGCTGGAGGAGTTCGATTTACCTCGCTCCGCCAACTGTTTACGATCATCTTTGACTACATTTAGCGCACGCGCCAGCATTGTTGTTTCCCCGCTCATTGTGTTTGCCCGCTCATTGTTGTTTCCCCACTCAGGCAAAAAATGGACCGTGAACCTCCGGAGGGCGGTTCCTCGAGGAGAAGGTTTTGCCACTTAAGGTGAGCACCGTCTTCCTACCTTACAAACGCAAAAGCGCAAACAAGTTGTTCTGGTTATGTATCGAAGACAGCTTCGTTGTACTTCTCAGAAGTGTTGCTTAGAAAGGATAAGACAGCAATAACTGGGCTTCGTCGATTTTCCACTTCTGGCTACCCGCGGGCTTCCAGAACCTACCAGGACGATTTTGGTATGGCTGCTCTCTGGAAGTTCTCTGGCTAGCTACTAGTACACTGTAGGCTAGCAGACGACTAAAAGAGGCGATAGGCGCTCGCCGCCATCTTTGCGTGGACTTCATGGATTGCAACGCGGGCGCTGGAGGAGTTCGATTTACCTCGCTCCGCCAACTGTTTACGATCATCTTTGACTACATTTAGCGCACGCGCCAGCATTGTTGTTTCCCCGCTCATTGTGTTTGCCCGCTCATTGTTGTTTCCCCACTCAGGCAAAAAATGGACCGTGAACCTCCGGAGGGCGGTTCCTCGAGGAGAAGGTTTTGCCACTTAAGGTGAGCACCGTCTTCCTACCTTACAAACGCAAAAGCGCAAACAAGTTGTTCTGGTTATGTATCGAAGACAGCTTCGTTGTACTTCTCAGAAGTGTTGCTTAGAAAGGATAAGACAGCAATAACTAGGCTTCGTCGATTTTCCACTTCTGGCTACCCGCGGGCTTCCAGAACCTACCAGGACGATTTTGGTATGGCTGCTCTCTGGAAGTTCTCTGGCTAGCTACTAGTACACTGTAGGCTAGCAGACGACTAAAAGAGGCGATAGGCGCTCGCCGCCATCTTTGCGGGGACTTGATGGATTGCAACGCGGGCGCTGGAGGTCTTCGATTTACCTCGCTCCGCCAACTGTTTACGATCATCTTTGACTACATTTAGCGCACGCGCCAGCATTGTTGTTTCCCCGCTCATTGCGTTTGCCCGCTCATTGTTGTTTCCCCACTCAGGCACAAAATGGACCGTGAACCTCCGGAGGGCGGTTCCTCGAGAAGAAGGTTTTGCCACTTAAGGTGAGCACCGTCTTCCTACCTTACAAACGCAAAAGCGCAAACAAGTTGTTCTGGTTATGTATCGAAGACAGCTTCGTTGCACTTCTCAGAAGTGTTGCTTAGAAAGGATAAGACAGCAATAACTGGGCTTCGTCGATTTTCCACTTCTGGCTATACCCGCGGGCTTCCAGAACCTACCAGGATGATTTTGGTATGGCTGCTCTGTGGAAGTTCTCTGGCTAGCTACTAGTACACTGTAGGCTAGCAGACGACTAAGAGGCGATAGGCGCTTGCCGCCATCTTTGCGGGGACTTCATGGGTTGCAACGCGGGCGCTGGAGGACTTCGATTTACCTCGCTCCGCCAACTGTTTACGATCATCTCTGACTACATTTAGCGCACGCGCCAGCATTGTTCTTTCCCCGCTCATTGTGTTTGCCCGCTCATTGTGTTTGCCCGCTCATTGTTGTTTCCCCACTCAGGCACAAAATGGACCGTGAACCTCCGGAGGGCGGTTCCTCTAAAAGCAGGTTTTGCCACTTAAGGTGAGCACCGTCTTCCTACCTTACAAACGCAAAAGTGCAAACAAGTTGTTCTGGTTATGTATCAAAGACAGCTTCGTTGCACTTCTCAGAAGTGCTGTTTAGAAAGGATAAGACAGCAATAACTGGGCTTCGTCGATTTTCCACTTCTGCCTACCCGCGGTTCTTCCAGAACCTACCAGGATGATTTTGGTATGGCTGCTCTCTGGAAGTTCTCTGGCTAGCTACTAGTACACTGTAGGCTAGCAGACGACTAAAAGAGGCGTTAGGCGCTCGCCGCGATCTTTGCGAGGACTTCATGGATTGCAACGCGGGCGCTGGAGGACTTCGATTTACCTCGCTCCGCCAACTGTTTACGATCATCTTTGACTACATTTAGCGCACGCGCCAGCATTGTTGTTTCCTCGCTCATTGTGTTTGCCCGCTCATTGTTGTTTCCCCACTCAGGCACGAAATGGACCGTGAACCTCCGGAGGGCGGTTCCTCGAGAAGGTTTTGCCACTTAAGGTGAGCACCGTCTTCCTACCTTACAAACGCAAAAGTGCAAACAAGTTGTTCTGGTTATGTATCGAAGACAGCTTCGTTGCACTTCTCAGAAGTGTTGCTTAGAAAAGATAAGACAGCAATAACTGGGCTTCGTCGATTTTCCACTTCTGGCTACCCGCGGGCTTCCAGAACCTACCAGGACGATTTTGGTATGGCTGCTCTCTGGAAGTTCTCTGGCTAGCTACTAGTACACTGTAGGCTAGCAGACGACTAAAAGAGGCGATAGGCGCTCGCCGCCAGCTTTGCGGGGACTTCATGGATTGCAACGCGGGCGCTGGAGGACTTCGATTTACCTCGCTCCGCCAACTGTTTACGATCATCTTTGACTACATTTAGCGCACGCGCCAGCATTGTTGTTTCCCCGGTCATTGTGTTTGCCCGCTCATTGTTGTTTCCCCACTCAGGCACAATATGGA
This sequence comes from Dermacentor albipictus, assembly GCF_038994185.2. Classification (NCBI taxonomy): domain Eukaryota; kingdom Metazoa; phylum Arthropoda; class Arachnida; order Ixodida; family Ixodidae; genus Dermacentor; species Dermacentor albipictus. The sequence continues at coordinate 123,417,957 of NC_091825.1, forward strand.
CCGTGAACCTCCGGAGGGCGGTTCCTCGAGAAGAAGGTTTTGCCACTTAAGGTGAGCACCGTCTTCCTACCTTACAAACGCAAAAGTGCAAACAAGTTGTTCTGGTTATGTATCGAAGACAGCTTCGTTGCACTTCTCAGAAGTGTTGCTTAGAAAGGATAAGACACCAATAACTGGGCTTCGTCGATTTTCCACTTCTGGCTACCCGCGGGCTTCCAGAACCTACCAAGATGATTTTGGTATGGCTGCTCTCTGGAAGTTCTCTGGCTAGCTACTAGTACACTGTAGGCTAGCAGACGACTAAAATAGGCGATAGGCGCTCGCCGCCATCTTTGCGGGGACTTCATGGATTCGTCGTTGGATTCGTCGCTGCAACTGCGCTTGGCCAAGTTCCGCGGACCGTTCGCGCATCCCGCGGCATCACGTGGACGTGGCATTCTCGCTGCTCGTTCCGAATGCAAGTTTCACGCGCTAGCATAACCAGCGCAGCACGACGCGATAACGAAACAACAAACTCTAACGCGGGTGCGGCGCAGAGTCGAGCGAAAAACGAAACCTTTCGGCCACCCATACTACTCAAAGGTAACGTCAAAGTGTTGTTTTTTCTTAGAATCGACCAGAAGTAGACAAGTAGCATTTTCTTCCGTCTTAAAACGTAATGAAACTATATTTTTAATTACGAGTAGTGGACTGCTAGTGACATAAGTTATGATGAGTGCCTTCGTCATCGGGCATAGTACCGGAATGTCGCTGGTGGGTCTTAAATCGTGTCATGCATTTGCCTCAATTTCTCGGTTACTAAAGCTCTGTTCGCGATTATATTGACGCCTTAGACGTTCTAGAGCATTGCTTTATCACTAAGCATTGCTTAGCATTGCTTATCAGTAACCTTTAGTGTCCCTTTAACTTGCTCCCAAGCTTCTTTGTCAGTCTCCAAGTCTCTGCCCCATATGTCAGCTCTGGTAAAATGCACTTAATGTACGCGTTTTTTTTTTTCAATGATAATGGTAAGCTTCCAGTCAGGAGCTGGCAATGTCTGCCGTATGCGATCCAACCCATTTTTATTCTGTGAATTTTCTTCTGTGAATTTCAAGCTGACCATCAAAAAAAGTAAACTTATAGCGGGATTCGAACTTCTGACTATGGCAACCGAGCATTCGCTATAGCTGTCAGATAATCCTGCAGGCGGGGAGGCTACCTTATCCCTGACAAGTACAGCCCCGAGTGCCCTACATGCCTAAAAAACTTTTGATTTGTCCGCGATAGAAGTCTTCTCCTGATTGCGATGGGTAGCTTAAAATAGAACGATTTCTGAATGGTTCCGGCGTCGTAGTTCCGGAGTCGCAGGTGACACACCGTAGTATTGCTCAGTGGTTCCAACATTGTGGTTTCGGAGTCACCCTACGCATGCGGCCATGAACGCAGCTAGATATACGATACATTTTCGGCGAACTTGAACAATACTTAAATGCAGTGTGGTAAACGCTTTCAGCGTTTACCGGGAATTCACTAGTAGCGTGTTCAAGGCTGTACACCAAACAACTCACGGTCTCGGCCGCCTGTCTTGCACATCGGAGAAGTTATCTTTAACGAGGTGGAACTGATACTGAATTGCCGCCCAAGTCTGAGTCTCCAAATGAGACAAGGGTGCCTAGGCAGAGACCTTCGCTCAAATGGCAAATTCTCAGAGTGGGGAGACGGCCGCTACAATGGTGCTGAGTTGCGCGTAAGAAAGGCTTGCTTGGAAGGCGGCGCTTTCTCTATGGTTGGAAAGCGCTATTGGATCTGGAGGACAATCCCACCGCTGTCCACCAGTTATTGGATCTTGCTGTTGAGTGCGGGAGTTGGCCGACGTTGAGGAGGATTTTGAAATGAAACGGAAGGTTTATTTACAGTAAAACGTGAAGTAATTAAGTCATAAAGTCATTGATGGCTCGCAGTAAATCGGACGCTGCGGCCCGTAGCAAGAAGCCCGAAAGAGATGAATGGATGAAGGAATGCTCCTCTCTGCTCCCTGTCTCTGGCTTTTAACCCCTTCGGTGTGTCGGGGGTCGCGTCATTTTCGGCCAATCGTCGAGCCCGCTCAGGTGTCATTTTCAACTCAGGGGGTCGCTCCAAGGGCTCCACTGTTCGAGGTATGACTTGCCACCGGTATTGCCTCCAGGTCTGCAACTGCCATCACAATCGGCAGTTGGTGTGGCTCCGAGGTCTTCAGGGTGACTTACAGCCGGCATTGCCTTGGTGTTGCATCCCCGTCTGGAAGCGCTCAGCTGGAGAAGACGGGTTGTTTTCGAACAAGCTTCCAGAGCTACAAAGCAGCTTTGCTCGGGACCAGGATCAACTACCTGGAACCGTGGCAGGTTTCCGTTGCACTTTCGGGAAGAGTCTAGCAGTGGGACAATAGCCCCACGTGCGGCGCAGGAGCTGGGGGTCGCCAACTTGTCTGGACGTGGGACTCCTCGGGTTGGGGTCGCCCACGTGTCTGACAGGTTTGGGAACCTGGACGCACTTCTGCGCACCTTATTTGGGTGCGACAGCGATTCGATGTGGTCTGGTGAACTCGAAGGATGCCAGGAAAAGGGTCCGTATCTAACAGTGCCTACACGTCGCCTCCAAGCTCCAGCGCATGCGTCTGCGGTCAGTAGACATGGTTTGTACAGTTCGCGCGGGGAATCTATTGAAGTACTTATTACCGTCGCACTTGCAATACTTGTTGCGAATGCATACTGGTGATCTTCTTGAGTACAAACGAAAACCCGCGAAAACTAATATAAGTGCGAATGTAGAGGAAATGTAGTAGTACAAAGCTGTAGCATAAAGCTGCAAAGGAAGCCCATACAGATTTCTCGGAAAGAAAGCTTCGCAGGTGACGAAAAAGTCATCCTGGTCTGGGATTTGAGCCCGGGACCCGTGCATTCCTCGGGAGGTCACTCTACCATCTGAGCTAACCAGGAGGATGGCAGATTGCAGCGTGAGGGTGAATGATTCGACAACTCGAAGCACAGGGACAATGAATGTGGCAAATCAGTTCTAAAAAATCCTGCAAGATGTAGAACCGTTCTTGAAAGGAATAATTGTCATCCATCCTAACGTAGCGCGAAGCTACAAGGTAAACCCGTACAGGTTTCTAAGAAAGAAACCTTTACAGTTGAGGAAAACTTAGCCCTGGTCCGGTATTCGAACCTGGGAGGAACGCCTTTCCGGGGCAGGCGCTCTATCATCTGAGCTAACCAGTATGTTTGCGTACTGTTTGTCTGATCCTTTCTTTTTCGGAATAAAAGGCAACAATGATCGTATTGCTACAATGATACACCATGCTTTACATGTCACACACAAGTTATCCCAGAGTGATGACTGGATGATGTTTCTACTGATGAGTCTGTCATCGCTTTCAGAAAATTTCAGTGTAGGTCTATGATATGTGTCCATTTTTATGGCACCCTGTATGGAACTAATAGCCAGGAATAGGTGTTGCAATGTTCTTGATGTACAGTGAGACTATGCAATATGCCAGGTGGCTTACTTTTCATCATTAGGGGCTCATTCACACTGGCGACTTGAGTAGGCCGTGCAACCGATTGCGACTGGCAACCAAAAAGCAGTTCAAGGCGACCGATGTTCACACTGTACTCACGGCCAGTCAACACATCCAATGCCTTGCCATATGCCGTTCACACCAATCAGGTACATATACTCGCAATCCCATCGTCACGTAAAATAAGCTCCAGCATATACAGATGTCCTGTTTCTGCACATCTGATTGGTTCAGAGTTTTGCAAAAGTGGTCACACGAGTGAAAAATTAAGCAGCGAGCGGCTGGCCCAGTGTGGTAGATTTATTTGCGACTAACTTGGTCGCACAACTGCTGTCAGTCATCGGTGTGAAGGAGCCTTAACGGATTTTTTAAAAAATTATAATTGGTATCATTATTGTGTTGCGCTGCTGAGCTCAAGGGTGTGGGTTTGACCCTAGTCGCACAACAATTGGGCCTAAATGTAAAAGTGCTCGTGTGCTTCGTGTTAAATAGCCAAAGAGCCAAAATTGTGAATATTAGCCGGTATAATAGATAGTAGGTGATTCCGTGATGCGTCAACAGGGTTTAGTAGCGGCTGGGGGTAAACGAGTGATGGGCTAGCCTGCAGTGATCACTAGGATTTAACTTCTAAAACTGAATCGGATTGCGCATCTTTCATCCATCTGAAGCTTATCGAAGCGTATCTTTAAAGTGGAGGCATTTTGTTTCGCATAGGCGTACAAATTTCTCCTTGCAAGCCGGATGCGTTATGAAAACTCTTCCCGGATAGAAATTGGCGAACCTTTCAGCTTTGGCCCGGCAGACAGAATGCTACTTATCTTTTAACCGCGCAAGTTTCATTATAATTGGTCGTTGTTTACCGGCCTGGAAACGGCCAAGCCTGTGTGCACTTTCTATGTCATATTTGGTGATGGCAATTTTAAGTTAATCTTCACACGGGGAAATAACACGAGACTCTTGATTGCTCCCAAGTTTCATCATGTGCATCCTCAACACCGAAAAAAAGTAGGTTGTCCCGGCGAAGGCGGTTTTCCAAGTCATCGCATTTCTTTACGAGGTTGTTTATTTGTGAAATGAGTTTAGTTATTTCAGGGTTGTCAGTGAATACGGGTATCGAGTGACTTGGTTTATGGGCGTCTACAATTTTCTCAAGGATGTCAACACGCGTGGATAGATGACCGACCTGGTTTTCAATGGTGGCCTGTGTAGCACGAATTAGGGCGAGCTCAGACAGAACGGTGTTCTGAGAGGTTTCTAGACGGAACAGGGCGCTAGCAATGGATTCAAGCGATACCGGAGTGGGAACGTCATTAACAGGGCCGGGGTTAACTTCAATGTCCCCGGAAAGGGCCAGTAAATGAAGTGAGGTGAGCATTCACACATCACGAACAAACCGAGTGGCACAAATTTTTTCGAGTGGCATCAAATGTGTCAGAGGGGCACGACACTGCAATAAACATTCGGTCACTAGAACGTACACATCTTGCACAAGGTAGGTAACTAACCTGCGCAAAGTCGGCGCCATGACCACGCTCGGTGTAGTGGCGTGCCCCAAGTGGTTCCAAGACGGAAGCTGCTTAAGTAGAAGTAGCAAGTCTCCCGCGCATGAAGTTGCTTGCTGTGGCCAGCCGGAAAGCACGGTTTACCTATTTATTAAGGAACCAGCAGAGCCAAGGCATTACAGTGGGGTTGGCGCTAGAAGTGGCGGGCTTGAGGCGGAATATGTTTCTTCGTCCAAAGGCAGGGGAAGTTGGCAGGCGATGTCATTCCAGTTGCGGGCAAAAGATGAGCAAGGGCAGGTTCCACCGCGAAAGGCAGCCGAGGCGATTTACGATAGCAGCAGCACCTGCGCAAACAAAGTCAGTCATGACCACGCTCGGTGCGATGGCGTGCCCCCAATTATTATTTAAATTATTTAAATTTGCTGTGCGAGTAATAAGTGCATATAGAAGTGGCCACCTGGAAAGACGGAATTGAACTGTCAGTACAATGTTCTTTTTTTTAAACTGTTAGGTGTAAGAAAAAATACACCTGAGCACTTATGAGTTAATGTGAAGGCATTAATGTTTAATTGAATGCCGTGGAGCAGCCCTTTGAGGTTTACGAATAAATTAGTGCAGGTTATCTTTTTTTGTACAGCGTCTGCGTTAGCATGTTGGCTGTAGGCCGGAATCATTTGGACGATACTGGTGAACAATCAAGGACTCCGCATGCCTCCGACTTTATGCGAGACCGAGGAAGCAACAGCGGCCACGAAGGCTGGCCGGCGCGTGCGCAGCTATGCTCAGAGGGGGTGAGAGAGAGAGATACAGACCACATGCCAGCTTCGCAGATCGAGACGGTATACACACGTGCGTTCGAATGCCGCCGTCTCGCTCTGGGAAGTGCGACTGCCTCGCCGCGGACTACCTGTCTCGCATTAGTAAGATCTTGATGAGGGCTAGTTGGTTCTGTCAAGAATGGCGAGCTGCGAAACAAGATTGCCACACAGTTACGACAGGGCGACACGACGCGCACCTCTCCCTCTCCGTCGCTGCAGCTGGGAGGCGTTCAAAGAAGCGGCCTGTGCGCTGGAATCCGCCGCCTTCCACCCGCCCCATCGACATTGTGACGGAACTAGTTCGGCGTGTGTGAACAATGATTCCGGAGTTCCCCAACGAGGAGCTGATTTGACACGCATGGACAAGCTGCCGTGGGGACGACGTATTTTGGTGCGTCTCACGCTTTGGCGTGGCACGGAACAACGAGCGACCCTCGATCGGCGTCGATAGTTCCCGGAACGGCACCCCGCCAACGCCGTCGTCGGGCATCAGAGCGCGGTTGCCTTTGTGTACGTAAACTGATCTGCAGAGCAGCGGCGAGTTGGTGATGAGTAAACGAACAGTCGCCGCGTCGTATGACCGGCGGATCGAGTGTATAAAAACTGTGGTTGTGCGAATGCTGAGGACACTTCTCTTGAGCAGTCATGTTAGACTGAGTCACTTCTCTCATGCAGTCATGTTGGACTGATACTCTTTTTCTCAAGCAGTCATGTTAGACTGATTTAATTTCTGTAAATAAACCCTTTTTCCTCGTTCTCGATGAGAAGCAGTTCTTCACTTCATCAACGATCTCAGCGTAAATAAGTTGGACGACGGCATGGGCCAGCTACCTTCGAATTCATGCCGCACTCCAATCTTTGCAAAGGACCACGAGCGATGGGATTGAGCCCCCAATCCTGACAGTTCATACATACTTAGAACTGAAAAAATCATAAAACACGTTTCACTGAGTGCAGGCGCAAGGTCATCTATCAAATACCGCTAAGCTGTGGGAAATCTTATACAGGTCAAACGGGACAGTGCTTCAATGAAAGAGCTCGTCAGCACAGCACTAACCTAAAGAATGGCTATGGGAGTCATTTAGCTGGACACTGTAACAAGTGTCAATGCACCCCCATATTTGAAAAGACTAAATTCATAGGGAAAGGAAAGAGCAAGAAGGAAAGGGAGATAATAGAGGCCTTTCATATAAGAAAGGAAGGCGATAAATGTGTGAGCACTCCCTCTCTTGCCTTGTCGGGAAAAGAAATAACATTTTTGGAAGAAAGATTAAAATGATGATTTGCAGATGTTTTTGTGAATGATGTGCGCATGCCTATGCTGATGAAAGCTATAAATGTCCGGTGATTTTCAAATAAACTTCCAGTTGGCAGTCAGCGCTTGTCTCTGGTATTTGTTTCCTTGTGTCCTCGTCTTTTTCGCGCTGTTTCACCTCAGTTCTACCTGTCTCGCCCCGTGGCATCACAGCACCGTATCTGCTCCATCGAGGTGCGCTCATTCTTTTTGTTTCTCTATGCTGCGCTCGTGACATGGCATTGTGGCGATTCCTTCTACCCTTGCGCAACACCTGGCGCGCTATGGCGGCAGCAAGTGTTCCAATTTGCTGGTCTTGCTCCGTCGAGGCATGCTCGTGATTGGGTGTCGCAGCCAATGGAAATTTTGGCTGCTGTTTCGCGGCTACACACGTCGGCGTTCTTGCTCAATGGGCCAATTGATGGTTTCAGATAAAAAAAGCAATAGGTGGTATAAACTTCCACAAACTGAAAGAGAGCGAATGTACGTTATGAAAGAATCTGACGAGGAGGCTTGAGACTGGGAGAGGCAGTGCAATTTCTTAACTTCACTGACCCTGCAAAATTATGGTTTATGCTTTGTGCAGGCCTACCTGATGCATTATTTCTAAAATGTAGCAGCAGCGAGTTAGGCCTCATCATGTGCAGTGTTGCAGCTGGTTAACAGAACTCCAGCAATTCAACTTTATTGTTATATGCCTTAAGATGCATGCTGCATTTGCAGAATGTAAGCCTGCTGTGCTTCAAGCATATCCATTTGATAGGCACCCCGAGACTAGCACCAGCTTCAACATATCTGGCCCCAAAATATGGCACAAGATACATTAGCACTCCATGTAGTGCCAGGCAATAGTTTTCTGGTAAATTTCCTAATATTAGGTGCAGTACCACTGCAGATTCAAGCGGCATTCCTTGTTCGACTGTTTTTCCTCATCACTGCAGTAGTGTATTTCATGGCCCATCTTTCAGGCAGAAGTCTTAAAAGTAGGGCTAGTCTTGGAATTCTTACTCAACAGACAAGCCACGAGTGCTTATTGGCTTCAACTCCTCCATTGAAAGATATTGAAAGATATCGCCTAAAATAAATTATTATGGTGGTAATTAACAGACTGTAATGTAACAAACTATTTTCATTGCCCAATCTTAGTTGCATTGAAAACCAAGTATTTATTTTTCGAGATTTAAGGAAGTAACTTCGTGACACAGGTTTGATTTAACAACGTTTTCGGCCGCTTCAATCGTGTACTTGGAGCCTGTATGTCTAGTAAATCTAGCAAAAAACTATGTCAGCCAAGGCAAACGTTATTTCAAGCGTCCTTCTGCATGAAAAGTTTGAGTGACAAAGCTGCAGTCAAAGAGCTCACGCCGGGATGTGGTGGGCCGGAAACACCGCGGTGCCATTTCTTGCGTTGTTAAATAACTCGGAGAAACACGAGAGCCGACGATTCCTTCTGCGCAGTAGGGATAGAGGGAATGAACTCGCAGTAGTGGTTGGGGGAGGAAGGAAAGTGCACCTATCTGCCGTCGCCTCCTTGCGCGCGTCCTTGTGCGGGCCATACGCCCTATCAATCTTGGAGGTAATCTCTCCATGGCAAGCCGAAACAGATGCTGCCTTCACCTGCATTTTATTGTTCCCATGCTTCTAGTGTTGGCGATCGCGTAATCTCAAGTTTCCGAGACACGGTACGAAGCGCTCGCTCGCGTTGTGACCGAGTACCTGGTCATCGATTGAGATCTGGTAATGTTTGCCTGAGCAAGCGTGACTCCGATAAAACTATGAACTTTACTTCGTGTAGTCTCTTTGCTATCACCATCAATGCTCCACCTTTCTGGCGAAACTGACTTTTCTTCTTTTATTTTAATTTTAGTTTTGGCTCGGGTGTTCTATCCGTATCTTTTCACACTTTTGTTTTTAATTTGTGGGCACCAGCTGCGGCGGTCAGCATTGGAATCCAAGAGACGCTGTGCAACGTGACACGCAAATCTCTTGACGCTGTGAGCAATGTCAATGCATTGCTCTCAGTGCGATGTGCGCCACACATAGCCACACTATTATGGCCCGTCCTCTTTGCGATTTGTTTACAAGTGCTTACTAACAAGACAGTGTCCACCTGAATGCTCTGGAAATTGGTGAAGTTGTTTTTAATGCTGAAACTTTGAAACCTCCACTTAATTCGCAATTTAATGAAGTTTTTCTATGCAAGTTACACTTCGTTCTCTCGAGGCTTGACTGTACTTCTTGAAAACATTGTTTGCTCTGGTTACTGCAGAAAATGTTTTTTTTTCTGTGTAAAGAAAAGTAGATTATTTGCTTGACTATAAGCACGCTGCCATGTTTGGTTGAACCCAAGAGATTGCATTAGGATATGGTCCTCACTTTCTTGACATATATAATGCAAGCTTATCTACAGCAGTGAGTCATGTTGAGCTACCACACATTTAACTCTTTCAAGTATCACATACATACCGGCACATTGTCGAATTTCTGTCCCGCCGTGTGACTGATGTCGATAGGAATGTGAGGACCAGACCAAAAAAGCATTTGCCTTTATGCATCTCATTTTCTCTCTTTGCATAACCAAACATAAGCCGTTGTGTTCGCTTTATATTCTTTTTTATATATTTTTATATTTATATTCTATTTATATTCTTTTACAGGACAAGGCCGTCGCATGGATACCTGCCCTCATACCGTCTCTGTCTGTCTGAAAAACAGATAGGTTTTGCATCAGCACTAGGTGGGCTCCCCCTTACGGGAGCCCATTGGCGTCGGCCGCTGCCCGGGCCCGCTCGACCAAGGCCCGTTGGGCCGTCAGGTCAGAGCAGCCGAGCAGGGCTGCCTCCCTGTCCTCCCGGGAAGGGTTGGGTAGGGGGGTTAGATTTGGGGTTTTTTGACATGCCCATACCATGTGGAAAATGTCTGAGGACTTTTCCCCACAGTGCGGGCACTCCCCCGTGCAAGCGGGCTCAAAGTATTTTAAGGCTGCCGGGCACAGCAGAGTTTTGGTATAAAGGCGAAGGAGAATGCGCTCCTCCGACTTTGTGAGGCCCTTACAGGGCTTGGGATAGATGACATGGCCAGATTGGTAGAGCTGAACGATCTCTTTGAAAGTATAGGCGGGATCAATTCACACTTGGTTGGCTAGATTCGTCAGTATGTATGATTCTTTCACTTGAAGCTTGTGGGGATCGCACGCGCATCCCGATATCTCCGGAGCGGCCACACGGTTATCACGCGATAATCACGTGCTCGCTCGCGGAGGGTAGCGGGGAGAGGGCACCTTCGCCGCTCCCGCTGCTTTTCGCGCCTGGCCGCGACGCTGCAGCCAAGGCACCCCGTTCCCTCCTTTCCCTTTCTTGAAACCGGGGAGACTCCCCTCTCCGTCGCTCGGGGAGAAGCGCTATTCCCCCGATGCACGGTTGTCTCGGTTGAGGAGCTTGCGAATGGCCGCATCTGAATTCAGCCGCTGAGACCGCCGCACGCCGTCCCCCTGTTGCGCCCGGCCTTTGTGTGCGACTCACCGCCCCAGGGCGCGAGCGCGGATCCACTTTGGGTGAGCTGAACTCTTATCAGCCTCTTTTGTGGTTCCCACACTGTGTGGTTTGTTTCACCCCAGACGTGCGGAATGCTCCGCCGCTGTGGTTTTGTTTTGTGTTGTATTTGTATGTGTTGTGGCTGTTGTTGTCTGTTGGTGTATTTGTACTCTAAGGTGAATAAACACCTTAGGTCGAGACTCACCCTGTCCCCACTGGCCTGAACCCGCCGTGGTCGCAATTCACTGCGAACCGCGGGTTAGGGGTCACAGCTCTGACTCCTAGGGCTGCTGCGAAAGTGCTAGTGAGAGACTGCCGCTCCGCCGGCGCTGTGCGATCCAGAGAAGGGTCAGGTGCGCATGCGCGAGCCTGAGTAATACCCCTATATTTGGCGCCCAACGTGGGGCCAGAGGTGTGACAGGTTGAGTCTGTTTGTGTGAGTGACTGCCACTGCACGAACGAACCATGGCAGCATACGGGGCTGATTTACAGCCGTTGTATACGCTGTCGCAGGTTGCTACCAACAGGCAACAATTCGAAGCGGCGGTAACTGCTACCGCTCAGTCATGCCCTGCGGCGAACATTAGCCCTGGGAATTTGATAAGCTTCGAAGAGGGTAGCGCTACACACGAGGCGCTCTCTCCGGCAGGATGTACCCTTGAAGGCGTGAGGCACATTACGCCGAACCCTTCGCCAGAATTTGCGGAGAGCATGGAGCCACTGCGGCACACTTGCTCAACGCGTTCTGCTCCTGTGCCAGGCATTACTGGCCAGAGCGAGCCTCAACAGGCACTGTTGCACGATGCGATGCGCTTGATTGAGAGGTTGACAGGTGCCGTGCAGAACACTCTGCTGACATCTTCCGCCGCTGCTAGACCGAGAGTGAGGGTGGACTTACCCACCTACAGCGGGTATCATGATTCAGTTAGCGTCAACGAATACCTCGATCGCGTGCTGACTTACCAGCGCGCAACGGGGCTGTCCGATGGCGAGATACTGGAACGCGTCGTACCAGTGTCGTTAACTGATCACGCTGCCCGCTGGTTCCGGCTTACTGGCTACCGGTCTAGCACGCTGGCCGAGTTCCGAGCGACATTACGCGAGGAATTCCTGCCCGCAGATTACGAGCGTCGTCTGCGGCGCGAGTTGGAGCTACGTACTCAGCATCCGGACGAATCCTTGCTCGAGTACGTCAGGGCGATGGACGAACTTTATCGTACCGCTGACCCTACTGCTCCGAACTGCGATAAGGTGGAGAGAGTCACGCGACAAGCTCATCCCACCTTCGCAGCGTACCTAAGAGGCAGCAAGTTCAGGGATTTGGATGAGCTGGCCTCGGAGGCAAAGCGCATACAGGCGGACATACTCGCCTTACGCTCATACCGACCTCCACCCCCAGCGTCGAGGGCACTTGAGCCGCGATGCGCGTGGAACGGGGACACTTTTCGCACTAGTTCCGGTGGAGATGGTGTGGTTGCTTTCAGTGACGGACAACTGAGAAACGGTTGGGACTTATCTGACCGGGCTCTCGACCCGTACACTTATGCCATGCGTGCAGCACGCGCTGCCGATGGCCGAGGTATGCAGAATCGTGGTCGACATGCCGGCTCGATGATGCGAGAGCAGAGCGTGCCTGCAAGGGAGCAGTCGATAGGGAGGAACAACGGTCAAACGGCGCGAGGCACTGGACGCCAAGCCCGACAAAGGCCGGTTCTCCTCTGTCATCGGTGCAACCAGCCGGGGCACTTCGCCCGGGATTGCAGACAGCCTGCGAACTGAGAGCACGCGCTTTCGGGAAACGAGCGGGGTCGCCGGTAAGCAACGCTGCATGGCCGGCGGCGGTTACAGCGGTGCGAAGTGAGACACATGAACTCCGTGCCCCGCTGGCTTGTCGTTTTGTATTACCCAGCGACACGCCAGTGCCGCTCATAGAGGTTACAGTCGCCCGGCGCAGGTTTTTTGCGCTGTTAAGCCCGGAATACATGGAGCGAATAACCGGCGTCCGAGCGACGAACTTCGTCGGGCGGCGAACGCCCGACGGCCGGCGTCCAAAAATTTGACGGCCGCCGCCCACCTGCCTGTCCGAATATTTTCGTCGGGCCGCCGGAAGCGTCGAGCGCGCAGCGGCGGACGACAGCCAATCGGGAGGCGCCAGTTCCGGTCGCTAGGCATGCTGGTCTTTCGCGCGCGGGTCTTTTCTGGTCTTCTGCAACCACGTTGGTGTCTGCGCTAGTGTTGATGTCTGCGCCGAACAAAAGATGAACTCGCAGGAATGCGGAGAAGCGGTAGAAGTGGCGCCTAGGCCCTATTTAAAATCGGCCCGGCTGGAGTATAACGATAAACTCATATCAGCCGTTCAGAAGCGCCCCACAATATGGGACTGCAGAAGGGCCGACTACAGAGACCAACGGAAGAAAACAGCTGCGTGGCAGGATGTCGTCGCTGAAATCGGTGGCGACCGAGGAGGTAAGTTTTCCATGTCGCATTGAAGTGACTGTTCCTTTATGTAAGCGAACGATGCGCACAGTACCCTCGGTCAATGCATTGCCTCGGTATACGGGCGGCGCGAACAGGTGTCAGTGTTAGGCCCGTGTCATTTGGTTGCATGTAAACAAAACGTTTTGCGCTTCGCGGTTTGCCTGCGGCGTTCTGTTTTTTTCCTCGCGTTACTACTGCCAGCAGCAGCCAGCAGAGTCATTGGCAAACCTTCGTCGAGTCTTACGAGTTTGAAAACGAAATGACGGCGACCGTGTACGTCCCGTACCGGTCGCCACTACCGTGCTGTAAGTTGCCCTTTGAAACTCCGTATTGCGTGCGTGCGCCTCTTTGTGACTGTTTGTATGCTATTCAGCAACGAAAACGCATGTCTGCCAGAGTCGAGGGATTGGCGATGTTACCTGACCACTACCGGCGTCTCCCTTCTGGAGTATACAGACTCCGTGCCGCCTGTGCCACGTACCATCGGTAAACGTTTCCTTCGTCCGTGCGACTGCTTTGTAGCTCGTGAACAGGTCGCGGAAAGTACGCTTCGAACTAAGTCGGCACCTAAATGTAGATGACCAAAAAGCAGTAGCTGCTTGCATAGAAAAGTGAAGCCTTGGCCAAAAAAAAGAACACAAACGGTACAGGCGGAGCGTACTCGTGCAACAGGAATGGCGACGCCACTGACGAATTGCTGTTGCTTAAGAACTTGTATAAGGTTATATGTTTATACTGTATTACAGCGCCTAGATGTTGCTCTAACACTCCCTTCCGCACGTACTGTTTGCTCACTGCGACATGTGTCTCTTGCCAGCATATTTGACCTTTCTGTATTTTGATAATGACATATTTTCATATATTAGGTTCCACTGCCCAAGCTCGCTGGAAGAGCTTGAGGGCCACATTCTCAAAGAAGCACCGCACCTGGAAAACTGGTGCGCCAAGTGGGTCTGGGGCAAGCGACAGCAAAGAAGTCCGCTGGCCTTATTTTAAACTGCTGTTTTTTTTTTTGAAGGATTTAGTTGACATCGGAAGGTAAGCGTCAAGTTCAAATAGAGTTTTATGAAGTAAAAATTTGTTCTACTGCTGGTATATCATTTATATGTTGTTGAGCTGCTAAATGTTATGACATTTACCTTCATATGACCTTTCCACAAGATGGTGTTTGTGTACGCTGTAGTGTATAAGTTGCTAAGCAGCATAATTAATTTTTCAGCACTACAAGCAATATCCCGCCAGCTGAGGCAGAGAGTGCAGAAACCCTCCTGATCAACATGTGCTGCCAAAAAGAATGTAAGACATTTATTTATCACTTCACAAATATATCAAGTTACAGTGCATTTAAAAACAAACATGCTCAGGGTTTCCATGTCTTCACATGTCACATAGTATTGTGTAAGTATTTCTATGCCTGAGCCACTCTTTAGAGGAAGGTAGCAAGACTTAAATTTAGCCGCTTTTCTTGCAGACACTACCGACGAATGCAAATCCCAGGCCACCGAGTCACCTGTGCCTGGGACTTCCAGCACAACTGACGAGGAGACGTCAGCCGAAGTATGCCGAAGTGCTACGCCAAAGCGAACGCAAGCAGTCGCAGCGAAAAGGAAAAGACACAAGCTGGATGACGAAATCGCAACTGTAGATCATCTGCTTAAAAAAAAATGAAGATGCGCCCGCTGTTTTTGGGCAGCTTGTTGCCCATAAATTAAGAAAGTTTTCAGAACGACAGCAGTCGGAATTGGAAATAGAAATTTTACAGTTGCTGAACAGGCACGACTATGAGTGAAAATAAAGTGTATCCTATTTGTTCACTGTGACCTTGTCATGTAAATGTCAAACCATAGCTATTGTTCCTGGCACAGCCGTCATCTCCTGCAACAGAGCTGCCAAACATATGGTGCAGAATTTCTCACACATAAAGTACATGAAGTTATGAAAAAGCACAATAACACTCTTGTATTTGAAACAAAAATTGCATGCGACGTGCATCATAGGTTCTTGCTTACTGCTTAGTTGGTACTGGAAGCCCAGCAGGTATAGAGCCAATCTGTGGCTCTATGCCTGGCTGCTTAGGAAACTTCGATTAGAATATTGAAGTTCAATGATAACTACATCAAGGTCTTTTAAAAATCAACAGTTGACCTGAACTTCATGTACAAACACAAGATTTGTTTCAGAAGATTGTCCACTCATGAAGCCATGTTCCACTGGAATGTGCTTTAAATAAGAGGTCAAATGGGGTCATGTTGATATTTGTCACCCATCAGAAAAAAAAGGCACGAGCAATAAGTTTAACTTACCCGCCGTGGTTGCTCAGTGACTATGGTGTTGGGCTGCTGAGCACGAGCTTTCGGGATCGAATCCCGATCACGGCGGCCGCATTTAGATGGGGGCAAAATGCGAAAGCACTCGCATACTTAGATTTAGGTGCGCGTTAAAGAACCCCAGTTGGTCCGCATTTCCGGAGTCCTCCACTACGACGTGCCTATAACCAGAAAGTGGTTTTGGCATGTAAAACCACATAATTCGAAAAAAATAAGTTTAACTTACGTACAAGGCTTTCAAAGGTATCAAGTCAATAAATTCAGACTTTCTGCTTGTGGGTGGCCGATACACATCAGTAACTGCAATATTTGGTAATCGGATTGTAATACATTCGAGGCTAGTGGCCACGAACGTTAGCTCATGGATGACATCATGAGTAAGACAATCTTTCACATACAAGGCCAATCCTCCACCACAATTGGTAGTCCTGGTAACACCATTGTATTGTGAAGGAATGTCATTCGGTGTGAGCCATGTTTCGGCAAGCAGTACAACATCAAATGTTATAGTTAAGGAATCAAGGAACGAGCTGTGATCAGAAATATTTTTGTTAATGCTGCGCACGTTTAGATGAAAAGCAGTGAAATGCTTTCTAGTATGTTTGGCCGCTTTGTGAAAACTGTCCGCAACAGAGTAATGACAACTGTCAAAGCCATTTCGCAGCATACTCAATCGTGCGCCATCTACCTTGCCACCATCACACATATCCCATCGCATAGGCCATTTCTTAAACATAGCTCGTCCACACGCGCATACTATCACTTTTGCATCCTTTTTCCCTCGAACAGCCAAAGATGGGAATGGCCTTGCGCACAACATCGTTTGTATAGCCAGCTCTTCTGTCTTCATAGAAGAAATTGCCTCGTATTATGCCTTGTAGCATTCTGATATTCTTTGTTTCTCATTCTTTTTTGTAACACGCCCCTTATGTAATACCCCAAAGAGGGGTCTTTAAGGAAATAAAGTGGAAGCGAAAGGCTCCACTCCCCCATTGCGGGCTCACTATGCTCCATCTGCTTCCACTGAACTTCACGCGGTTGCCATTGGCTATGGATCTGGGGGCTGTACTTTTTCAATAGCAGTGTAATGCAGAGCGCGTAATTGCATGCACCAGCGCCTCCTGACACCCTCCGAGAGGAATTTTTCAATTACTGAATGGGAGTGCCTGGCGTTAGTTTGGACAGTTGCCAAATTCTGCCCCTTCCTGTATGGCCACACATGTTCCGTGGTTACCGATCACCATGCCTTGTCTTGGCTCTCCTTGCTTAAAGAACCCACTGCACGATTGGGTAGATTGGGCACTTCGGCTCCAAGGATATTCATTTGCTGTTTAATACAAGTCCGGTCGTTTGCACGAGGACACGGACTGCTTCTCCCGTCATCCTGTCAACCGCCCTGAATATGATGCACATGACACCGACCCTTGCGTCCTATCCATTTCTGATCTGCAGGACATCTGCATTGAACAGAGTGATGACTGCTTACGTGTTCTCATCGACCATCTCGATTCTGGACATTTGGAGCCCACACCGCGCATGTTTGTACTCCGCAACAACATTCTCTACCGTCACAGCTTACGCCCTGAAGGACCAGAATTTTCATTCGTACCGCACCATCTCAGTGTTTCACGTACTTACGACTGTGTACGTGAAACACCTCATATTTCAATTCTATGCAAGGTAACTTTCTAATTGTCACCATGGTTTGCTTAGATGTGACAATGACTACATTGTCAGTTTGACAGCTGGCCACCCTGTACAGTGACGTGTACCATTCAAATATATGGAGTGCCGAGTGCTGAAAATTATTGTGATAAGCCATGAACAGAAGTCATTTGTGCTTGCTAGGATACGCACTCGCAGTATCATTTTCCGTGCTCTAGCAAGACTTTGTTTAGGCAAGTTGCTTAATTGCTAACTGGTGAGAATGCAGTACAAAAGTGACAAAGAAAACAGCACACAGGACGAGGGCTGTTGTAGAAGAAACGCATTCGAGCATGACTTTAATTTGGGCAAGTTAGTTCACAGCTGCATTCTCACCAGTTAGCCACGATCCAACTTGGCTGCATCAAAGTGCTGTTTATTGGGCGAGTTCGAATTGCATATTGGTCTGGGTTGCGCTTTTTAACACAGACACAGGAAAGGACACGGATAGACAGATGGGAGCGCTGAAACTTTGTTGCTCTGCTGTCTGTTGTGAAATGCAATCTTTGTCGCATCAAATTGTCAACCTTGTTTTCTTCAAACAGCCTAATAGCACTGAAGATGACAATGGCGGAGATGAGAAGGCAACGATGGGCCCACTTTTGAGAAGTCGTTCATGCTCTGCTTGTGAAAGTTTCCAGAAGATGGAGTGACCTGGTGTGCCCAGCTCACAGCAGCACAGACATAGAAGACAGAGCCGTGCTACATTCCCCTCGGTGTCTTCGTTGAGCAAGCAACCATCGAATATGAAAAGCGGCGCGGGCATTGCCGGTAGCTACACTGATATGCCCCTGAAGGAAGTCAAAATTGTCGTTGAAAGACTATCTGCGGCGATGTTGTTGAAACCAATGAGCAGAGCCAGTGCGGTGGGACCGAGCAGCAGCATGCCTAGTCGTTCGTCGAGATCTGGGACGAAAACAAGAAACCACTCAACTTTCACTCAAGTATCACTTTCTAGCAAAACAAGGAGCAAAATGCAGAAAGAACTTGAACCAACTATGGGAACACTTTTGAGAAGTCATTCGTGCCCTGCCATGCAGGCTAGAGCCCGCAGTGTACCAGGGGGACGTACTGATGAAGAGTGTACACGGGCACGACCGCCTAGTGCACAGCGAAACTTGTGGAGCACAAAGCAAGATAAGCAGGCTACTCGTGATGCGAATGCGCAAATAAAAACAGCTTCAACTTGTAAAATGCTAGTGAAGGAGCAGAGCATTTCTGGCAACGCAGGTAAAAAAACTGCATTCCTAGAACCTGCCACGCTTAACACTGGCAGTTCATGGGGATGTGAGGACGGCAGTGTTAATCAAAGAGCAAAAAGAAAACATTCTCTGACGTCATCACCGGAATTTTCGCGTGCCAAAAGAACATCTAGAGGTATTTCTCAAACCAATGTTGACGCAAAGGTGGCATCACGCACTATGTCTAGTAGGGCTGATACTGTTTCTACAGTAGGAAAGCAGAAGTCAAGTGAGACTTCTACAAGACTTCAAGATGATGTAGGTCAAGAGGATGTTCGCTCCAAGAACCAAAGAGAACCACTAATGAAATCTGTAGCCACATCTTCACCTCTAACATTGCCTCAGAAGACAACCACTGGCGATAGTTCTGAACCTAAAGCCGTGAAAAATGATCAAGTCAAAATGCACAGTAATGAGACTGGCAGAAAAATAACGAGGCCACGAAAGGAACAAATGTCAGTAAAGGTTCACAGTGCAGGAAGTCATGCATACTCTTTCAGATCGTGCAGAGGGGAAGGTAAAAAACACCTCCAAAAGCGAAGTACAAGTAGAGCAGACAGCATCTGAAAGTCAGAGGACACCTGAGTTGGGTGTCATAAGTACATCGAAAATGGGTTGCAGCGAACAAGTTGAGCCTTTTGCAAAACCACAACCATGCAAGCGAGGTCGCAGCACGAATGCTCCAAGTCGGGGCCTAAAGTCCAAAGCAAGTGAATCCACAAAAGGACTGTAGGCAATAACAGCTAGGAAGGGCACTCTCAAATGCAAGGCACAAATCAAGAAGCTGACAGATGCACTGGCAGCAAAGGAAGCTTGCGATGACATGTACCAGTCTCGGGCCTCAGCTGCAAACATCCCAGATTACCTTTTTATGCAGGGAGAATGGGAGGACGATCTCTCCGATTTCCAGGCATCTCTAATGACAACACCTGTGCCAAATTCCCCTCATCTCAGCCCTGGGAGGAGCCAGCTTTCATTTTCTAGTGTAAGCAGTGCATCGACACCAGTATCGCCAATACTAGTAGAAGCGATCGTGAGAAGTCTCCGTAAGCAAGGACATGCTGCCAATCTGATATCAACGCCAAAGTCTAGGTATACAAAAAAAAATTCAGAATGTAAAGATGCTGGCAAAAAGACTGCGGAATCTGAAGGAGAGGTTAGCAAATAAAAGGCTGAAAGAACACTATGAGGACTCTGATGAGGAAGTGGAGGACACAGGCTTTGAAAGTAGTCAAGAGAATGAACAATTTCTTTTCAACTGATATATCTACATTTCAAATCTTTCGACCATTGCACAGAGGGAGCACTTTTGTGTGAAGTACTTTTATCTCGCTGCTGAGTCACTATTCTTTGATATGTCCTTCATCTTGCAAACCACCAGCATTTGTGAATAAAGTTGGATGAATGGAACTTAAGTGTTGGGCTCATGGAGTTTTCGTTTGCATGTGAAGACTGGTGCAGCAAATGGGGGCATTTGTTGAGCTTATTGCCTGTAAGTTGGGTTCACAGAAACAACAAAAGTGAGCTGAAGAAATGCATTGTTGTGACTGTAACCACAGCAATACTTGTGTGCACTCACAGTACTAGTATGAAAGGCAGCAGCTGACTCTGAATCGTCCTTTCTTTAGTGTTAAAATAGATTTGAAAGGTAGATTATTTTACCTAGGTATCAGCAAATGATTTAATTATGCAGTAATTGTTGCCTGTATGTTGATTAGTCACCTCCTTTAGTATCACACCAGCATGTGCAAAAGTTAGCAATTCACTTTTTATACATTTTGTAAAATAGTTGCAATTATGAAATACTGTTTCTCACAAAGTAACAGAAGTCTCAAGTTGATGGGCAGTGGACTGTTTACCTTCATAAATTTTTTGAACATGCGAATGGAATGAGCTACCATGACCTTTAATTGTTAAGCCTGGAGCTTATTCCATGGTTCAAGACCTAGCAGCATAAAGCTCTTCCAGACTTCACACGGACTGCATAAATATTGCAAGTGATTGCCTACTTAACACTGTATGTGGTAGGCTTTGGGTGGTCATCAGTGCAAGCACTTCCACTTCCACTTTACCAGTGGCTACAACTTCTAGTGATTTTTTTATACTTGCTAAAGCCTGCATATAATCTTGGAGTACCGTACAAATATGTCTGCACTGGTTGGAATTGAAGAGCTTTTCTGGGGGGGAGTTATTGTACGTATGTGAGTGCTACTATCGTGGATATGTGTAGCTGAAGAATAAAGGTTGGAGAGTGCTTCCTGTCAATGTGCATTGCCCTACATTTAATTTTAGGAATGAGATAGGGGTATGAAATTGAAGGCGAAATTATTTGTGCTAGTCTTGTATGCTTCCATTGTGAGCCGTATTGTTAGCTGCGATTTGACAAAAAAAGGAGGGGAATAATGTCATTCGGAGCACTCAAGAACTCGTAAATATTGCCGTCACATGTCCGAGCTCAATGGTCACTAAACAATATACCAGTGTTCATGCTTGTGAAGAGCAACTGTTGCTGTTGTCAGGATTGGGGGCTCAATCCCATCGCTCGTGATCCTTTGCCAAGATTGGAGTCCGCCATGAATTCGAAGGTAGCTGGCCCGTGCCGTGGTCCAACTTATCCACGCTGAGGACGTTGATGAAGGGAAGAACTGCTTCTCATCGAGAAAGAGGAATATGGGTTTATTTACAGAAATTAAATCAGTCTAACATGACTGCTTGAGAAAAAAAGAGTGTCAGTCCAACATGACTGTATGAGAGAAGTGAATCAGTCTAACATGACTGCTCAAGAGAAGTGTGTCCAACATTCGCACAACAGCAGTTTTTATACACTCGGTCCGCCGGCGATACAAGGCGGCGACTGTTCGTTTACTCATCGTCAACTTCCCGCCGCCCCGCAGAACAGTTTACGTACACATAGGCACACACATTCTTACGCCCGGCGCCGGCGTTGGAGGGGTGCCGTTCTGGGAAGTATCGGCGCCAATGGTGGGTAGCTCGTTGTCTTCCGTCTGGTCGAGGCCTGGGAAGCAACATAAAACGGCTTTCCCGCGGCAGCTTGGTCATGCTTAGCAGATCAGGTCCGCGCTGGAGACCTCCAGCACCATTGTTCGCCCACTGAACTCGTTCCGTCACAATGGTGATGGGGCTGGTGGATGGAGGCGGTTTTCAGCACAAAACCCGCTTCTTCGAACGCCTCCTAGCAGCAGCGACGGAGTGTGGGGGATGCGTGTCTTGTTCCCCAGTCATAATTGGGTGGCAATTTTGCCTTGCAGCTCGCCATTGTTAAAGGGACTCTGAAACGCTTTTGACTATTTTCTACAAACGTACTGAGTCGTTAGAGTAGGTCCTTCTGATCATTAATTGACACATCTAAGCGCTCTGCGTAAAGCGTGTAATTTATTATAAGGTTTTAAAAATGCACATCGCTGCCGATCGCAGCGCACTGCTCGGCGGAATTTTAAGCCGCCGAGCAGTCGTTGCCCATATGACAGCAGCCCCTACCCATATGACCGAAATCACCCACATGACGTCAGTGGGGCGAGGTATCCGATTGGCTGACCAGGGCGCGTGATCGATAATTTTTCCAACTTTATGGTAAACTAATGATCTTCGTAATAGTTGGAATGTTAGTTAATATGTTTTTATAAAAAGAAAGTAGCATAAAGAGAATGCACAAGAACGATTTTTCAGTACACTTAAGCACTTCCGGCACACAGCAAGTGTCGTCTGCTTGCGTTACCACGTACTCCATTTTGACGAGAGCTCCGCGGTCAGAGTTGGTCTCAGTCTTTTCGCGAGCACTATGATTCGACTTTGCTGCCTTGTGGACTGCAAACGTAGCGACTGGCAATATGTCAAGCTGTGACATCGTGTCCCTCTGCAAGGCAGCGTACGAGCGAACTGGCTGTTGCGCATCGGACTGCCGCTATCCGATCGGCGCCAGGATTTGCGCGTTTGTGGCCGTCACTTTACAGCGGAAGATTACTAACGCAATAGCGTTTCGCGAGTCCTGTATTAGGGCAAGCGCAAGGGGACAGGGTCTGGCCGCTTGACTGTGCCGTAACGGGACGAGCCGAGATGAGCAGAAGGGCAAATGTGAATGGTCTGCACGGTGCAGCCACCTGGAGGCATAGAGCTCAACCATACACAGTAGCAGCAACGAAGCGTATTCTTCTTTGCTGCTGGTGCGTATTTTTAGCAGGAGTGTAATCATCAACACGTTGTTTTTATAAATGTGTAAAATGTTTTACACTTGAGCAATATTAGCGCTTTGTTTGGCTGGTTAAGCGCTGCGCCAACAAGTGTCTGGACCGTGCATACCGATCGGGCCGCTCACGTACGTCTACGCCAAAGTTCCTTCATCAGCTTGAGTTTATGCCTCCAGTCATTTGCCGAAATGACCAGCTTGCCTGTGGTTAACGGAATACCAGACACGTTCGGAGCTACGACAGAATGCTCGCAACGCACGCTGCTTCGATAGCTCTCGCTTGGGGTCGACAGCCAAGCGGCTAGCGGAGAGGTGTCGCGCGGGCGGGGGCGGGTTCCAAAACCACCGGAAGTGGACGATGTGACGTCGCATCGTGACGCAGGACCAGTGAAGGCGGAGCTTAGCCCCGCTTGCTTGGCGAACTAGTTGAGGAAAAGCATGGCCGGGGAGGAGGGTAACTTCTAATCGCTTGTAGCTCCATTAATACGTAACGCTTCACTTAAATTGTGGTGCGAATGTTCTACTTAAGCTGTACCCTACGCGTCTACAAAATTTGTCCGAACCGTTTCAGGGGCCCTTTAACTAAAGGACCCGAGCCAATTATTCTCGAAATACGAAAGCGAAAACACGAAAGAACGTGCAACAGACTCGGCGTTTTCTTTTCCTTTTTATTTTGTTCCATTTATGCGCCAGCTTGCGTTCGTTTCGGACTTGCGTACTACGGGGCAAAACTTTTTCCAGACCCATTGAAACGCTCAACGCTCACACCAGGGTGTTGTTCACTCCAGTGCACTTGCGAGGTCGAAGAGGGGTCCGCCCGCGAAGGGGCCTCGCTCGGCCTTTGTGCGATATCCTTCCTCTCGTCACGCGGACGCAACGCGCTTGCCGCACGGGCGCGCCTACCGAGCGTACGAGGACGCACAACATTTAACTCCCCATCAATCACGCACGTCGTTGCCGCAGGAGGGGGGAGTGCCCGCGCACACCGTGGACGCGAGGAGCGCGCGCGTCAGGTGCCGGATTTGCGTGGTTGTACTCCTCCCGCGCGTGAAAATGAGCGGTCCTGTCCCGGCAATGGCGGTTCACTCCGCCGGGACCCTCCGATTCGCGCGGAGCGGGCTGAAGCGCAGCGCAGCTTGGAGGTCCCGCCGGAAATCCGCGCTCGCATATACGCGTGCTTCACAAACTGGTCCTAAGTGCTGCGGTGAAGCCACTTCTACGGATGTACAGGCTCACTGGCAAGACGTGTGAGTGAGTGAGTGAGCGAGCGAGCTCGGTGGGCCAAACTAAGTGTGGACGTTATTGTATAGCGTGGCGCACTTTGGGGATGGTTTCGACATTTTGGCCGTAATACAATTTCTCATACATAGGCATATTACTTCCAGACTTTATTACTACATTTGCAACTTATGACCTAAAATGAACAATTAAAAATGAATAAAATTTCGTAAATTATATAAACGAACGTTGCAATTTATCGTGAAAGTAACGGTCGCCTTTTCAAGTAGTCTCACCCGCCGTGGTTGCTCAGTGGCTATGGTGTTGGGCTGCTGAGCACGAGGTCGCGGGATCGAATCCCGGCCACGGCGGCCGCATTTCGATGGGGGCGAAATGCGAAAACACCCGTGTGCTTAGATTTAAGTGCACGTTAAAGAACCCCAGGTGGTCAAAATTTCCGGAGTCCTCCACTACGGCGTGCCTCATAATCAGAAAGTGGTTTTGGCACGTAAAACCCCAAATATTATTATTTTCAAGTAGTCTCCTGTAGAGGCGGAATGGGTCTATCGTTCACACGTGGCCTTTAATAAATAAGTGCCTTGAAATAAAAAAAGAAGGAAAGGGTATCGGGTGGTATGTATCGATTACGTCGCTTGGTTCCTATAGAACACTGTAGTACAAAAATTGGGACAAAATTGATGCAGAGGAACGCATTTTGCAAGCCTTACATTCGTGAAGACTTTAGGAAATGTGGTACAGTTGATTGCTAACGTTTTAGCTCAGCTAGGTTGTAGGACAGACGTCAAAACAACAGAAGACGTTTCATTCTCACACCACTTTTGCTGTGCACTGTACTCACTACAGCCCCTCATCATCACTCAAGCTCAGTCTCTATCTACACTTAGTTCCTTTCCACGCCCAAGTACATGCCTGCAGAATTCTGCAAATAACTCTGTTAGTGCCGTATCTGCCACAACGCTTCGTAAAAGTTCGAGCGGCGCACGTTATACTTAAGAATGAGGCCCACTGATTTGTGCAATGTGACTTGCATGTTATATATAGTCATAATACAAGGTGCCCTATTTTCTGCAGTGGGACTGTCTGTAGATTCGTTATCATTGTTTGCCTTTCGTACAACACATTTTCTTACATTTCGTTTTGCTCTCTCGCAGAAGTACTTCTACATACGCGCAGAAAAAACGTTTTGTTTAATGGACTTGCTTTAGTCTAATAAACAGCCATTTTCACGGCAAAAGGGTTCACAAGCATTCCCTTTTTCCGTCAGCCATTTCCCAGTGGAACAAATTAACTAACGATATTGTGTGTTGCAATAACATCGACTCTTTTATTAACCGCATTCAATGCATTGACTTGTCATCGTGATTTTTTTTTTCATTGCATCTGTACCACTCCTGCACGGGCCGTGAAGGGCCTGCAGTATATTCAAATAAAAAAAAACCACGTTGAGTATGCGCTGTACAGTTGTACGTATATTCCACACAGCATGCAGCCGTACGGACGAAGCTCCGCTGGGCAATGCACATCCGGTGATGGTATCACTGCTATCGCCTTGTTTACGAGTACGAAAGCTCGAAACGGTACCTTAACTCCCTGCCATGTCAGACAGTCTCGCACGAATGGTTTTGTACACTGTAGAGGCGTCGGCTTTCGCACCAGACCAGCGCGGTTGCACAAGTCGGTTCGAATTTCGTCACGGCGCGCTTCGACGCAATCAGTGAGGCGTTGCATTTTGCAGTGACAGGCAGTGTATACACCGCACGGCTGGGAAATGTGGTGGCCTGGTCATTCCTGAGGTTGTGCCAAGGCCAAATTCAATCTGCGTCAGCGCACTGGCACACACGCACACACACGTGGCCAAGCGTTCTGTATGGCTACTTGTGCTTGTTGACAAAAAAGAAGAAAAAGAAAACACGTTGATCGTGGTGGTGATGATTATGCTGTTACGACGAGAGGTTAGCTTGGCAGACTAGGCGAGCCATTGTTCCGCCTCAGACACAATACTGCCTCACCACGAGTCCATCAGTCGAGATAAGGCAGAAAAGACAAGAAGCAAACAACGAAGCGATACGGAGCTCTCTATATATGTTGTTTTACGGATCTTTTTCTTCGCCTGTATTATGCCTCGTACCTCTTGCTCCATTTAATCCTGTCCATGCGTCATCATTCTCAGAGGCTTCGGAGCAGAGCGGCGGACACAAAATGGCGAGTGCGCGCGCATCCTCGAGTGCTGTGTCCGAAGTTCACCCCCGCGCCGGGATCGGGCCGCCGCTCGCTTGCTTGCTTTTGATTGCGCGCGCGAGAGCTGGCGGCGGCGGCGGCGCTCATTTTTATGCGCCGGCTACGTGTGATTACTCGCAGCGCTCACGCGGCGCCGGCAGCTCCGCCCGCTGGCGTGTGTGCGCTATGCGTCTTGCGGCCGCCCCCCCCCCCCCCCCCCCTACCGCCGCCGCCGCCGCTTTTAGCCCGCCAGATCCGGGTTGCGCGAACGGATGCACCGGAGTGGCCCTCGCCGACTTGCAGCCCTCGGTTCGCGTGCCGCGTCTCAGAAGACCACACCACTTGGTTAATGCTGTAGGAAAGAGGGAGAAGCGAGGCAAAGGGCAGGGAGGTTAACCGGACGCACGTCCGGTTTGCTACCCTGCGCGGGGGGGGGGGGGTGTAGCAAATTAAAGAGAGAGAACGGGAAGGTGCGCACCAAGCCTACACTCCTAATCTTGTTTCTACTTGTACCCGCCGTGGTTGCTCAGTGGCTATCGTGTTCGGCTCCTGAGCACGAGGTCGCGGGATCGAATCCCGGCCACGGCGGCCGCATTTCGATGGGGGCGAAATGTGAAAGCACCCGTGTGCTTAGATTTGGGTTCACGTTAAAGAACCCCAGGTGGTCAAAATTTCCGGAGCCCTCCACTACGGCGTGCCTCATAATCAGAAAGTGGTTTTGGCACGTAAAACCCCATAATTAAATTATTATTGTTTCTACTTATAGGTTCCAGCTTGCACTCCACTTAGGCTGGAACACCGCTCCCACGTGCTTAAACATTGTTCCAGTTACAGGATCATGGAAGAAAGCTCCAGGTAGTAGGTACTGGCGTGTGAAATACTGCTCCGGATAACAGTAGATATTTCACTGGAACATCGTTCCCGATATGGAATTATGTTAATATAAAGTAGTAAAGCTCAAATATATGGAGCGCCGTTTTTGCGATATTATGGGGGACGCTGTTCCATGTAAGCAAGTGAAGTATGTTTGCAAAAATATGTGCCGCCTATAGCGGGAACCTAGATAGAACAAGATTAACAGTAAAAGCAGTCGCATAAACCCGTCGATTTGCGAAACTGTAGCAACGCATTCGTTGCTTTTCGCGCCGATGACGCGCACCTCTATGGGCGAAGTATCTTCGCTTCTGAAAACAGTCTCGAATCCATGCCGGTTTAATGCTTGCATACCGGAGAGAATGGCGGTAGACGTTGTAAAGGGAAAAACATTAACAAGAAATGTTCTAAGGTCTCCTCGGTCACGCAAGTAGTCGCATTATATGTGTATCACCCATTCCAATGCGGAACGAGTATGGTTTTTTAAATGTCATCCCGATCCAGATGCGGCATATCATTGTCGCCTATATACACGAACGGCGTGAGGCATCTGCAGCTTCCAACACTCAGACCGCTTATGTTTGGTTCTGTTCGGCAGGCAAGAAAAATAAAAATAAAATGAAACAAATGTGTACGGAGCTGTCAAGAAACGCAGTTCTCGCTCTGACGAGGACAAGTCCGCTGAGACAACCTTTGTTAGACCACTGTCGACCACTTATAAATGTTAAAACTACTTTTACTCAACTTTGTGGTGTCCGTCGCAAGAATCGTCAGTGTGTTTGTTGTCGTCATGTTTTCTTGGCCGAAAGAGACGCAAGAAAAATACGAATGTTCGCTTCCGCCTGCTAACTAATCAATCTCAGTTACGCGACGCGTGTTTATCAATTGACGCGCCGTCACCTCCAGTTGTCGTTAGTTGAAGTGCATTCGTCTCCTATGTGTCGTCTCCTATGTCTCCTAGAAGCCGTTGAGCGCCGAAAAGCGGCGATGAACTGAGAGAAAGCCGTTGCGAAAGGTCTTGAAGATCCGAACAGACGCCTAGTTCATCCTGACAGACCGACTGATTGCGCTCGGTGCTTTTTCTACAGTGCTTGCAGGCGCGCACCCCGCGCCTAGCCACGCCGAAAGTGCCGCACGAGCGCGAGAACATTACAACGCCTCCGTGACCGTCGGCGCGATGGCACGCGCCACACTCTCGGAGGCCACGGGCAGTGCCGCGTTCCTCCGCTCAGGAGCGGCGGCTTCTGCACACCGGTTCCGGTTGCTATAACTCGCGGCACACAGCTACGAAAGTGCTGAAGGAGGTGGGCGAGGGGACTGGTTGAATGGTGAGCGCGTCCGTCCATCGCGCCTCGAGCTCGGTTGAGCGGCATGCAAGAACTCGCGCGCAACTCGCTCGCGTGCTGGGCGCACGCACGCGCGTTGACCTCTCCCGCCGCCGCCGCCGGACCCCTCATCCTGAGCGTGCACGCGTCGGTCTGCCCCGCACAGCGTCCGGTGGTCGGCCGGGGCGCGTCTAGCTGCAGCCGGACGTAGCCGCACGTGCCACCGGTTTGCCGAAAAAGGCGTGCTGCCCCTTCTGGCCCAGCCGCGCCGCACGTGACGGGCGCGCGACTGTGCACGGCCTCCGGCCGCGCTGTGGGGGCAACACCCCCCCCCCACCCCGTCTCCTGCAACCCCCCCTTTCCCCTCCCGCCACCTCTTTCCTTGCTGCGTATCGTCGGCTGTGTGATGCGCACGCGCGAATATATCTGGCTCCGACATCATTGCACTTGATCCGCAGCGGCAGGCGGCCGTGGCACGCGGTGGAGGGTCTGCGGGACGACGTGCGATCAGCTCGGCTTGGGTGTGGAATCGGCCCCTTATAGTGCGGGAAGCGCTTGCGCCAATCGCCTTGCGCGAGGGCCTCCACGTGGAGAACAAACCGCCGTCGAAAGGTGATGCGCATGCATGAACTGCGGGAAAGCCAGCACACGTGGCTGAAGCGACGCGGTAGATAAATTTCGTATAAATTTCGTCTTTGCGTGCGCCTGTACTCTTTCTAATAATGCACAATTGTTACAGGAAAAAAAAAATCATACTTCCCTGTAAGTCACGGGCGTGAGGGAGAGAGAGAGAGAGAGAAACAAGGATAGGAAAGGCAGGGATGTCAACCAGAAGAGCATCCGGTTTGCTACCCTACACTGGCGGTGGGAGAAAAAGAAATAGAAAAAGGAAAAACGGAGAGAGTAAGCACTGAGTGCGTGTGGGAGGGACACTATACACAAGGACATTATAAACGTGCCCTTGTGAGGGAACGTGAGGGAAACGAGTACAGAAACAGGGAGACAAAAAAAGCAATATAAAAAAATAAAATAAATAGTTCGAATGGAAAGATGAAGGGAAAGGTGGAAAGCCATGCGATTGTCTCGTTCGCTACTCTACATGGGGTGTAAGGGTAAATGCATGAAAAGAGGAATTGTGGGATAAAGCGAGCACTGGGCACTTACAGGCTAACGCATTGCACGGCTATACTGGCAGTAGATAGCGGTGCACCAGACACGCACTTAGCCAGGTTTCGATGATTTTTCTCCTTTAGAAAATTCTGGATCGATGCCGCAATATTAATGCGATGAATCCACATTGAGTTATTTTCCACCACTCCATTTCGGCCCCCAAACTTAGTGTAAAATGCTCGTTTGGATCCCTGTGCCGATTATAAACCACGAAGTGTCCTTCATCATGCAGTTGTTTTATGTGTATGTGGAGCAGGATCGATTGTTTCCTTTCGAATTACAATTTTTTTCATAATTATTTTCGCTCGTGCAGACTTGCTGTCTCCAGGCGCTCACACGCTTTGTATGAGTGAGCCTGTAGTGACTTGTAGTGACTAGCCGACTAGCCATCGCCGAGGTGAACTTGCTGTGCCGCCCTAGTGATAGCTTGAGAGCTCTTACTTCAACGGCAACGTCGAAAAAGAAAGACAAATAAACTGGACCAAACAAAGAAGTTTTGCTTGTAACGTTCTCACTTTAATGCGTAACATTTGGCCTTATAAGTTAGGTGATGTGCAGACAACATAGTCGCGTGTATTTACACAAGTCATTGCTGACAAACAGAAACACCCGAAGATGAGGGCATGAACAACAGCACACATGTACAGGCACGAGAAAGAAAATAATAATGATAATAATAATAATAGAGCACAGGCAATAATATAATAAGAGAATCAAGCTCAAGAGATCGTGCATTGACTTCGCTTCGGCTCGCCTTGTCTGTCGATGAAAACATCGGTACGTTCGTGGGCCATGGCGTTTGGAGGTGCGAGCGTCGTCTTCCAAATACATTGGCCTTTCTCCGGATTGCAAGTCCCCTGCTAACCTTACAGCTTACGCTTCGTGCAAGACTGATTCGCTCCTATATCAATAACAAAACTTCGTTAGCGAGAAACAGTTTCCGTACCGACGAGAATAATTTTGGACAACTTCCAGTGACCCGAATTTTCTTGAAAGACAAAGTACCATACTCGGGCGGAGCAAAATTTCGGAAGTCGTCAGAGATTATCGTTGAACAGCGAAGTTACTGTTTCTTTTTCTTGAGTTCGCGACACCTCTCACTACGTTCCTGTCCTTACAAACACGCAGCTAACCTGCCTAGTGGTTGAAACGCCTGCTCGGCGGGTTTTAACGTGCCAAGGCTTGGCAGGGTCCACGGGCGAGGCTGTATAGCCATGTCGTCGACAAGAATCAGTTTGGAGAACTCGGCGATATGCTTGAACGTGCATCCGGGGCTCGGCACACGCCTGTCACATGAGGTGCGGCCGTCGTCGCCGGCAACCGAACCCGCAACCTCGTTGCCAGCGGCAGTATACCACATAGGGTATTCGGAAACGTTCGCTGCTTCGAAAACTCCTATAGAGCTTACGCGCAGGCTGAAGAAGCTTGAAGAGGGAGAAAAAAAAAAGCACACACACACGTGATGACAAGACGGTCACGCCGCGTAGGGTATGTTCTTTCCAACTGCAATACGAAGCGAAGACCTATGCACAAAATCTCTCTTTGCGGTTGTCCCGGAGACGCGATCCCCCGAGGTGTCTCCTCGGGGTACCGCGGCGGAATGCCGTGTCTGCCTCCTCCTCGAGGCATCACATAAACGGCGGCGAAAATGGAAAGTGACTAGCGTTCTGAGTGGGGTTCTTCTGTCTTGCTCGTCTCTCTCTCTCCCCCAGCTCATCACCTCTGCTTATTTCGCGTCTCGTCCGGCCCGACGTGCTCCACGTCGCCGCAGCGAGTATGCATTATGCTTCGTGTACACAACGAGCGAGAAAAACCGCCCCCGCTGAGCTTCTCTGACGTTTGCACCTTATAACGCCGCGCAGGTGCGCCGCCTGGTGAGCGGAGAAAGCGCTCGCGCGAGGATTACCGGTTTGCTAGCTGTCATCCTAGCGTTCGCTCCTTCCTAACAACAGCGAAAGCAAACAAGCGAAAGTCGTCAAAAGTAAAAAAAAAAAAAAATAAACGTGCCAGCACAATTGTGACTTCCTTTTTTCTCATTTCTCAAATCATGATTATTATGTTTTTCCTTTGCGTGAGGCTGTAGGTACACCTTCCGAAATGAAGGGGAAGACAAATACATGTTCCTTTACACTTAGTCTGCTTCTCAGTTGTCTGTCTCTGTCTCTCTCTCTTTCTCTCTCTCTCTCTCACACACGCACGCACACACACACACGCACATACACTTACTCCTGGTGCTTTTGCCGTAAGCATGCGCTGGCTGATTGACACTAGTTGAAAGTGACCATCATTCCTCCCGGCTCTTTTCCGAGTTGCGTTTTTCGTCAGCCTGCTTAGACGAACGATGCATGCTGAGTGCCTCATGTTTTTCGATGAGACTTCGCGAATTGCACGACAACTCGAGGATGCACGCTGTAATTGCTCTCAAATTCGACTAACCTCCCCAAAATATTGGAAAAAAAAGAAAGAAAGAAAAAAAAGCTACTTTGACATGGTCCACATTTCAGTCATGGGGAAGGTGTAGATGATAAAACAGTGTTATATTATGTCGCTTTACTCGTTGCAAGGGATTTTTCGGGTTTGCTCGAACAACTACGGGGCGCGTACGTGGAGCAGCAAGCTGACGGCGTCTGCTTGCTTTCCACTGGCTTGTCACGTGATTCGCCTGAGCTACTTATAAAGCATGCGCGTGTGTCACAGCTTCCATTGCTTCAGGTGCGCAATTGTACATCTTCTGGTATACCTCCGTTGGGTGCTCAGACGGCATAATGAGGCCGTCAGCTTAAAGATCGACGTATCACGTGCGGCCGATTTAACCGTAGGCGCGCATTTGGCTTGCTCGATTTTTTTTTTTATCT
Source organism: Dermacentor albipictus (assembly GCF_038994185.2). Lineage (NCBI taxonomy): Eukaryota > Metazoa > Arthropoda > Arachnida > Ixodida > Ixodidae > Dermacentor > Dermacentor albipictus. Next base: position 123,450,272 of record NC_091825.1, read on the forward strand.
GGATGTGACAGAACCTTGACATCTGGGTTCACCTGAAAGTGCTGCCGAATACTTCACCGCGTATTCGGAACACGTGGCGATGGCAGGGGTACATTTGACCCTCGGTGGTTGTTCACAGTTTGAGAAGGACCCATCTGTACGCAGTGAAAAAGCTTTGGTGCTGAATTCCTTACTTTATTTACGTGTCTTATGCTCGTCGAATGGGCACCATAACTTCACTCGGTGGTTAAGTAGATTGGATCCCCACTCCGGCTTACTCAGCACACACGGTTCGAAGCACACACACACGCGCACACGCACACACACACACACACCAGAGAGTTTTACCCTCTGCGTTTACTGTACATTATTACGCCGGCTTGCCTCATTATGTCATGCGTTCGAGATAATACGATACCTACTCAGGTGCAAATTTCGGGCGATTAATCACAGTCTGGGTTTTCGCCGCGAAATTCTCTTTTACCGTTCGTTCTACGAAATCTTTGGCATGTACAGAGAAGAGTTCCGCATCCCTAGCATTTGCCAGCAACACTTTCAGCGGCCCGCTGCAACCTATAGCGAACGCACATAACACACACAGCACGGCATTAACCGCGAAGTATTATAACGTGTAACCGTTATGAGCCGGAAACGTCGTAACCAATTAATTTCCTGCAGCACGTTTGCAGGTATATTGCACAGTCAGCACCGCGCGATCACTGGGAACTAACTCAGCCTGGAAGATTCAGGTTATAAATACGGTAACCAATAACTTAACGCCATTGTCGCTGACGGCTCGCTGGCTAGTCCCACATGTATGCTCATAGCAAAGCAAGGAAATAAAGGAAAGCTTAAGAAAACAAACAACGAAAACGGAGCCCTGAATCATCAAACACAGGGTCTACGTTTCCCTCGAAGACTATTTCCACTTGGAAACATTGGTGCAATGGGAAATACATACAATAGCACATTGCGAATCATTCAGATAATGCGGACGACAAGCGTCCGAAGCCACTTGTTCACCACTCACGGGTCCTATTTCTTTCACAGTCTGGATGTCGGTGACTGCCTCGCGCAAGGAGTCCGATCAACATGGAGCACGTATTGCAGCACTTCACTCTGTTTCACCAAGTTTTCGCCAACACTCACTCTTGCACGAACGTTCCAAAAGGAAACACAAGCCACATACATTGGGCAGGCTGGGACGGCCGGAAAGCGGTGGTATACGTGTCGGAAGGAATCCGCAGACGTCGAAGTCCAGGTGATTCATTCAGGTGGGGATGATCGCGAATTTCTCAACACGCACCCTTCTTCATTGACGAAGGAACATATCATTAATGAATATGACTTTTGTATAGCGTGACTGGTCATTGTACGATGAGTGACATCAGTGGCTAACAACCCAAGCCGGTCACAGATTTAAATCATTTCTGAGGAAGCCGTTCAAAGGCCAATCGTTCCACGTCTACAAAGACAGGCGCCATGTATTTGAGAGAGTGCTGGCTCGTTCGTTAAGAAAGGGTTGTGATCTTTTCTTTTTTCCCTAGCCGCAGTGCTTGCGGAAGGTGGATACCGCAAAAATACGAAGAGCACATAATCGAGTGATCAATCTTGTCGCTGGAGAAGTTGATCGTAGTGACGCTCCTAGAAAACTTCGAGCAGGGCATAGTTCGCGAACTTGTGATAAAAAATCGTGCTCGATTGCTAATCGTAACAGTGACTGTCGTTCGGAGAAATGAGACGGTTTGATCAAAGAAAATCCAAGCACCGGCTAACCTACATATTCGCAATGTTTTCACCGCTGCCTCAAATTTTCTACTACGCGGTGTAGCTCCTTCAGGACATCCATACCAACTGCAATAATTCTGCGCGATCTCCGTCTCTGTCGAAATGCAAACGGCGAAGCTAACCTCCTGGCTTGTGCACCGACCGACCTTCCTGGTGACACCACAGGCACGTGTTGTAGAACGCGCGGGTTGCACACATCACTCGATGGTAAAGCCACCGCGTCACAATGCACACACGGCGTCCTCGTCCCCTTCCCAACCTTTCGCGCTCACAGCACATGCGTGTCCCGGCAGGACGTGACAGTTCCCCAACCGAGTGCGTATCTCGTATCAGTTCTCTACGTCGAGTATGTCCGCGGGCTGGTGGTCGCTGTCATCGTCATCGTCATCGTCTATGATGTCGATGGCGCTCGAAGAGCTGCCCGGCTCGTTGCACGAGTTCTCCAGGTCCGGGTCCTCCGGTATGCCCAGCGTGTGTGTGAGCGCGTGGCGGCGCAGGTCGCAGTTCCGGCGGAACACCTTGCCGCAGGCGGGGCAGTGGTACGGCTTGATGTCCGTGTGCGTGAGCAGGTGCGTCTTGAGGTTCGAGCGCTGGTTGAAGCTGCGGCCGCACGTGGGGCACTTGTGCGGCGAGTCGTCCAGGTGCAGGATGCGGTGCACGGCCAGGGTGCGCGACTGGCAGAAGCCCTTGCCGCACTCCCCGCACTTGAACGGCTTCTCCTTCGAGTGGATGTACCTGAGTCAAAGGGAGAGAGAGAGAGAAAGGTGCGGAGAATTGGTTACTGTGAGGATCGTTGGCAGCTGGAGCCCTGCTTGCGTATCATTTATTTATTTCAATACGCTGCAGGCCGTACTCTGGCCCAGAATGAGGAGCGGAGTGGATAGTTTAAAAAGGAAAGTGTATATCAAGAACGAGCACAGAGCAGATACCTGCGCGGTAACAAACAAGTAGAAAGAACGAACAGACTCTATTAAAGCATCGTCAAAATTTTCAAGTTGCCCATGAGGATTTGCTAGCGACCGACACATCGACCAACGGGCACGAACGATTTTGCGGTTTTAGCCGTGCTATTGAGCACAAGAAAAATCGTGCAGAAGGGGAAAGAACACAAAAATCGAAAGGTTGTTCTCGAGGAAGAGGGATATATGCGTATTAGTATTATAGTGTAATTATTTTCGACATCTACATTATTCACATAATTCTCTGTGGCAGAAAACGAATGACGTGCTGTATGAAATTCACCAGCAAGGTGGCTGCATTCTTGTGCCCGTGTATGAAGTGCCCCTGTTGGAGTTTTCCTTCTGCACTATATAGAATCAGCTGCTTGCTGTTCCACGTCTTTGCGAGAAGCATAAAGCGAACTCAGAAGACGAGTTATTTTTTTTTAATTGTGCGTAGTATCTACGTAACTGTGTACATCTGTTGGTGCATGTCTAGATTAGAAGTAGGGCATTCGTGAAGAAAGGGGATGTGTACAGCTTAAGAAATAGCGGAGCAGTTTCTTGCGCCATTAAGAAGTGGCCGCAGAATTGCGTATTCAAATCCATATTGTGCAAGCATGTTTGATTACGTAATTGTCGGCTTGCTGCTTGGCACATTGAAATTACCAAGGAAACACCTGCATTCAACACGAAGTATAGCATCTTGTTGGAACGCCAACTAACCCGGCCTCATACCTTAACGAAGTAACAGCCTCACAACTTCCGGTTTGCCTCACAGTTAGTTAACTAAGGAACCTTAACAATTAATAGTCATGGCACGACGAAAGGCGCCGCAGTTTAACAAACCACGCTTAACGTTTCCCCTGCTGCGTTTCTTGTTCGGGTAATTTTCTCTTTCAGCGCAGCCTTTTAAACTCTTTGCCTGCTAACGCAGCAACGAGGCCGCTAGGTTACGCCAGGAACGCCAACGCTCTGCGCGCTTGTTTCGAGATAGAGAGAAAGAAAAGGAAAATGTGTTTTGACTCTAGCGTAAAGCGATCGTGCATATTCTAAAACGTGGACTCCGGACAGGGGCACAAAACGACCACGCGCGCCTTTGGTGTTCGCACGTGAAAAAAATGAAATTTAAACGAACGCCTCGAGAATGTGGGCCTCTGTGCTGCATCATTTTGTACAACATACACACGCATGCACTGCCACGCAGAGGAAGAAATATATATTTGTGGCGCGCCTCCGCAAACGACTGCGATGATGGCCGGGGACGTGTATACTTGCGCGAACTGTGTGTACACGCGCGCGCGCAGACAAGCAGTTTAGCTACACGCTTCGCGTAGACACACACAGCGCCGCCCACAAAGGCAGACGCCTCGTCAGGTTGTTTATAACACGAGGCCCGTGAACGGCGGTGGGCGCGTGGTTGTCGCGTCGTCGAAGCGTTCCATGTGGGGGATAATTGAAATTCAATCTGCTCGCCCTTCTAATAACATCTGCCCACGTGCCTCGCGGCGGCGATGCGTCTCGCGAGGTGTCTCGAAGGAGGTTAACGATGATGTGCTGAACGCGTGCGCATTACGTATGCACGTACGCCCGTTTACGCGCGTGTGCGCGACGCCGTCTTCGCGTGCACGCGTCCGCGCGCTTTGCGGCCGGGAGCCGAGAGATTTGTGGATGTTGAAGCTGTGCACGGACGCCGCTGTCCGCGCAGAATATTTGCGCATCGGTGGTTCAGGTTCAGTCGTGCAGTGTTCGTATGTATACGAAAGCGGCGCGGAACGGATTGGTCTGAAGGAGCGTCTTCCGTACCACCACGCATGTCGCAGGCTCTGTGGTTTTGAGTATAAAGTTTCTTAAGAAAATTGATGGATGGAAAACTCGCGCTAGCATCTGCAGGAACTGCGACGGTTCAGCAAGCGTAGGAATCTGCGACGTAGCGAGGTGATGGTACACCGGTATGGTGTCACGGCACCCCCACCCCCCTCTTCACTTTGAACCCCTCGAAATTTCTCAGTTGATATATGCGGCCTTCCAAGCTCCCCTACCCCCTTCCTCTCCCTCCTCGTCTCCGGTGAAGCGGGACACGAGGAGGGGGAGAAACGCGCAAAAAAAAAGAAAAGAAAAGAAGAAAAGTTTACGCCATGGTGCACTCGTAGGAATGGTCGGTGGTATACATAATTTCCCTAAACCTTGTCCTTCTGGCTTCAAACGCCTTTGTGACTTTCCAACTTCATCAGTGCGTAATAAATATTGCGTAATAAATGCAACTCACGATGACTGTATGTATATGCGGAGAAGCGCATACCTTCGTGCGTTTAGAAAGAAGGGACTATACGGTCACTCGGAAATTTAGAAAAATAAAGCGTAATAACCAACGTCACAGAAACACCTGAAGCCACAATAACGAATGTCAGACAAATCGATATGTATATTATCTTTCACATCGTAGCTGAACAATCACGACGCCAGATTTCCCTCGAGCCTCTGACTTGGCTTCTGGCTTGTGAAACGAACGCTTCAGAAGCAAAGAGGTTTATTTTCGTGTGCCTTGATTTGCACGCCGCGTATTATAGTGTTGGAAAGGTGAAACTTGTCTCTTGAAACCTGGGAAACTGAGTACGTATCTATACCAATTTTTCTACCCATAACGCACCACTGTGGTAGCGATCGCTAAAACCTTTGACTCAAAACTACGTGCACAGTAGGAAAGGACAAAGGAGACGCTGTCAAGATGCTACGTGAACAGGCTATGCATTATCTGAGCATTTCATGAATATCATGAAAAGACACGGTTCGGGTGTCGTCATGAGATATAGGGCTTATATTGAGCACAGACAAAATTCTAGGATGTGCGCTCTTTGGCACCGAATGCGTATAGGGCGCCGTGGTTATTGCGGTACCGGTTTCTCCGCGTCCGTTATGGCTCTCCGTTATTTCTCGGAGAAAGAGCAGTTTAGCAAGATGGCACTTCGGGCTTCCCTGTTTCCGTAGACAAAAAAAAAAGAACAGCGCATTTTTTTTCTTCGTTAAGAGGCAAATGAGCTGCGAAACCAGAGAACGCAGGGAGAACCCACCTGTGGTCCCTGAGGTGGTCCTGGCGGCGGAACGCCTTGTGGCAGATGTCGCACGTGTACGGCCGCTCGTCGGTGTGCGTTCGCTCGTGGATGAGCAGGTTGTAGGACTTGGTGAAGCGGCGCTGGCAGAACTTGCAGATGAACTCCTTCTTGGGCCTCGACGAGCCGCCGCGACCGCGCACGGGCTTCCGCTCGAACAGTTCTCCCGCCAGGGGTCCGACGGCGCCCTGTAGGGAGTAGTAGGACGGCAGCAGCGGGAACGCCGGCGGCGGAGGCCTGCCCGCCGACGGCGGCGGACCCAGGAGCCCGCGCTGCGTGGTGGCCGACGGGTGGTGCTGGGGCGGCATCGAGGGCGGCTGGTGCGGACTGAGCCGGGGCGCCGTCCGGTCGTGACCGTCGGCGGCGAGCGAGGACCGGTCCGCGTCGCCGTCTCGCGAGGTGGCCGACTCGGCGAGCCGCGAGAAGTCGAACTTGCCCCGCGGCCGGGAGTGGTTGGACGTCGAGGACGACGCCGTGCGCTGCGCGGGGGGACAGGTGGGAATGCGAACTTCAACCACTCCGATCTCGATAGACTTTTCTTCGTCGAGAGCTCAACGAAGCGATTACACACACATGCCACGCTGACTGCCCGGCATGCTACTCAAGGTGTTGGGTGAAATATATAACGCGCACAGGTGATCAGACGGAGGCACAAACAACACATACATCTACAGACACGCACACTTGCACTCACCCTGCTCACAAAGTCTCATTAAGACAGGAAAGTTCAGCCACTAAAACGTTCCCTGCCGATAACTATACGGGTCAAGCGAAGATACACTCAGCGCACTCCTCGGAATCAATGTGAAGCGGTTAATCAAATGCTGGAAGTTTACCCCGCTTCATCCCCGCGTCTTTGCCGCAAGGGTAACTGGAGCACGCATATATATGTTCTCCCGCGCACCCAGGCTATCGCAATGTCACACAGGCGGCATTCATCTCAAAGAGCTACAGTTGGCGTTGGCACGGCAAAAAATATACGTGTGATTGTGGCCTAATATGGTTAGAGGAGCAGCGACTGCTGTGCTCGCGGACCAATTTTCGAGCTCACCATCGGGCACATAATTCAATTCCCTTTTCTGAGCCATTCGGCAAGACAGTAGCAGCACCTGCAGCCACGGTGCACACAGCACCCGGCCAGCCAGGAAAGTCCGAGAGGGCTCGCAAAGGAAGCCTCGCTTATAAAAAAAAAGCAAAAAAAAAACCCTGGCAGTTTGCCGAAGTGGCAAAACGGTAAAGGTGCATACCAAATCGGCTCTATTCATTTTTTTTTTCTCGCCGCATACACACACACAACGCGCAGGCGTACCGTGCTCGTGGCCGACGAGGCGCCTCGCACGGTGGGCGCAGCGGGCGACAGCTGCGAGCTGGCGGCCTCCTTGTGGGCCGCGGCGCTGGCGCCGGCCAGGAAGAGCAGGGGGTAGGGGGCGAACGGCGCCATGGCGAAGCCGGGCAGCAGGGGCAGCGGACCGCCCAGCGGGAACGGGCCGCCGGCGCAGAAGGGTCCGCCGGCGGCGGCGGCTGCGGCCGCGGCGGCAGCCGGGGCCATGGCCGAAGTCGAGTGGTGCGGCGCGGTCTTTCGGAAGCCGAGGAACGCCGCGGGCGACGGGGCCACGGCTCGCGACTTGGACGGCAGGCTCAGGTCGGCCGGCAGGCACTGCGGCTGCGCGTGAAGGGGACCACCGCTGCTGCTGTTGGTCGTCGAGTGGGCTACGTCTGCGCGGAGGGGGGAGAGAAAGAAAGCGGAGAGGTCGTTGCCGTTAGAATAGAGCGGAACATCTTTATTTTTCCTACAACAGTTCGTGGTCCTCCGGGCGAAAAGCTATACAAGACAGCTTGAGTGCGCCTGGAGGCACTTTAATGCAGCGCAACAGCTTTTCCTTATATAAAATGTGCATAAGGTTGCTTACAATCGCACTATTTACAAATACGTAGTCACGGAATAAGCACTAGTTACGTCAAATTCGTAAAATGCGAGACACAAATTACAGAGTAATGTGCATAATCTTCACAACAGTTCGTTAATATAAAGATAATAACGAACTATTGCAAAATACCCCCCCCCCCCCTTCCAAGTGGTACACTTGTTACCTAAATTGGTGTTCCCACTCGCGCACATTTTCGTTGAAACAGAGCTCGAACGTTGACAAATTCTGCCCCTTCCTATACGTCTCTGTCTGTAAAGCTTGCTTCACTGCTCCATTTTGTGTATTGTGACGAAGACACCTCGGTCCAAACGTCATAAGAGGTCGCCACGCTGATTGCACTATTAACACTTCATCTGCTCTTTTTTTTTTTTTACAATACGCGCAAAAGTAGAATGGGCCACCTATCAGCAGACGAACTCGTACTATGGCGTCTCTCATAAGAGCTAGTGAGGTGTGGCGCAAACCTACAGGTCCGCTGTAAGTGTACACGAAACACATTTCGGCACAACTTGCTTGTGGATCTGGTGTGTGCATCGAGCGATCTCGGCAGCTGCTGAATACATGAAATAAAATTGCGCTAAAAAACTTCGCTTTTTTCGTTTAGGCGAAACGCAACAACACCCACGCTCGTTAACTTGAAGGGCCCAACAGGTGGGCGAACTTAACCAAAAGCTCACCGCTGTAACGTGGTCGCATAATTTAATTCCAGACCAGGCCTTTAAAACGATGTACAGTCAGGCATTTCTTGTTTCGGTATGATGTCTTCTTATCAAACAGAGAGCGGGTGCTCAGTGCACCCTATTTATAGAACAATCGGCTTCACAGAAGCAGCAAGCGATAAACGAGAACAAAAGAAGAGAAAGATGGGGACACGCATGCTGTGCTTGTCTCTCTCTCTCTCTCTCTCTCTCTATCCCTGTTTATTGTTCGCTAAGTGTACGTAACCAAGATGCACGAACTTGCCCAAACCGCTACACTTGCGATCGATAGACATCGCCCCCTGACGAAGAAAGGACAGTTTGTTATGTGTGAATCCATAGGAACGCTGTCCCTTATTTAGGGCGATATCTCCTCCGTTAACGCACTTTCTACATCGGCAGTTGGGTCGCACGTACAGAGCGCGACAACACCGGTAAACAAACGAGCCGGGAAACAAAGAAAAATAAAATTAAATAAAACACAGAATGCGCGCGTCACCCGCTCTGCGACGAGCAAGTGTGCAAATTAACTCCGTCGTAACACGCACGCTCCCTGTTCGCGCTTTACCACCGTTGCCTCGGCGCTCGTAAAGATAAACGCGGCGAGGGCGGCCCCGTGGCCGACATTTACGGATGCATCCTCTTCAGCGTCACCATCCTTCCCCCTCTTTTTTTCTCCCCGCATTTGCGTTCGCTTTCCAACCGTGGCAAAGGGTGCATGTCGCGGGAGCCGAACACGAGCGTCGGCGTGGCCTCATTAGGGCAGTGTTCATTTGGCAGGTGCCGCCGGAAACCGGGGCAGTAGAGGGACAAGTCACGATTTGTTTTTGTGCCGCAACGAAAAAGACAAGAAAGAAAAGAAAAGCGGTCGCACACGACGACGCTACCTGTGCGACAGCGCCTGGCAGCTGTGGCCTCGCTCTCGTCTCTGGAGCGCCGGTGACATACGCCACAGCGCTGTGTGCGCGTACGTTCGCGTACGTCGCTTCGCGTACGCGTGTGCGTTCGTTATTATTTCTACGAGCTCGCTCGTGCGCGTGTCGTTCCCGCACGCGTATAACGCACGCACTCGCTGCGGAGTGACGAGCGGTAGCCACCTTGTATGGCCTGCGTGTTCGCAGGCGCCGTTTCGAATCACGCGTTATAGAGCGGCTGCACCCATTTCTTTTGTTTCGTTTTCGTCTGTCTCGTTTATGTTAAGGTACTTCTGCGCGGCATGAAAGTGACGTCAGCCCGGAAAGAATGGAATGCTTTGAAGCGTTCGCGGCACGTGTATACATATGCACTGAATGTAGCGCGGTGTCTGCGCGCGCGGACGGGAATGGTTTCGTGGTGGAGTGAGTTGTGACCGTGTATAGTTGCAACTTGGACGTGTGGAAATTAAGAGTTGCACCACACGTGGGGTCAAAGTAACTTCTAGTACCGCACCGCGCAGCCCCCTCGCGGAATCTATAGGCCGTAAATTTCGAAAAAAAAAAGCAAGTCACACAGACCCACTCCTGACATGCTAATATATGAACAGAGGAAGATACGATGGGTGGCTTCGCGATGACATTACAGTTAATCCTTTAGTTTTTCCATTGGTTTTACCCATTTACTGCCTCAATTCGGTTACTCATCACTTCTCGCGCATAAATGCAAACTACTACATGTTGTATTTCTGTTTTCATCTGTCCGTGAGGTATAGAATTGCGGTGAGCCACCCAGATTGCTTCCAATGACTCCACATTATTCATCGGTTAAACATGCTTATAGTTATATAGCTAGCATTTTGCGCAATAAATTTTGAGACCGGGACAGAAGGCAGTACACATACAAAGCGCTTGTGTGCATCCTCCCTTCTGTCTCCCTCTCAATATATCTTGCAATAATAGCTTGTCGAACCAAGAAGAACAAAACTCTATCCCTTGTCTATGCACATACAAAAAGGCATGAGTAATTAATGAGCACATTGCCTTTCGGAATCATTCACGTACGCCACGCTATTTCGTTGCTACGTAGTTTCAAACCGATATTCACGAGCGAGCCGTACGGCCTGAGTTAAGGCAACGAAGAGAACATTTGCTGCTCTTTTCCGGAGACGAGGTTTCTATATCGCACGTAACCAGTTCGTTGCGCTCTGAGCTGACGTCACGGTTGTTACCGGCAATGTGACATGCCCACGATCGTCTGTTACTTATCGTTATTCCGACCGTTGTTCCTTCCGAAATGAAGTTACGCGCGCGTTCCGCCTCCTCGGTCTCAACGACGACGTATTTACGTCTGCGCGCAAACGCAAACCGGTCAAGACCACCACCACCACGCTCTGCCCGCTAACGCGCCTGTCACGGAAGTCAATGCGCGCATGTTTACGGAGGCGCGCGTATTTTTTCCCACCCGCGTCAGGGCCATCGTCCGCTCTCACACTCTGCACTGCCCCGACAAGGAGCCGTGGAGTAAGGAAATATTGATGGCCCGCCCCAGAACGTAACGATGTCCTCCCTTCTGAAGCCGCACGCCTGCATGCGCGGTGGCTGTCCGGGTATACGTTTGCCCGAGCCTTCTTTTTTTTACGCACGCTACGAGGGAGGCCCAGCAAACACATCAAAAACGTCGTGCTGACGTATATAAAAGCTCGTGCTATACGGTGTACGCTACGGACGCCCCGCAAAAGGCTTCGCTCGGGGTCTTTTCAACGTTGGTGGCGGTCAGCATCTCCTACCTGGAGCGCGTGGCCTCCTCCTTGAATGAAGCAAGGAGCGCTGACGCTACGGCTGCGTATGGAAAGAAAGAAAGAACGAAAGAAAGAACGAAAGAAAGAAGTGCGCGGCGTCGGAGAGCTATAGCGAGCGTGCGTCCAGCAGTTATCTTCTTTACTTCCCTCTAGCTCCGTCGCGGAGAAACAGAGCGTAGGACGCACGGTTTTTAATGTATACCCAATAAACAACGCTGCTTCCGCGGAGCCTGCTGACGGGGGCCTCTTCTCCCGCTTTTGCGCGGGCGGGAAACTGCCGCCAGAAGCACGTATTCCCTTCTCTCCTCGCGGCCTCTTGTTCTCTTGGTCCTTTCGAAAGCGTAAATCAGTGAGCTTGCGCAGGGTTAGCGGAAGGGCAGGGAGGGGGTGAAGCGAAGGGGGGGGGGGGGCGACCACTGTTTGCCGATTGGATTTGTAGCCCGGGCCGTTCTTGTCTCGTCTGCAGCCGGCATGGAAGGTGCATGCACCGCGGTGGCCGTTCCCGCTAGCAAACAGGGCTACCTCCGCGCCCGCCACTCCTGCGTGCGTGGTCCGCGCTGTATGCTCGAAGCTTAACCAAAATCACCGGAGAAAACAGTGAGAGACGAGGCAGGGGCACACTTGCGCGAACGGATAGAAAGACTTAAAGGGAAGCTGAAAGGTTTTCCAGAAAAATTGAGTGAACATGTGTACATAATGGTTTTCAACCCTACGAATTCGAATATCGTATCGAAATTGAGCGAAAGAAAGCGCAAATATATTTTATTTCGACGAAAAGTGCAGCAGCGGACACGCCCAGCTCGCGCGTCTCGTTTCCGCCTGTGATTGGTTGGGCGACCCGTGACGTCAACTTTAGCGACCGACCGCTGCCGCTCCACATGAAGCGCGGTGCCAGGTAGTTTGGTGCCGTAATGGAAAATTAAGAGGTAATAGAAAATTTAGAGAGACTGCGTTTTTTTGAAGAGTTCGGCGTTGCTCCCTACATGTACGAGCCGATTGCAAAGAGCCGGCCTCTCGAAGAAGCAAACGATGCTGGTGCGAGCAGTGCTTTCGACGAGAACGAAAGCGAAGTCTTGGGATCTCCTCGTGTTGGAAATGCTCTTTGGTGAGTATGTTTTTTGCAAAGCGATCTAGTGATCTCGCCGATCTTTCGCCGATCTAGTGAGCTCGTTTCCGGTCAAACAACTGCAGTGTTGTGTTCCTGCATGCCTCCTCGTGGAACGTAAGCGGGGATGCGATCGTCGGCATTTGTGCGCTGTCCAAAGCTGTCGGCAACCTACAAAGACGGTTCAAACGCGTGAAAAGCTTCCCGGTTCATGCAGTACGTGTAGTGACCTTCATCTGTGCGCCATCCGCACACTACTCGTAACCGAAGTCGTAAAGGCGGCGAATTCCGTCGGCTACGTGAGACGGTCGGTTTCTCGCTGTGCGCGAGAGACGGGGGGAGCGTAGCGTCCTGGCGTGCGCCGGCTTTCCAGCACATGCAAACTCTACATTTGCACTGCGTTATGGTAGCTGCGTGCAGGCTGTTTTGCAACACACGTGCAAATAGAAAATTCGCGGCGCTTTGCGACGAAACCTGCGTCGAGGGCGGGAAATAAACATGCACCTTCCGTTCAGCGTGCTAACATGAAGGAGCTCGCAGTAAATCAAAATCTAGGTTTGGGCGAGTTCGTGTATTCATAAGGCCTTCCAACACCAGTTATCATCAGTCAGTCCGCACTCGTGCCGTCTTTGTTTTCGTTGCTCCGATCTTTTCGTGCTGCGTTTAGAAAGCCTGCTAGTGGAAATTCTGGTGATAATCGTCGTCACGGAAGTGGTTGGAGCACAGCAGTGTTGTTCTTGAGGGCTTGAAATTCTTTCGCTTTACAGCAGCCTCCCACTTCCTTAAAAGCTTCTTGTCTTGTGGGAAGCAATGGAAGACAACATCGTCGCGGCCGCTGGTGTTCGTGCAACCGTAGGCTGCACAGAAAGACGGCATGATCGGCCCACCACATCAGTTGATGCTGCGCACGTTGACCACCACTCTACATACACACAGACGCACAAACAAAGAAATGCAGGGTCGATCGAAGCAGATTACGACGGCACGCACGCAGAAACAAGCACGGTCAGGCACGGTCGCGCAGGCGGCGAAGGAGCAAAACACTAAAGTTGACGTCACAACACCGCGGTTTCCGGTCTCCGCTCGCATCGTCAGCGTCAGCAGCAGCGCGCGGCATTCGACGGGGGGCGGAGCTACAGCGCAATTTCAACCGACGATTACGTCGCTCCTATTTGAAAAAAAAACCCCAAATTTGACCTACATGGTTTATAAGGTTCCCGCATCCGTATATGAGCGTCTTATTGAATTCGACAGACTCTTCAGCTTCCCTTTAACGGAGGCGACGGCGGAGAAGTGATCTTGGTCCGGAGTGATGCTGTCGGTGCGTTCTACGCAAGATGTCCCGGGAAGACGAGACAATGGGCTTTCGTTTTCTCTTTGTGGTACACTCCACTCGCCCCGTGCATAAAGGAATTATACCGTCCACCTCAAGTTTGAAAGCCAGAGCGCACGTGACCATGAGCGACCACTGAGTGCTAGTGGCGCAGTTACTGTGGCATCGATGGTGTTACGCGGCTTTTTAGAGGGCGGAGTGAATTTCGCTGGTGCCCATTGAACATCGGCAATGTATTGTTGAATACGCTGATTCTCATGAAATTACAGAATGTGAGAATCATTGCCCTCTATGACTTCTTGAGACAGAGGCGGAATACCGAGCATCGCGGAATGCTAAAGACTTCCCCTTCTGCATCACGGCAGTAGCAGCTACATCACTTTGTTAAAGCTATCCACCTTGAGCGAAACACCTACGGCATCTGCGTAATACCATAAATGAGGGCTAGCAAGGCCGGTACCTTTATGTAAGGTAATGAGCGAGTGAATTTGAATTTTGTTTGTGACTATATGTTGAAGTACGGAATAAACTTATGGCGCTCATTGCACGAGTCTCATGCCCATGGACACGAGCTGAGGGTAACGTTTTTGCAAGATCTCTGCAAGATCGTTGAAAAAAAAAATTGTCTGACAGCACGCAAGGGATCGCGAACATTCTAACACAGCCTAAACACATCACTGCATTTTGAACAGTGCTCCGAACAGTGCTATGCTACCACCACGCTGGCTCGACAGAAAGATGCTAGTGTTTTCATCGAGCAGCAGCACGATGACATAGCATACTGTATAACTCACATAAACGCGTACCAGCCATGTGACGACTTGGAACGATATCATTGGGAATAAACTGCGCTGTAATCAGGATGCAATCATGCACCCTAATTGATTCATCAACCACAGTGCGTACCAACCATGTTTAGTACTGATGAGTACTAACCGTGTTGATATGCAGCTGGTACTTCAAATAAGAGCAGCTGGTTATGGAAGCTAAAAAAAAAAAAACGTAGCAGCTTTCAGGATCTGGTTGTTACTAATTGCTCTGGCAAAGAATACCAACCAGGACGGAGCACGAAAGCGATATGGTACCCTCCTGCGATAGTCTGCAGACCGAGCAGTCTTCCTCGCTCCACTCTGATCCAAAGGTGGTTTTCGCCCGTCACTGCCCGGCACAGAGGCGCGCCTATGAGCTGGATCCTCGACCTGACGCCTCCGCTCTACGACTCGGCGCCTCGCCCGCGAACAGGGGCGTGTCATTGCAGACACACGCGTCCACTCCACTCCGTGCGCGCACACGCAGAAGTGTGTAAGTGCACGGGAGAGTCTCGGACGCCAGAAGCGCGTTGCAGGTCGACGGCAGCACACGCGAAAGAGGAGTCAAGGCTAACAGCAAACGGCGGCGGGCGCCCGGCCGTCTGCCTGGAAGCCCAACCCACGGCACTCGACCTGTCAAGGAGGGCGCACCGGCGCTGCTGTCAGCGGCGTCAGCGGAGTCATCGCA
This sequence comes from Dermacentor albipictus, assembly GCF_038994185.2. Classification (NCBI taxonomy): domain Eukaryota; kingdom Metazoa; phylum Arthropoda; class Arachnida; order Ixodida; family Ixodidae; genus Dermacentor; species Dermacentor albipictus. The sequence goes on from NC_091825.1 coordinate 123,465,361, forward strand.
ACGCTCAGCGGCGGCGGCAGCCAGGGGCGATGACGTTCGCGCGTCCGTCGGCTTCTTTCGACGGCGTGCGCACCCCCGCACCACCGCCGACGTCGGAGCGGCTACAGCGTGGAGAATCCGCTCAACAAACTCTCTCTCGGCCCCGTCCTGGCCGCCGCCATACCTCCCCCCCACCCCCCTCGATGCAGAACAGGGAGAGCTTACGCTGCCAGCAGCCTCTCGGCAGATCTTTTCTCGCCGCCACTGGGGGGCACAGGCCGAAGGCAAATTAACGCCTCCGAGCGTGTCGAGTCCCGCGAGGGGATTAAAAAGCGAGCTAGCGAAGCGGCCGACCGATGAAAGCAAACCCAGATGGCCCGTGTCTGAACGCGTGCGCGCGTTGAGTTTCTCGGTGTGTGTGTGCGCTGCAGCGGCGAGGAGCTCCTGCATGCTGCCCAGATTTAGACCGGCTCCGCCGCGCGTGTCCCTCAGGTCCCGCGTTGGAGGACCGTACGCTGGTTCGTGTATGTATACTTGCGTGCTTGCGCGCGCCGTTTCCCAGTCGCCTCCCCTCTCCTCTTCTTTTCGCGTCTTTCTTCTTTCCTGGTGTGTCAGCTCCAAGCGCGTGTAAACGCGGTTGTAATCTCGCTCGTCCCCTTCCTTCGCTCGCCTCCAGGCCGAGTGTGTGCGGCGCGCGCGAGCGAGACCGGAGCTAATCCGCACTCGAGGAGTCGACAAAGGAACGGCCAGTGTCCACGGCCGCTCTCCGGAACGCTTCCTTTTGTGCGAAGACGCGAAGAGAGGCGTCGCAACGCCTTCGCCATTTCGTTCGATGCGGCATTGACGTTGCTATAGTGCGGGGGGGGGGGGGGGCAGCCTGCTCGCGCGTCCAGTGTCGTCTGTTGATCAACGGTCGGTGGTGGCTGCGGACGCAGAGTTTCCTACAAAAAACCACCAGAGGATCAAAAATAACGTACAGCGCGAAAGACGAGGACTGCGAAAACGACATACACAGCGCCGTTATTTTATGCGAAGCATACTAGCCGCACAACCACGCTCTTCCTTGCTGCGCCGCGCGCGGCCGCGTAGCTACCATATGACGTCATAACAGCTGCAAAAGCGGAGGCTCAACTCGTGCGCTCGCTTGCGGCCGCGTGGCTACATAGCCGGGTCTCAGCTCGTGCGCTCGCCTGCATGAGTTGTTTCTTCGTCTAGCCGAACCAAATATAGCCAAGCAACAGCAGTTCACCAGGCTAAACAGTGGTTCAACAACTAAAGTAAAGGCTAGTATGCTTCGCATCCTGGACTTAACCTTAGCTAAGCCACAGCCATTTTTGATCATGAATTACCAACTAGCTCAAGCGACCACCCTAGTTCACCAGAGGAAACTCTGGCGCCACAGTCGTTCAGCTACCATGGGTAGGATGGGTAGTACATGGTTTTGTCTGATCATTGACGCTGGTGGCTTCAAACGTTCTTGTGGCTCTAATTATTTTGCTTTGCTTGCTCAAGATAAAGCATAAATGGAACAGATAGACTCGGCACGCGTGCACAATAACTGTGAATTATTCTATCTATAGTGCCGCATTTGGTTGAAAGCGATCCATTTGCAAGGTGACAAGCCTATAGCCAATAGTGCGAACTTTAGGCATATGGATGTACTGCCCTCGCAAGCTGGCCGGATCACCATACTCGAAACTCACGCGGACACTAGCGCCACAGTTCCCTCTAGTAATTTTTGTGGGAAATCCATTTCGAGTCCATTCCGTCTCGGTATGCCTCGGATTGAACCTTGGACTTCCACGTGTTAAGGGACGTCGCGCCGTGTAACAGTTGAGTTGCGCTCTACATCGAACAATCAGGTACTGACGAAAGTCGTTCACGTGAACTATTTTGCCTGCATCAAACTGGCACGCCACCTATTTCGAACACTGAGCCATGCGTAGCGACGCGGCAAAACATGCCCACTCTCCACCATACAGTGACCCAAGTTGTCCATTCTGGTACGTACCCAGCAGGACATGCCCGGCTGCACATACCCAATGACCCAAGTTGCCTACTCTCAGCTCGTCTATTCGGGCTCAAATCCAGCGGCATACGCCCAATGGCACGTATGCCCAGCAGGCAAGGTTGTACTGTACATCCGGACACGTACCCAGCGGCAGATATCTGCCCATTTGCAAATGGCCAACAGTTCAATACGTTTATTCGGGCGCATGCGCAGTGGCACCTACTTGTCTGCCCGGATTCGGGCACACACACCGAGTGGCAGGTGCCCATTTTCACTTAACCAGTGCCCCAACTTGTTGTATAATCGGTAAGACAAGAGCAGTGAGCACCCACGAAGAGGGGTGGAAGAGGCGCAGAAAAAGGTTTGCTTTAAAATTAAGCGCAAACGATACTGAACAAACCACTGGAAGTGTAAATGAAGGAGTTCCACTCATTGCCACTCATGCATGCCGCGCATAGTGAAAGTAAATAGTGAACAATGGAACACAGAGGACGTAAAAAAAGAAGAAAAAGAAACAACACACAAAGAAAAAGGTCACAGTGCCACTGCACTACTCACACCGCTATAAACAGTGCAGCGCACATTGGCCCAGTGCGCTTTAACTAACGTTACATTAAAGTGTGTCGCGTAAATCGGGGCAACACGTGCTCTTATTATACGTACGAGACCTTCGTGCCCCCCCCTTCCTCCCTTTCCCGAGATATTTGACCAAGTTCTGCGCTTTATTCGGTTATTTCCTAGGACTGCGCTCCGAACAGCTTGTTGTTTTAGTAACTGAAATGGGAATACAGGCGGCAGTGGACACAATTAAAAAATCAACCCCGTTGCCCTTTAGCCCGTTTAACACGCGCCCACTTAGCAGTGATAAACATAATGAGACTAGGAGACTACGAATAGCGACGAACGGAAACAAAAATGGCCTGTGTGTGTGTGTGTGTGTGTGTGTGTGTGTGTGTGTGTGTGTGTGTGTGTGTGTGTGTGTGTGTGTGTGTGTGTGTGTGTGTGTGTGTGTGTGTGTGTGTGTGTGTGTATATATATATATATATATATATATATTTTTTTTCATAGTACAGTACGTACACTTTGCTCAATTAAACCAGGAGCTTGCCCTCGGTTTTAGTAGAGTTCTCAAGGTTTACAACAGGATAATTAAACAAATTTGAAAGCGCGTGAAAACGAACATGACATGTTCTCTTCAGGAAATGTTTTCACCGCTTGTGGCAAGATGTTGACGCTGTATATAACGGACAATCCACCTTTTTTATTGGTTCAGGTATTAGTGGTAGCTTTTGACATTCTCATATACGACTTTCTTTCCTCCTCCTTCTCGTTCTTTCTTTCTTTTTTTTTATTTCTCTATTAGGGAGGATAGAGTGCAACGTTGTGATTCTTCGGAGTCTTTGCGCATGGGGGGGGGGAGAGGGGGGCTAGGAGCGTGCACAAAAACATATTTTTCCAAAGCGACACATGCATCATGTTCCTGAACTATACCGCACTTCTGTACCTTTTGCCCGTGCTAAAGTAAACGAAGCTGTTAGACGAAAGAAAAAAAAAAGGATTAGGAAGACACGATGCAAGATACAAATAAAGACCTATGATGTACGGTCTATCTTGCACCATGTTTTCCTAATCTTTTTTATTTTCGTTGACCAGCTTGGCTAACGTTAGCTTGGACACCCTACAGAACAGAAAGTAATGGACAGATCTACCACAGTCCATTGCTTTACGTGCTATAACGTTTATAAAGGGCGTGGGGCTTTTATTTCCTTCATCAAATGAATCAGCAATGCTGAGAAAGGGAGGTTAGTTGGGCTAGAGCACACCTCACCTCTTTAGCAACACTACATTGTAGTTAAAGAAGTGACGTAGGTAGTGAAAGGTGTAGAGGAGGACAAAGAGTGATGATGATAATTTTACAATGAGCGAACTGAGTGCCTGTATCGCTGAAGGGTCAATTGCTAATTGTAAAACATCTCTGCGTATATATGCGGTAGCACTTGAGCACGATGCAGTGTCCGGAATTGATTTAATGTTTTTCTTTCTTTCTGTTCTCAGCCCCCCCCCCCCCATTTTCGCCAAGGGTGGGGGAGTGGGGGGGGGGAGGGTTTGGGGGCGAAGAGGAGTAGACGTCTACGAGCGTTCTCTTCCGAAACATTAAAATTTGTAGTTCTCGTTTCGAGCAGGGGTTATCGTTCATTACTGCGGAGGACAAGCTGACAGTTCCACCAAAAGTTAACGCAGCCACAATCATCGCCACGAGCTTCAGCCAACGTTTTTCTTTTGCCACAGTTCTGTTTGAGGACTTATTCCGCGAGCCAGAAAGCCCATCCTGCTATGCATGCATCACGACCGACGTGAAAGTGAACATCCGAGTTGAGCACAAGAGTGTCGAGTGTGTTTGCTTTCGTAGGAAAGTACGAAGGGAAAGATTCTCCAACGGCACATATATGAATGGATGGATGGTTGAACTTTGTTGTGGTCCTCACGGGCGCGCGTTAGCGCGCAGCGGGCCGCTCCCACGTCGAGAGACAGAGAGGCCGAGCCTCTCCGCCGCGTCGTGGGCCCGTTAGACAGCCCGTAACTGTTCTTCGAGGTTGGGGCTGCGTAGAACTGCATCCCAGCGCGAAGAAGCGTTGCTTTCATCGCCGCGTAACGCGGGACACCGGCAGAGCATGTGATCTAAATTCGCTAAGTCATTGCATAGTGCACGTGCATTTGTTGTCTGAATTTCGGCGTAAATCCTGTGAAGAAGTAGGGGGTTTGGGTATGCCCCGGTCTGTAGAAGCCTTCCGAGAAAGTATAGATTAACCTCCTTGCCTTTCCGATCCCGCGTGTGTCTCTCTCTTTCTCTTTCTCGTTATCTCTACAACTCAAGCGAAGTCTGCGGACAGATCGAAGAAACCAGCACACGCCGAACCCGTGCCAATCATTAAAGCCTATATTGCACATCTCGCCTGGCCAACACGCAGATGGACGAAGCAGCGTGGCGTCGAGCTGGTTGTGCACCGACGCGTCTCACTCACCGAGGCGGTGGCAACGGTGTCCATGTTTAGGCTTCGGCATGGACGACAGTCACACCAAGAGGAAGCGCTCACAGACTGCAGCCGACGCCTATGATGTCCGCGCGCGCGGCGCGTCTCACAAACTCCGGGGGACAGCATTTAAAAAAAAGAAAAAGTAAACAAGTAAAAGGGAGCGATCGGTGAAGCGACGCGAAACGAAGTCCGACAAACAGACCGCGGCGAGCGACGTTAAAAATGAAGAGAAAAAGAAAATAAATGAAAAAAAAGAAGGACCGAACGTTGAAGTTACCGCACAGGCGCGCAGAAGAATAAGAGGAGGATCACGCGCAACGAGCTTGCGCCCGCGCTGGGGGCCGAAAGTGTGTGGCGCGTGTCCCAAACTGCGGTCGGCTTCTCCGCGCCCCTGGCAAAGGAAAAGCCGCCGCCCCTCGCTGCTTCGGGGGGTCTGCTCGTGCCCGCTTTGAATGCGAGCATGCGGGCATTGAAAAGTGAACGGCGTCGGCGGCGGCGCCGTTTCTACTTCTCTTCGTTCTCTTATTTATTCTTTTTTCCCTCGGTTGTCCGCCCTGTATTTTTTTTCTTTCTTCTTCTTCTTTCTTTGGTTACTGTGGTTAGACAGCGTTTCAGTCGCGGTTTCCGGGCCGGTTATGTCACTCTCCCTTTCTTTCTGCCGCCCCGCTCCTTTCCTGGCTTCGTTTGGCTCCTTTCTCGGCTCGCGGCGGCACGTCCTGCGGTAATTATCCGGGAGCCGATGAATGGCCGTCCATGCACCTGTGCGGTAGCCGCCAAAAGGAAGAAGGCCCCCCCCCCCCCCCGCTTCGCATCACAGTTTTACGATATATCCCTCGTTCCCGCTGCTCGCCTGTAGCGCCGACGCCGGCGGCGCGGTGAAGGTGCTGTGACAACCGCGGGGCTTGCCGGCAGCGAGTTCTGCATTCAGGAAGTGGGCCCGCTCGAGCAGGCCCTTTAATTCCTTTGCGGACTGCAGCGTTGTGTCTTCTTTTTTCTTGTTTTTTTATGATTGTTATTGCGAAACTCGTGCGAGCTAGACTGACCGCGCTACACCGTCTGTTGCGTATTTTCTCCCGTTCTTGGTTCTTTTTTTTTTCTGACAGGGATTAAGTATATATATCAACGATGTAGCGCTGTTCGCGCTAATGTAACATATACTTCACTCACCCTTTCGGGCGCGCAGTTCTTATCGCCACTTGCGGTAAACGTGTTAACAACATCAAGAAAAAAGAAAGCAAGGGCTCTTGGAAGACGACGATGCTGCCGGGTCTGTGTTGCTGTCAGGGAACTGCTCCTTAGTGGCAGAGGAAAGGAAAGGGAAGAAGAAAGCGTGTATGTGTACAAAGAGAAGTGGGGGTCGGGGGAGTAGAGTCGTTGCTGTGAGAATTTTGGGCATAAAGGCTTCGCTATGCCGGCTTCCTGTAATTTGCCAGTGTAGATGTGAAGGTATAGATCTAAAAACTCGTTGTGAGTTTCATTACGGCTTGGTCGAAGGTACTCGAGGCAGCTTTACGACTCCACGCTTGCGGCCTGAGAAACGCATAAAAGAGAATGTTACGGATACGCAAAGTCATTTCAGATTGACAGCGCAGTCTGAAGTTAGCGCGATCCCCGGCCTTAAATGGAACTTTACACGCGACTCTTTTCACGTCCGGGCTCGGCATTTGATCGTGGGTTCACCACGTGTGAGTTCGCGTGAAATCGCCTTCGCGACATATCTGTTATTGTCGGGTGCGCGGATTTCACAATCTTAAAAGTGAAATTAAATTATGGGGTTTTACGTGCCAAAACCAGTTTCTGATTATGAGGCACGCCGTAGTGGAGGACTCCGGAAATTTCGACCACCTGGGGTTCTTTAACGTGCACCTAAATCTAAGTACACGGGTGTTTTCGCATTTCGCCCCCATCGAAATGTGGCCGCCGTGGCCGGGATTCCATCCCGCGACCTCGTGAGGATCCAGACAAGCGCTTGTCGAGGTCAGACGTGCCTAAACACCGCTCCACGGCACGTACTTCGGCCCCAACCGCCGCCCCCAGCCGGGGGCCCCCGAGGCACCGCGAGCGGCACGGCTCGCCTCGAAACCCCGGCGACTCCGGCTCCCCAGCTCCGCCTGCCGCGCCCAACGCCGCATGGAAGATGCCTTACACCGTAGAAGGCTCCGATATCACCGCCGCGGAGTTATCCGACGGCACATGGACGGCGTTCGAGATGCAACGCCGCTACCGACGCCCATCTCCGCCTGAACAACAACCTGCCGGAGCCCAGACGCCGGCCACGACGCTGTCTGCCCCGAATGCGCGGCAACGCGGCCGCCCTCGACCAGAAAGCGCCCGCTTCCCCGCCTGCCCTCGGACGACCTCAAGATAGTCCTTCGCCCGCAGGGCACACTCAACCTCCACACCGTCGGCCCCGCCCGGCTGGCTGTTGCCATTTACGCAGCAGCCAACGTCGACCAACGCCTGGCAGTTACTGCCGACCAGGTTAGAATGCACCCCACTAACAACACAGTGACAGTGAGCACGCCTGACAGTGCTCGTGCAGTGTCATACGCCAAGGTCCGCGCCATCACCATCGACACCACAGAAGTCCCTGTTGCCGCCTACGCCCCAGCCCCAGACAACTCCGTGCGAGGGATTCTGTACCGGGCTTACAGCTATGAAAGCGACGCCGAAATCTTCGCCGAGCTTCGGGCTCGCAATCCCGACATCCCTATCGTTGCTGCGCGGCGTATGGGCCAGACACGACACTTTGTCGTCACGTTTGCCAACACCAAGCTGCCCCGATACATGCGGTATTTGGGCTTCACTTTCGAGGTCTTCCCTTACAAGGGGCGCCCGGAGGCTTGTTTCAACTGTCGCAAGCTAGGTCACAGAACAGATGTGTGCCCACAACCGCGCCAACCCATTTGCCGCCGCTGCGGTGTGGCCCACGAACCTCAACCAGTCGGCCAACCACCCACTTGTCAAGCCACGTGCATCGTATGCAAAGGCCCACATCCCACCGGCAGTAGAAGCTGTAAATACCGTTTCGTGCCAACCAGCCGAGCTAAATCTTCCAAATCCTCCACGGACACTGAAACTGACCCCGGCACCTTGTCACGTGGCCATCAGTCTCGCTCTCGGAGCCGCGACCGCCAACAACGACCCCCAGGAAATGACGCTTTCCCACCACTGCGAAGCAGCGGCTCCAGTCACAACAGCCCTAGCCGCTCCCCATCGCGCTCTCGGAACTCCCGGGCAACCTCCCAGGTCGGGCCGGATACCAAGTCCACCAAACAGGTCGCGTGGAAGAGCCCTCCACCAGCCACAAGCCAACTGCCCGACCCCCAGGTAAGGGAACTGGCAGAAATGGTTAAGCAACTACAGCTACAGTTAGCACAGGCAAATGCTAAAATTCATAGCCTTGAGTCTGCACAGGCGCACCCACAACCGCGGCCGCAGCAGGTGGCTCGCGCTCCCACCTCCGACTCCACCAATGACCCCAACATGGACACCGACCAGCCCAAGTGCAATAAGCGCAAGGCACCTCCCCCCTCCTCTACCTCTGACCTTGACGCAAAATTCGAAACTTTTGACGCCCGCTTATCTAAAATAGAGGACGTCCTAAAACGGCTGACCCCCACTATCGACCAGCTCATTGAAGGCTGCACTAAAATGGCAACCAATATTCAAACCCTAACCGCACGCCTCGACCACCTCGCGGGCCCTCCGCAAACTGACGCCCTCACGACATCAAAGCCCACTCAGTCGCCTGGTGCGCTTCCCTCTACCGAGAGTGCAGCCGCGCGTGCGTCTGCTGGCGGTATTATCAAAACCGACGTAGCGTTTCCGCAGCGTCCCGAACCCTACAGGAAACGCGATGGCTAGCGCGCCCATCACAGTATGGCAGTGGAACTGCAGGGGCTTCAAGGCAAAGCGGAGAGCCTTGGAGTATACCCTGCAGGCCCAGCCATTTACACCCCACATTATAGCCCTCCAGGAAACATACATCGACACAAAACTAGCCAGCTATACTGCTTACAACCAATCGGTGGCGCCGGATCTCCGCCCGAGCACCGCCATCCTTGTACACCGCAACCTCACCGCCAATCAACTCGATCTTGACTACCCCGAAGTCCCACACACTTTCGTGCAGGTCCTTCCAAACAGCCGAACCGAATCCCCACTCAACATCTTAAACGTGTACAGCCCCCCAAGTGACAAGAGCACTAATGTAGCCACTCTCCTCCGCAAGGCGTGTGCGATCGCGCGGAACGAGATGCTACTTATAGTGGGTGACTTTAACGCACCACACGCCGAGTGGGGCTACCCCAGCAGAGCCTGCGGTCGTAAAGGAGCCAAGGTTTGGGACACTGCCCAGACACTGGCTCTGACGCTCCTCCTCGACCCCGAACGGCCCACCCGTATCGGTAACAGCATCACGAAAGACAGCTGCCCCGACCTCACTTTCGCCCGCAACATCCCAGATGCGCGCTGGGACAATCTCGGTATGAACATAGGTAGCGATCACTATGTTCTCAGCACTACGTTCACAGCCACACACAGCAAGGGCCCTCGCCGCACATTCAAACACACCAACTGGGATGCTTTCCGGTACGTACGAACTCAGCGTCCGCAAAGCCCCATAGACGACCTCAACACATGGACAGATACTCTGCTCCGCGACGCAGCCAACGCCACCTCCACAGTCACGCAGGAGGAGGGTGGCCCCACCCCAGATGCTAAACTCATGCATATGTGGGAGGCCCAGCGCAGCCTCCACGCTCGCTGGCTCCGACGCAAACACAACCGCCCTCTCAAGCTTCGCCTCGCTCGCCTAGAACGAGAGATCGAAGCCTACTCCACCAAACTTAGTCAGGAACAGTGGTATCAGACTTGCGACCGACTCGATGGGCAGTTGGGATGCAAGAACACATGGTTTCTGCTCAAGCACTTGCTTGATCCGACCCACACCAAGTCAGCATCACAAAAGAATCTCAACCGCGTCATACACGCGTTTCCAGGCACGAACCAGGAACTCCTCGCTACCTTGAAAGACAAATACATAAACACCTCCACCGACATTCCCACCCCCTTAAATTACAAAGGCTCCCAGAACCCAGACATGGACAGAGACATCACGGCGTCGGAAGTCCGCGCCGCTCTCAACCGCATCAAGACCACTGCGGCCGCCGGCGATGACCATATTACCAACAAAATGCTCCGCAACCTGGACGACCAGTCGGTCGCAGCACTTGCGGACCTTTTCAACCACCACTGGCATGAAGGTCGCCTTCCAGACTCCTGGAAGCATGCCAAGGTAATCTTCATACCCAAACCAGGCAAACGACTCGATATGGGCAACCTGCGGCCCATCTCGCTCACGTCTTGCCTGGGGAAGGTTATGGAGCACGTAGTTCTGAACAGACTCCACACTCACGCAGACAAGGAGAATCTCCTCCCCCCCACGATGTTTGGGTTCCGGGCTGGACTCTCTGCCCAAGACATCATGTGGCAGATACAACACGACATACTCGACCCGGGTCCCATCCGGGCGACACGCACCATTCTCGGCCTCGACGTCAGTAAAGCGTTCGACAACGTGTCGCACGCTTCTATACTGACCAACCTCTCACAGATGAATGTAGGCACTCGCACCTACAACTACATTGCCAACTTTCTTTACAACCGCACTGCTGAACTCCACATTGGAGACCTCTGCAGTGACAAAGTCACCATGGGCACCCGGGGAACACCACAGGGAGCTGTTTTGTCCCCGTTCCTATTCAACATTACTATGCGGGGTCTTCCCACACTTCTCGACACCATACCCCACATTAAGCACTCAATATACGCCGACGATATTACCCTCTGGACAAACACTGGCTCGGACGGGGAGATACAAGATTCACTTCAACAGGCAATCGACACCGTCCACACTTACGTACAGGCAAACGGTCTCGTTTGTTCGCCCACCAAATCTGAACTGTTAGTTATACGAGACAGACGTGTTCGCCGACCCGTCCCCGACCCTCAAGAGCCAATCACGCTTCACATTGCCACCCACCCCATAGACCCCGTACAGACCATCCGCGTGTTAGGCATGCTGGTTCAGAACAACACGCAGAACTCGGAAGCCATCCAACGCCTCCGAACCACAGCCCACCAAATCAACGGCCTAATCCGCCGCATTGCCACTCGCCGCAGGGGAATGCGGGAGACCGACCTCTGCCGCCTCACACAAGCCTACCTCATTAGTAGGATTGCCTACACATACCCTTATTACCACCTCCGCCGCAAAGACGAAGAGGCAGTAAATAGCATCATCCGCTCGGCGTACAAGGCGGCAATGGGACTGCCCCAGTCCGCCAGCACACAGCGTCTCCTCCAGCTTGGAGTATACAACACCCTCACAGAGCTGATAGAGGCACACAAGACTGCACAGGTACACCGTCTTTCTCGCGCCGAACACGGTCGTTACATTCTTAATCGTCTTAATATCAACCCTACAGGTGACATCCACCCCACTGCTCCCCTCCCGACTGGAGTCTTCAGTCGGCTAGTCATCAGACCCATGGCCAAGAACATGCTACCCGGCCGTCACGATAGGCGCCGCCAACTGAGGGCACAAGCCTTAGACGTCACCTACTCCGCCGACGAACATGCCATGTACGTGGACGCGGCGAAATGCGACTGTAACACATACGTAGCCTGCGTAGCGACGCCAACCACCACTCTCATCAGTGCCGCTACAGTGCGCACACACTCCTCCACCGCTGCCGAAGAGGTTGCGATCGCGCTAGCCATCGCGGATCCCCGCGCAAGCACGGTTCTCAGTGACTCTAAACAAGCCATCCAAAATTTCTCAAAAAACTCACTCTGTCTCCCCGCCGCACACATCCTCCGCGGTTGCACTCTCGACAGAACTATAAGCTTAGTGTGGGTACCTGCTCACGCGGGGAACTCTGGGAACGAAGGGGTCGACCGTTTAGCCCGAGGCCTAACTAACCGGGCGGCCGGCCCCTCGAACCCAGATGCGCTCGCAGAGGCCCCCAAATCCTACGCTGAAATTACAAACTTCTATAAGGAGACGAGACGCGTGTACCCGCCTCCCCACCCCGACCTCGAACGAGCGCAAGCCACCATGCTTCGCAGACTGCAGACCGATTCAATACTCAGTCATTCTAGACTTTATTTAATCACTGGAGGGGATTATGACCCCGTCTGCACTAAGTGCGACCATGGAGTGTTCGCCACTCGGGCACACATTCTCTGGGGATGCGAGGGTAACCCTCCCCCACGATCATTACTGCCAGTTCCCTCCGAAGAGGGTTGGAACCAGCTGCTGACAAGGCAAGACAAGAAAACGCAACTCGCACTCGTTTCGTGGGCCCAAGACGTCGCCCCCACCTGGGAGCCACACTAGGCCTACCTGCCCTAACTTCCTACCCTGCAGTGGCAAAATAAAGTTGTTTCTCTCTCTCTCTCCCGCGACCTCGTGCTCAGCAGCCCAACACCATAGCCACTGAGCAACCACGGCGGGTTTTCACAATCTTGTACTGAACTTAATTATTTGTTTTAAGTGGCCTTTTGAAGATTTTAAACATCGACGTGAGGCGAGAGTCCAAGCCACGTTTCTTTTTTTTTTACTCGCTTATTTTGTGTTTAATATAAGGTGACCTTACATTAATGCCTCCATACGTGGTCGAAATTCGTTCTACGCAGTTCTCTTCAATTGAGGGGAGCTTGCACGGAACGCCTTTCGGCGGTGATCACAGGCACGCGGTTCTCACGCGGCCTGCACAACGGACGCGTGATCTAACGCCGAAGGCGCGTGGCTCTCACGTCGGGAACGCGCCTCATGTGGTCGCGCCATTTAGCGCGCAGGCACAAGATACGACACGTCAGATCTGTCGCAAAAAAGCTGTCGCCTCGCACACCCCGGAGGGTATTCGGTCGCGCCTCTCGTTCGTCCGTCCACGTCAGTTCAGACAGGAAGCCGCAATACTGATTCAGAGGCTCAGCTTCTTGTGCATATATATACGTTGCCGTGTTTCTGCTGTTTTCATTTCCGTCTATCCGAACGTGCCCTCCTCCGCGATGAAGAAAGAAAGAAAGAAAGAAAGAAAGAAAGAAAGAAAGAAAGAAAGAAAGAAAGAAAGAAAGAAAGAAAGAAATGGAAGAAACGGAAGAAACGGAAGAAAAATATGTCGCCGCCCGTCGGTCGCATTCACAGACACCCTCGCGGGCGACTCACGCTTGCGTATACATCTCACTTATACGTTGTAGCTCGTTTTCGTGTCTATCACTGGCGGGACAGCCCTTAGGTCCGGTATATACCGCAAAGGCATCCCCGCACGCTGGCGGCGCTTCCTTGTGAGCTTGTGACGAGCCGCCCGCCGCACGGTTTCCGTAAGAGCGTTCGTGTGGAACTTTCTCTCTTTCTTTTCGAACTTCATTTATTATTCACTAACTCGAATGGAGCTACTCTCGCGATGTACGCACGCTCGCAAATGTGAGACGCACGCGCAGCGCACTATTTGTATACCGGCAAGTCGCCTGCAGCGCTCCTTTCGGCCGTGTTTATTTTCGTTTGCCCCCCCTGTGACGATCGTGGTATATTTACTGTACTCTTGGCTCGTGGTCGCAACCGCGTGGCGATTACATACAGATGTCGTTTCGTGTATTGTTCAGCATCTGTAGTTTTTCTATTCACGGCGTCGAAGATAATACTGCTGATGAGTGCGAAACGACGTTATTATCCAGACGGCGTGTGTTTTATTTCGCGTTTTCATTATTTCTCCCCCACTGCTTCGCTCAAGGAGAAATGACTGACAACCAAATTATAGGACGCTCGTCCACTCCCTTGCAGAAGTCATGCCGCGTTTTTCTGCGGCGTTTCAACAAACTGCCCATTGAAGACAACAGGGAGTCAACGGAAAGGCAATATATATTTATAGCGACTTTTGTAAGTGCTCGACGCTCCAGCATGACTAGATGATGATGATAATAATGATAATGGCTGTCTCTTCGAAAAGGGGTGACGACAAATCGTCACCAACACCTACCTGGCTGCTCAAGATTTCCTCTATCTATATTCCAGTCTATATAATTTTTTTTCCTGTAGGAGCTTTATCCTGTAGTGTTAGCTACGCCGGTAAGAGCCCCGGACCCATATCTTGATTCCAGGTTTTGTTTAGGCCAACAATCTAAGCGTATCTTGCTTAACTCGACCGCTGGCTACTTAACGCTCCCATCAGCTTTCAACCTATAGCACTTCTGGAAAGTGTAGTTCTGGCTGGGCGAATGTCTTGGCTCTCCATTACGATGTACCCCATGAGGCTCAATGTAGCCCAATGTACCCCATTACAACGTACCCCATTATATGTACCCCATGCATGCCTCATGCTCCTGTACGTTTCTGTCCCCGCAGAAAGCCAGCTCTATCCCCAAGAAGTTAAACACTGCCCTTTACGTTAACGTACAAATTTTCTTTCCATGCTTTTTTTTTACTTGCAGTTGCAGTTCCAGTTTACTTGCAGTTGTATAACTCCTCGAATGTGAAGCATCACCGAGAAAGTGGATGCAAGCGCCAATCTTCGACTGAAGTGGTCACTGCGCTTCAGTGACTCTCAAGCGCGATTCCCGAGCGAAAATCTTTGTCATCAGGAACTCTCAGCATCTAATGCAAACGCACTAGAGCGAATGTTCGTTTCTTAAGCAACTCCTGAAGCACAGTGTCTGCTTCATCCGAGCGGCGGCGTGGAGCCACACTCAGTGAAATCGACGAAGAACTTCCTAGTCAATGTTCGTTTGTGAATACGTCGTTGAGTCTGTCTGCCGGAAGGTTGAGCCTCTACATCCGTGCTTTTGCGTGACGTACACTGTGAATAAGCCACTGCGTTAGTGCATACTTGCTTCGGCTATGTATCAAAGGTGCTACCTTGATAAGAAAACGTCTAAGAAAGCATTGTCAGGCACAGGGAACATGTTCACAGGCGCATTGTCGTTTCACGTTGCCACTGAATACAATCGTGCTGTCATGCACGTCAACGAAGCTTATAGATTACATGGTCTCTGTGTTTATTATTCTATTCTAAATCTGCCTGTGTAGTTCTTATATAGAGAATATACGTGCAATCGTCATTTAGCACCCACGTAGAGGCATAACAACAACTACGTATCTTTGAATAACGAGGAGGCGCCTGCTGTATACATTGGGGTTCGCTTCCAGCGTATATAGGCTTTCCAGAGGGCCCACCGAATTATTCAGAATGCAGGCGCAACTACTGCGGACGTTAACGTCAAAAGTAACTACTTCGAGCAAAGCTTTATCCAGGTGGCGCGTCCGCATTAGTCAGTCGAAACTGCAGCTTGCGCAGCGGATTGAATTGCAGTTTCTTGTCACTGCAATTCATTTGACGCTGCTTCCCATTTCAGTTTCGGCAAGAGGGCTCCTTTCGTCTGGATCAGTATTTGCCGGCAGATATACTGGAGGCAGAACATATAGTAAATCGTTCTCTCTTTGCGTCTATATATAGTGCGCAGTGCACACACGTTGAAAAAGGTCAGTGAAGCTATCCACACTATCTCTAATGAAGCTAACACGTATCGCTGCGTCATTCAAACTTTTCCACTGGCGGTTTCGGCCTTCTCGACATGCGGCGAGCAGGCATCGGATGATCGGAGTGACGACCCCCGGACGCAGCCAATGCTTGCTCAACTGTGGATTACGTCAAGCAAAGGATTTATCGAAAAAGACCGAAGCAAGGGTGCCTCACTTTACGGGCCCCGTTTTTCTAGATCGGCACGCTGTCGCAAAGAAAAAAAAAGAAGAAAAATAAAGACGACCAAGGCGGCGAAGCCGGGACATGCAGTACGCATGCGTGGTTCGGCTCAGCTCTGAGACGAGCAACACGCTCCACATACGTCCCGCGGCGAGTCCCGCATTCTGCGAAAATTCGCGGGAGAGCTCGACAAGTAGATGCGAAAGGCCAGTTCCGGAATCCTGCAGCAGCATACATTCCGCAGCTGGTGGGCCCCCAAGGCGCACCGATCTACAGCTTCCACGGAGGCCGCCCGCCTGTTGTGCCACAGCACATTCGGTTGCCCCGCGCCGTCGGTCGGTTCCGTTTGCCACGGGGTGAGGCACCAGCGCGCTATTTTTCAAAGCCAGAATTGAGCCACTAATGACCGTCTATTACTTAGTTGGACCGATTTTCCGCAGCGGCTCTACTTCGCCGGCCGGTGTCTGCACATTCGTCTCCGCCTCAGGTAAGTTCATACGGGTACCTTAATACATGCCCAATCCAGCTTGCACTGTAGTGTGCGCGTTCACGCATGCGCAGTAGGCTCGAGCCTGCACCGCTGCCTCTGCTGTCCTTGCGCGCGTGCACGCATGCTTTAACGGCATACCGCCCGTGGCTCGTAGCGTGCAGAGAGATCTGGCCGCGAGATCTTTCTCCTTTTCGCGCTGCCATCGCGCGCTCCTTCCTTCGTTCCCCTCTCTCTCACTTTTCTTTTCACGCCCGCGGTCACCCTTCGTTCTACCTTCGAACGCGCGTTCTCTCCCGAGAGGGACAGGCCGCGATAGGGTGAGGGGAAGAGAGGGTGGCGGCCGCAGCAGGCCGTGGTGGCGATCATTTGCTGATGACCCCTAATTGTGTACACAGCAGCGCCAACGCGCGACCGCCGCGGCTAATCGCGGCCGATTACGGCACCTGCCGCCTTGTTCCCTCTTGGCGTTTCTTTTCCCCTTCTTTTCTTTAACCTACTCTCCCTTTCGCCGTCCTTTTCGTACGCGGTAGAGACATATATGTATACCAGTAGTGCGTGTGCCTTCGCGTTACTGCACAACTACGCCAACCGGGGGATGAAGTTGCGTAGAACGGACGTGCAGGATATGTGAGAGAGAGAGAAGAGAGGGGAATCGAACAGCAAAGGAGGAAGGTTCTGCCCATATTTCACTCGAAGCCCGCAGTTCGGCAACGAAGCATTCCAGTGAGATCGGAGCGAGCTCGCCTCTCTGCAGAGAGGAGTGCATGGCGGACTCTTCCTTCGGCAATGACACCGCAAGATGCTTTTTTTTTTCTTTCGGGCTTGCGTTTTTTTCGCTGCTGACTGCGTGGAGGAGCTCTCTCACTCCTGTTCGCACTCGCCGCAGCCCCAAGCAGGCCCCCTCCCCCACTTCGTTTTCCGAATAAGCCAGTACACGCACAGAGACACGCACGGGTCTGAGTGGCGCGCGGCTTGCTGAATTGCCGGGACAACCATTTGTCACTGCGTGATGCAGCGTTTTCGGCCGCCGGAGTAATTTCTGGGGCTATACAACCTCACCTCCCCACCCCCCCTCCCCACTTCCCTCTGCTAGCTCACATATAGATCTCCGCACCAAGCGCTCTTGTTTTGAAACTCGGGACCATGCAGCGAAACGCGATGGTATATAGAAGCCATCTGTGTTTTCACTTTTGGAAGCCGGGCTGCTCGCGAGGTAGAAGAAGAAGAAAAAAAAAGAAATATATGTGGGAAGAAGAGTCGACGGCTCAGGAGAAAGCGGCCTTGGATCTGTCGGCTTTTCTCGGGCCAGACAGTCGAACGCTCTAAGCGGCGCCATTTAATTTGGATACTTAAAAGGCTCGCAATTTGCGCGGCTGAAGAACCCGCGTTGCGTGTTTCTGTAATGAGCAGTCGCGGGAGGAGGGGGGGGGGGATGGGGGGAGGGGAATCCGTGGCGCCGAAAGGGAATTCGTATCGGCGACCTCTGGCTCAGCCACTGCAGTGCGCGCCGCTGCGGAAAGTTTATGAGCCGGTCCCGCACACTGTGTATAGGCATGCTTGCCGCTGTGCAGTGTTTCTTCTCGCGTCTTTCCCAGACGCCGTCGACACAGCGGTTGCGCTGCGGGGACCAAACGAGTGAACTCGATAGAAATCTTAAATTAGGCAGCGGGGAAACCGATCCGCGCCCAGGACACGGAGGAAAAACGACGTTGCGCGGCGTTGTCCGTCTCTCTTCTTGTTGCGTTTTGTTTTGTTCCCGGGGTGCGCGCTTGGTCGAACGAAATTACAGCTCCTTCTGCAGCAGCGACGCAAAAGGAATACTAATGTCTGTTGTTTACTTTTTTTTTCTTTTCTCGCTCTTTCTCTGGCTCATAAGCCGCATGACAGCTTATCTGCTTCCATTCGTTCTGTGCTTGCACGTAGGTGTCTTGACCGGAGATAGGGTTTCGCCGGGGGTTCAAGTTTAAGCCTCGCCCCAGGCGTGCAGGAAAGGGTGCAACGGCTCCTCTGAAACGTAATGCCCAGTCCCTGCGAGCAGAGACGCATACCTTTGCGTTTGTCGTGCCGAGTTGTGCCAGCCACGTGGTACGAATTATGGTAGCGGCGTTGGTTGTTCGATACCGCCTAGCATGGATTGGTTAAGCATCATTTATAAGAATACGTTGTTTACCATGGGGGCGGCATCATGTATTAGCTCTCCTGCCGTCCGCTGTTCCTTTCATTTCTCAATTTGCAGCAATGAAATTGATCACGGACAGTTCGCACATTACTGAGGTACAACGTGGGTGCCCGTATATGAGAGTCGTTACAAAAAATATGTTATCTTTCTGTTGACTTTTGCCGCCCTTCGATATGAACTTTCGGTTGAGATGCAAATGAATATGACGCATTATTTTTGCCAGGGATGAATGAATTTTCTATCAACATGATGACTGGCAACAAACAATGCAAGTCTTATTGAACTTGTCCAAATCAATGGTGCAGCGCCGAGAACCTGAACCAAACTGAAGCCACGGCGCAGAAACACTTTTGTTGCTATTGTTGCGTTTTTGTGTCTAGCAAAATAACCATCACTTACGAAAGCAGTGGGTCATCGGTCTCTTCCCTCACGTCCTCTAACTGGGCGCCTCAGTTTCTTTTTTGGAAAAACGGGAGGCTGGAACGGTGCCGACCCGGTGATTATATGCAAGCTTCCAGACAGAAGCCCGTGGCGTCCGCATGATTGCTGCTTTGAAAACGAGACGGGATGCGTGCACTTTTCTCGGGCAGTTACGACGATTCGCGCACCGCTCTAGTTTGAGGCGCATATAATACGGCCGGTAGCTGCGCCGCTTTCTGCTCAAAGCCGCCCCGTTTGCGACTGACTCTGAAAAATTGCAGGTTGCACTTCGGAACCACGGCTGTATACCTTGAACCCTTGCAAGTCAACTAGGCGGAAGCAGCTGCTTTGGAGCGCGTTCGAAGTCCCTCCACCCCCCCACCCCCCCCCCCCCTTTTTTTCTCATCCTCCACGTGGTTTGCGGCAGCTAGAGACGAGGCGGGGATGAAGGAAAAGACTTTAAAGATGATGGAAAAGGCCGCGAACAGCGATTCGGCAAGCGCATGACAGGACGAGAGGAATAATGGACAATGGTGGCTGCTGTATTCGCAACCTGCTGCTGACTTCAATTTGAGTATATGTCGGCACCAAGAAGCGCGCTTTTCTGATCGACCACCATGTCAGTATACGCACAGCACAACTATAGCAGTGGACAGGTGTCTCTTTGCCAGGAATGTAGCAACGTTACAGGTCAGAAGCTCAATTATGTGTTACTTCACGCGCTTACACGTAATTTTGACTCTACACTTAGCTTCGGGCGTTAACCGAGTCTGTCTATCAGCATATATGTGTATACGTATATATGTAGAAGTGGTCCTGAGTTGGCTGCGTCATCGAGTCTCGGCTACGTGGAAATTGCGTAATGGCGTCCTGTAAGTGAACTTTAAGTGGGTATTTCCGAATGTAGAGCTTGTGAAGCTGTTTTGCTGAAATTATCACAAGGACTTCTTTCGTAGGGCACGTCCATTTGTAACGTGTCAAATGTCTGCTATGAGCGTAAAGTTAACGCACAGTCATGGAAAGTTCAAATTTTCTTGCGGTTGAGAGAAGTTAAGTAGCTAGAAATATTTTCATAACAAAGCAGGCCACTCATCGATTACAAGAATGCAAATTGACATATCGAGACATGCACAGGTTTCTTGTTCACCTGCACAAGTGTACAAATCCTGAGACGTCAGTTAGAAAAAGTCAGTGACCTGTTTTAGTAACGTTGCTTTCACCTGCCCGTAGGCGTTGTTAAGTCGAATTCTTGGTCACACTGAATATAATTAATTTACCTGCGTTCAGAGGTAGGAGGGGGGTGAAGGAGGATGAGTAGTAATGATGCATGCAGGCAGATCTGTAAGCTTTCAAGCGGCAGGTTTAGACAGGTATAGGCTCGTAGTCAATCTACCTGCACCGTTTATTTTAGGGGCAGATAATGTTTTGTCACGGAACGTCCGAACGAACGTCCACAGTGATGCCGAACAAAGAGCAGAAGGCGCGAGATCTTTCCGAGCATGATCTTGTTGTCTTTGAGTACGCTAGCCATTCGCACAAAAGCAGTTCATTATCTTCTTCTATGCGATATGTATACGTTACAGGAGGTTGCATTGCGAGAATCGCTTAACACGTAAACTGTCTATTGTGAACTCGAGGGCCAAATGAGAAAGTGAGAGAGAGATACAGAAGACAGCGCACACTGATGATTTGTAAACCTGGCTATATGACAGAGGCCGAAGCGAAGAGCTCCGGATTAGGTTTGAAGGCCATCTTGAGTAGCATGCACACAAGGCACGGCGCCCGAGCCTTTTTTTTTACCTTCTGCCATCGTGGGCGTCAGGTAAATGAGCACGCGACTTCGTTCGCGGTACTTTACAGAGCGCCATAGTCACTGAGCTATATACAGCCACGAGTCGCATCTATAGGTTGTCCGGTATATGAAGGATCCGCAGAGCTATAACACACAGAGCTCTGGAATATCCTGAAGTGATTCTGCGTTGACAACGGTAATCCTTCGAACAATTCCGGTAACGAGCGTGCTCTTAGCTTTGTGAAGTATACTATGCCTTGTGCCATTAAGAGAGCAAACATCGATGTACCCCTGAGCGCTGTGTTATAGTGACTATAAGAACGTTAATGCGAAGGAGGAGCTGAAGCACATATGAGCCCGCATGTCATACCTTAGGCCTATAGCTGCCCCGTGCCCTTCATCAATGTCAGTCGAGTATAGCAGTTGACGTAAGCGTATATATGACTGAATAAGGAAGGAAAATTTTGTCGATGAACAAACATATAACCGTTACCATTACGCTGTTGATGGCGTTTCCTTCCGCTATTTTGGGATAAGACACGCATGACATGAGGAAAATAAAACGCCAATTTATCAACAAGTCGTTCGTGTAGGATTGCCTTCACATTGACAGGCGTTACCTGTGAGCGGCAATTGTCAACTAACGATAATAGGAACGCAATAACAATAACAGTTTCAGCGAATGTCAGGGAAACAGACATGTCTCGTGCTTCTGGAAGCCTGACTCACCCATGTACGCGAGACATTCATGTCCATAAAACGTGGAAGGTTTCTTGATTTATGCATTAGCCGAAGGGCAGGGCGCTTAATTTCTCGTAACGCCGTCCCTCCATTAAAGACGTCTCTCCTCTCTAATAAGAATGTCAGCGGGCGCTGGTTTATTGCACCTAGATGAAGTGCCCACGTGCTGGGTCTGTTCATTCGCCAAGCGCTTCCTTGAACCTTTCGATTGGCTGAGAGGCCGTTTGTTCGTTATAGAGGCGTGCTTGCCCCAAGCACTTCGAAGTGTGTCCGACTCGACGGGATCGATGAATGAAGCTCGATTGAATCACGATGCTTGGAAATTCCGTTCTATCGCTTACACACAAGCCGGCGAGAATAAGAATGACAACAAAAGAACATACGCAATGCCGAAAGTACCGTCTATAAGTGAAGAAGGAACCGGTAACCACACGAAGTAAGCGTACAAGTACGGAAAGGAAGCGTCCACTTTCGAAGAGCTCGAGCTTCTTCACATTCCTCTCAAGTCGGGAAGCGCGTTTTGAGACTACCAGATGTACATTCCAGTACAACGCTTTTTTTATTCACTTTATTTTGTTTCCGGATTCTTTGCATCGGAAAGAAAAACGATCGGAGAGATCGGGGCACAAGAAGAACGAGAATAAAAGGGTTAAGAGCAGCGGTAGAGCCTTCTCTCTCAAAAGAAATAAAAAGAAAGAAAGAAATGATAACAGGGAAAGGGGTTGGGGGGGCAAATGAGAAAGAGACTGTTGGTAGTGGCGGCGTGCCCGGGCTGGCCTCGCGCGCCTCGAACCGAGATGGCCATCTCTTCGGGGCCCCTCTCATAAACGCACCGCCAGGCGCGCACGCGTATCATACTGTATGCGCGGCTCGTCGCGCAGCATGAGCAAACACGGGTCTCGCACTCGCCGCTGCCTCGATCTGTTCTCTTATTTTTCGCCCTCGAACGAAACACAACGCGCGCGCGCGCGCTCCCTCTCTATCTCATCTCCGCGCGCCGCTGTACGGCGGCAGCGCTTGAAATGCGTCTTAATTGCGCATTTAAATATACGGCATTCCGGAACGTGCGATTACGTATGCGGCGGCGAACTCTACGGCGGCGACGACTGCAAAGCTGTACGGAAGGATCCCGAAAATCTAGAAAGCGAGAGAGAGAGAGAGGGGGGGGGGGGGGGGCAATGTATAGGAGAAATAGAAGCAGGCACGGGAAAGGAGCGATAAGCTTATGCCGCGTGGTGGTGGCCGCAGAAACGACTCTTCTGGTGGAAGCACACGCGAAGTGGCAGCTCGGTCAATGCGGTGAGTGTGTATATGGACGCAAAAGGGGGGGAGGGGGGTAAAGGGGGGGAAAGTCGGTGGGGGAACTGGCTGTATACAGCCATTGCGCGACAGACTGGCAGTTGCCGACCCGGTGGCGATCGGAGATAGGGCGCGTTGGGGCGAAGACAGCCCACCGCGTCGACGGCGACGACCCCCCTGGAAACCTGCCACCGATGCGACCGCCGCCGCCGTTGACGGTTTGTGTATTGGCGCCGAATCGAAACGCTGGATTTTATAGCGGCCATTCGATTACGGCCACCCCTCGCGCATCCGACGCCACGTCTCCGTTCGGTTCGTAGCTTCGTATCCCCCTCCCTGCGCCCCCCCCCCTCGCAATCCTTCTCTTCGTCTTGTGGCTTGTGGCGTATAAATAGCTATACAATATCCAGACCTCTGCACTGTAGCATCCTTAGGTTCCTTCTTCACTGGAGCACGACGCTGTACATAAAAAAAAAGGCAAGGCTTAGCTTGGTCAAGCCAAGAATGCGTTGCATATTGCGCGAGTTGGGGCCCAGCTTTTGCTCCGGCTGTCGTGACGTCACGTCACGTGGTTGCGCTAAAGGTCAATGGTGGCTGCCCGGCCGCGCCCGAGGGCTGAACTGAGTGATTGCAATATGCAACGCATAAAAATAGAAGCAACTTAATAACAAACTTAGCAAACTTAAAAGAGAATAGACCCACATATGAGGCGCGCAGCAATGAACAATGGCTCATACCCTCAATGGTGGCTGCCCGGCCGCGCCCAAGGGCTGAACTGAGTGATTGCAATATGCAACGCATAAAAAAAAAGGCGGTGGATAGAGCAACGGGGATGAGTGGAGGAGAGGGGAGAGGCTGCCGCGGAGCCTGTGTGGTCGGCGCCAAGCTGGGCAGCGACAATCGCCAACGACCGGCGATGATCTCGCGTGCCGAGCCGAGACAGTGATGGCAGTGGCGATCCGGCATTCGCCTTTCTCCCGGTCGTAAAACTGTAGCCCGCGGAGCAAGCCACGAAGAAGAGAGCAGAGGTGTAGGACTTAGTGAGAGCTCCGATTGGTTCCTACCGTGGTAGTCGGGAGCCGTAGGGAAAAGTAGTGGTCTGATATGACGGAGGGCAATCAGCGCGAGGCACTGATACGTGAGCGTCTGCTTAGCGGTAGCTTTCTCTCTCTCTCTTTCTCTCACTTTCTCTCGCGCGTGCTCTTCTGGGTATCACGCACACAACGAAATACTGGAGGATCAAGTCTCGTATACCCAGCGAAAGTGTTTCAACCTCGAACAGCTGATGGATGGATGAATGGATGTTATGAGCGTCCCCTTTAGCTTAACATGGAGGCCCCCTCGTGGTTGCGATTTAAGCAGGCTTTTTCTTTCTGGTGCGTGGCTGTTAGCTGCTGTTCTTGAGTTCTGTCGGTCGGAAAAGACCAGTGCGAGCGTATCGGCGGACGTTTTGTTTGCTGCCGTTATGTGTGAGTATTTATAGTATGCACTTACCGCGACGTTCGCCCCACGAGGTCATTTGTCATGCCTGCACACCCAATACGTATCGCGGGCTGTGTCGGGAAGAACAACGAATTCCGAGACGTGGCAGGATCCCAGAGCCCCAGCTCGCGTGCCCATCTTGGAACACATCCCACCGTTACTACATGCAGTGACGAGATGCCGACGTCTTCGTATGGCTAGCTGTTTTTTCTCCTCATTTCAGCACTGTCCTTCACTTTCAAAAAACACACGCGTTGCCGGGCCAGCTGAGCGAGCGAGCGGCCTATGATGAATTTAAGAGGCTATGCGAGTAACCGTGAAGTTGTGGGGTGGTGAATAAGAAGTAAGCAACAGCTTTAAAAAAAAAATAGCTTCGGGCCACGAAGGAGGGTGACGCGAAAGGCATCCCAGTGGACCGGGGC
This sequence comes from Dermacentor albipictus, assembly GCF_038994185.2. Taxonomy (NCBI): domain Eukaryota; kingdom Metazoa; phylum Arthropoda; class Arachnida; order Ixodida; family Ixodidae; genus Dermacentor; species Dermacentor albipictus. The sequence goes on from NC_091825.1 coordinate 123,489,977, forward strand.
ACATAAATACCTCGTAAACCGCCGACACGATAAATTAAGTGCTCCTGCGTACTTATCTGCAGCCGCTGCGAGCTTCCTTTTCTCTTTCGCTCACCCTCTCCCGTTTCGTTCGTTTCCTTAGAGCTTGTTTTTCGGTTTTGGTCGAGACGGCAGCCCCGCACCAACAAGAACGTGGTGTGCTGACTCGCCTGTGTATACGAGCCACGCGAATATGCTGGCGTATATGGAAGGAAACGGCGAGTCAGAAAGGCGGCTCCCTTACACTATCGCACTGATTCGTTATGGATCAGTGGAAAGTTAGTTCGCTGGATTAGCGCACAATAGTGAACGCAGACGACGCTTTACTTTTTCCTCCTTGATCAACGCTGCTTTTTTCGAGTGAATCTATACAGAGCACCTAAACGCGAAGAATGGTTTTGCAGCCGTAAAAGATAAGCGGGCACGAGTAGCTTTCCTTTTTTTCTTTTTTTGCTCACTAGAGATGCGTGCAAACTGCTTGCCTACAGCGTGAGGGCACTTTTGTTCCCTGCAAAGAATTATACAACCACGCCATTTTGTTTCTTTCCGTCCTTTTCTTTTAAATCTTTCAAATGAAGCTTCGATTGCGCGCTTTCCTTCTCAGCGCTCATGACGGCATGCCGTGAAAACAGCCGTAGCTTGCATGATAACAATCCCATTGTGGACTGGACTACAAAGCTGGATTTAGTGTATGAATATCTCGATTTCGGGAGAGGAGGGAGGAGGGGAGGAGAAAGAAAGGCGATATTTTTTGCAACAGTAAAATATCAAAGGAGGTGTAAGGAGAGCATTGCCTGCGGATCCCTTCTCTAACAGCGGACACAAGCACGCCTTTCTATCACCCCTTCGCTACACGGCCTGTTTGACATTAAAGATCATTGGTGCGCCGTTACAGCTGTGGTTCTACCACTAGTGTCCCTACCACAATCAAAATATTCTTAGCCAGCGCCTTTTGGCAATCAAAAATGGGCCGCACAGCGTTTGAGTATTCGGCTCTGCGACGCCATCTTGGGCCGAAGTTTTGAATGCAGAGCATGGCGTGACGATGATATGTACGCAGTAACCGTCACTTCCGTCTCGTGGGCTGGCGCGTTCGTCCAACTATAGTGTGACGTGATGGCACTGAGTGGACAGGTTCGGTGTTGGCTTGGAGGCATTGGCTAAGCTAGCATCTCACTTGATCGGTATACACTAAGCCACTTCATTTTTATGCGAAGCATATTACTAGAGCTCAACCCAGCTCCTCAGGCGCGGCGGTGTCGCCTTCAATACCACGTGACACCGTTACGTCACGACAGAGGAGAAACGGGGCTCCAACTCGCGCCGTCGCTCGCGGCGTCGCGGCGGTAGCGCTTGCCTCTGCTAGACACTCACGAGGTGAGATGCCTCCTGGAGACAGAGCTGCTCGTTGGAATGAGAAGCGAAGGTTGCGGCGTGCTACAGAGACTGTTTCTAGGTGGCTTTGCTACGGCGCAGCGACTACGCGCCCCGCATCGGACGCGGTGAGCGTCGAGCAACGCAGCGTTCGGCGCGACAACGAAATGTGCGCCTGAGCAAGCGCCGCACGCCTGAGCCGACGCCGACGACACCGGCTTTTCTGCGACACGAGCTCCTTAACGCTGTCGCGTTAAAATAAAGGCTAGTATGCTTCGCATCCTGGGCTTAACCTTAGCTAAGCCACAGCCAGTTTTTATGCGAAGCATATTACGAGAGCTCAACCCAGCTCCTCAGGCGCGGCGGTGTCGCCTTGAATACCACGTGACACCGTGACGTCACGACAGCGGAGAAACGGCGCTCCAACTCGCGCCGTCGCTCGCGGCGTCGCCCCCCGCATCGGACGCGGTGAGCGTCGAGCAAGGCAGCGTTCGGCGCGACAACGAACTGTGCGCCTGAGCAAGCGCCGCACGCCTGAGCCGACGCCGACGACGCCGGCTTTTCTGCGACACGAGCTCCTTAACGCTGTCACGTTAAAATAAAGGCTTGTATGCTTCGCATCCTGGGCTTAACCTTAGCTAAGCCACAGCCATTTTTTAAACGTTTTGGCACGCCTGCGTTGCAGCATATATATGAGGAGCGATTACTGATACAGCATGAGCAACGTTTAGGTCATTTCACAGGCGACTCACAGCCTGCATAGGACACCTGTGACGCGCGTCAAACGCCGCTCATGCTAGTGCCCGTACGTGCGGCGCTTCCTCTTTCGTCGCATCTGGCGTCTCCGACCCGTGCCGTCAGTCAAGCCGCGAGGTCAACGCACAGCGTGACGCTACACGAGTGATAGCTCAGATGGAGTACACAGTATCACTCATCCGTCCGCGCGTGCGTGCGTGACGCCTCAAGATTTGTACGTTAAAGCTGGTTTCTCCACTACAAGAGACTTTGTAGTGAGAAGCCGACTTCTGCGTCAACTTTTTGTTTTGTATATTGTACGAAAATATTTATTAAAACTGTTTGTTTGTGTGCAACCCATAACAGCTCCATGGCGATGGTCAAGGTCGTTCTAAATACGAAAATGACGTCACGGTCAGGAACGAAGCCTAACCCTTTTGATTTTGCGACCTGTGCCCAGACCTTTCGTCTTTCGCGTATAGTTTACTTAGCGCTGCTCATTGCACTTCCTAGCGATTCTTTTGTTCGATTTTTTTTTCGAGCAGGCCCCACTACTCCGCCGAGCAGCCATGTACAAGACAGGCAAAGTGCAACAAGGTTCAGAAACTCTTCACGTGCGGACTTTTCCTAAAATGATTATACTTTTCATATTATGCGGTGTGTGCGTTGGTCGACTAATCACGTAAAAAAAAAAAAAGGGTCCTCGCGTTTGAGCACGTATCAGACAGCTGAAGAAAGCGCGAAAATCGTCTAAGTTAGCATCGTTTCACGCGCATGGTGAGACAATGATTCTGTGAAAGTGAACTTTCGCAGCACAGCCGTGGTCAACGTGGCAAACTCGCGCTTCGCTTGATGTGTCGTCGTTTCGCAATCGGTCAGTGAAAAAGCGGCTCTATACACGTCTTGAGAACAGGAGAAACTTTCAACGCGTACGTGGCAACAGGTAGAGAGGATCTGGCGCGCCTTTCTACTTCTTTTCAAACTGAACACGTCGGTTAGCGCGAGCTTTAGGCCAACGTGTATGTGCATACGAACGGGTTGAAGAAAAAGGACGTTGCACCACTTGCTTGGTTCGTGATTGGGTTTCTCATGACCGCTGCAACAAAGTTGCGTGCGTTGTAAACTTCGCGCCAACGATAACGTACTGCTTAAGCAACCCCCACTCCACTGCGGCGACGCGTTTCCGGATGACTGGAACCGCATATGCGGCAGGAGCAGGTGCCGTGCGCAGCGGCTGCTCATCCTTCATTCCGTCCGCGCGCGAACACCGCGGCGGCGGCCTCGATGTTGAATGGTGTAGTTTGCATTTCCATTGGACAGAACAAAGATCACTGCCGGTAGGCGGGCTTTGCCTTGTTATTCTTGTTGTTGCTGCCTTCGCTGCTGTAGTAGCCTCGATCATCTTCCTTTGTTGAGTGCGTATATACGCGTGCTTGAAAAGGGCCAGGTGTTTCGCGTATACGTGCAGCGCCTTGTGCCGACGATGGGCCGCTTCTCGACCGGGTGCAACGACTGCAGGCTCATGTACTCGCCGCTGCTCTTTCGCCTGTTGTATTGGAATCACAGGGGCGCTTGTTTAGGAAGCTTTAGGTTTACATTTGCGTATTGTTGTAGGTACAACTCAGTGGCGCGTGGCCAGAAGGTGTGCCTTGGTGTCAGAGCACCCCCAGGAATTTGTTGATTTTTATATAGAAAGTCTATACACCGTATGGGCCACTGTGGCGATAAATAAGTGCTTCCTGAACAGCGTAGACGAGTTCACTAGGTGTCTCGCCCGCAATGAGCTCAAGGCCGGATATGGAATCAGTTTTACATTCCTTCAGGCAATGTGGGATGTGCTCGTGTGCAGGAGCATGCTTGTTCACGTGCGCTCGTAACGGTGCAGCGTGGCGTACGCCTTCTAAGCAAGAAATAAGCCAATATATGTCACCGTCAAGTGTGAAAAAAAGGAGGCGTCCGCCTTAGGAGAAGCATGGTATGTACAACACCAGCTGTCGCATAAAGAGCACTTGTCTAAAACACGGATATACAGTGTCACGGGTGTGTTACGCACGACGTGATTGCAACGCAAGGAAGCTCTGAAGCTTGCGCAGAATGCCGCATTTAAAAAAAAATATTAAGAAGAAAAGAATCGATGATTACGGCTTACGCAATTGACACTGACGTCGTGCAGTAAAAATAGCGCACTTGATCTCTCTCTCTCTCTTTTTTTTTTTTTTTCGTGTAGTCGCGGCTGTTTGATAGAGTACGGTAATACAGTCGAGTGGTTCAACGACAGCGCACTCTATCGGACGCGGTGGGTTATACGCTGTCGCGATGCGCCGACTATAGGGAAGCTTTGCGTTCCTATCTTCCTTTAGTAAGCAACACGTCCTTGGTTGACCTCCCTGTTTTTACCTCTTCGTTTCTCTCTCTCTCTCAACAGGAAAAATTTCGACAGGCTCTATCTCACTCTCGGTGGCGTCGGTTGACGTATACCGGCTATAAGCACTCTGTGCTACAAACTTCAATAATATGCGGTGGTCAAAGGTATTATGTATGCTAGAACCGTTGAAGCACGCTAATCCTGCATCCTTTCGTGGCAGCCTGCTTCACCGATTGCTATTGTACGTAGAAGGCTCCCTGATGCAAGTGCGAACCATCTCTTGTGGTCTCGTCAGATACTCCACCTGTGGGTTGACCGTGCGTGGTAACATTGCGGCGTCAGCCTATGCCTTTCTTTCTTTCTTTCTTTCTTTCTTTCTTTCTTTCTTTCTTTCTTTCTTTCTTTCTTTCTTTCTTTCTTTCTTTCTTTCTTTCTTTCTTTCTTTCTTTCTTTCTTTCTTTCTTTCTTTCTTTTTTGTTGAAGGGGCGGCCAACTAGGCCCATTGACCACTATAGACAAGTGTGACTCAGAGTGTACTACAGGTGGTCAAAAATACTCCAGAGCTCCCCACAGTGCATTTTCCGAACGTTAAATCCCACAGTATTATTTTTTTCCTTTATGTACATGTTACATCATTGGAATTATGTGAAAAAGTAATTATTTCTGGTTGTAAGTATACGCGTATACCTATACCTACATACGAGTTTAATTAAATATTTCGCTTCCTACAAACGTGTGAATGAATGAATGAAAAACTTTATTGCCACAAAGAAGGTATACCGGCGAAGGTGGAGCTCTCAGTCCAGGGCCCCAGTGGCCTTTGCCATCTTGCTAGCTATGCTGCATACGTGTGAAATAACCCTGCGACACAGCAAATTTCTGTTTAGGGTTTCTCGCAGGGTAATCGCGAATAGCACCGAGGACGTCTAAAACATGGCTGCCTGTTGCCTTCGCGGCGTTTCAGTCAAGCCGCGGGCTTCGCGGACGTATAAGTCGGGCAATAAAGTTTTCAAATCTCTTCAGAGCAAATACGAGCAGAGCTTGCCAAAGGCATCGCTAAGGCGAGCCCGGCGCTTGTGTAGTCGTAAACACACAATCACGCGAGTCGCTGCATCCGTATACACAACTTTAACGGACCTAATCTCAAGCCAGCAGAGCCGAGAACTGGCGCTCCACCCACAAATAGTCAACGCACGCAAACGCAATCTTATAAGGAGGACCTTGATCATCTCGAGAGAAATGTTTACCCGTACAGGAACTGCGCTCCTTCTATAGATAGGCGTCGGTCGTGTCATCACTCCATGCGTCTTAGTTTTACGCCCATCTGGCTTATCTTGCTTTGTATATAGCACCTATTACTCGTTTGTGTATAACGCGCGATTGGCTCGATGCTCGAGACGCTAGATCACCACGCCAGCTCACCAAGGACGACAACTCCATTGTCGATCGGTGCACGACTCCGTCGTGTTAGGGGCACGTATACGTCAACATAGCACATACGCTGAAGACCGACGCACATCGGTTGATGTCTGAATTCGCTGTCGAGCCAGCGAATTATATTGTCACGTGGTCGTGACGTTGAATAACACAGTAGCAGTACTGTGAACAACAAAACTAACTTTTATTGGGCGAACCTGTGCCCAGAAAACAGGCTACACTTATTGCACAACGATAGCGGCGAACACGCTCGGCGATCGTCGAGCGTGTTCGCCGCTATCGTTGTGCTATAAGTGTAGCCTGTTTTCTGGGCACAGGTTCGCCCAATAAAAGTTAGTTTTGTTGTTCACAGTACTGCTACTGTGTTATTCAACGTCACGACCACGTGACAATATTGGGGGCAACATCGGCGTGTTTCTGCGCTGTATGTCTCCGTAACTTCGAGAAAGCTTTGGAATGTCGCCGCCGTGGTTTCTAAGGCGGGCGAAATTTATCTCACCGCGAGTAAAAGTGAAAAGAAAAAAAAATGGTGGTATTCGAGCCAGGGGAATCGTCTGCGAAGTGCTATGTTGCAGTTGACGTACTCAAATCAAATCGCATCAAATTAATTTTTCATTGAGATATGAGGAGGTATATCCCATTCACGTACAGCAGCTTGGCTAGGCTAATGCCGCCATGCATAGTAGACAGCAGCATAAAAAAACATGGCGGACAAACTCAGAAAAAGAAAAGGTTAACTGATAAAGGATAAATAAACTTATATGCGTAAATGCCGTACTATAATAGACATACCATTACAGAAGGTAGATAAATTACTTTCATTAACAGGCATTGCAGGAGTTTTACAACGTAAAGAAGAAATTAAGTTCCGGAGATTCACGTGAGAAAACCACGGCCTCATTATGAGGCACACCATAGTGCGGACATCCCAATTCATCTTTACCACCGGGAGCTCCTGAACGTGTACCCAATACAAGTTTTATAATGTAAAAAAAAGTAATACATATGAACTCTAATTACATGGGTCACACTGGAGAGTCAGTGAAGTAGCAATGACTTCCAAGAATTGAGAAAGAAATTAGAAACCAAAAGAAATTAAATTACCTTCAACCAGACGCTAAAGAAATCCCTTTTCCTTAACCTCAAGGCATTACCTGGAAGCCTCAGACCCAAACTTTGCTGGTCCGCGTATCAACTATATACCCAGTGATCATGCGTGCCGCTGGGTCGCATTTGTTCGTGATGTTCTTGTGTGGAATACAAATAAAGACTGTTTGGTATGCAGTAACCAACGCGCTTTCACTATTAGAAAGGATACTGAAGGGAAACACAAAATATTTTTTATACTGGTAGGACATTCATTAAAAAGCCTATTCTAATTACTCGACGGAAGAAGGTATAATTGGGGGAGTATAAATGGAGACCCAACTTCACTTTCTCGAATTTCGCTACCAAAGCGCGGTGGCGCTCAAGCGACGTGAACGCGACGTTACTTTCACTATATTTAGGCCTGCGGGAATTAACCGTTTCTTTCTTTTCTTTTTTCTTTAATGTACGAAAAGTTTTCGAAAGCCGTTTAGTTTAGTAATTGCTTATTTTTCAAAGCGATATAACCGTTCTTCACTAACAGGAAATCATCTAGCCCCGAGCAGGCACTGAAAATTCATGACGTCACGAGAAGCATGGTGCACAAATTGAGGTGTGGTGGCGCCACAAGACCTGCCGTTCTGGCGTCCTTTTTAATGCGTTATAGCATTAGAAGCGCCAAAGAGGGGGAAAAAAATATGGGAAGTGTGGAAAGCCGGTCAGGTGGTAGTGTTAAGGAGGGGATGGGAGAGCCTAGAAGAGCACGTATATGTACCGCCGTCAGTTGCACTTCGCTCCGAGAGGCAGGACGTGAGTCGGGTGAGCTCCTGAACGAGACTTTGCAATGTGTCGAACGCGGTTTATATCATGGATCCGGGTCCTCAAATAGGCGTGACGTAATGCCAGCGCATTTGTCTCGCGTTTATCGCCAAATCGCGACTGAATATTTTCAGATTACCGTGCCTCGAATTACGGACGTACTGACCTGCCTTGGACTCCAGAAGCGTATATACATGTTATCTCTCAATTCAGCTTAACTCGATGTCTCCCAATCCGTACATACGCGTAAACTGGTGTTTCTCTGCGACGTTCCTCACAATCGCCACCCGAATGACGAACTGTTGCCGGGCCATTTACGGCATCCATCTATATATGTGCGGAAAAAAAAAAGAAAACCGGCAGATCGTGAGACGGCTCTATCCTCTAATGGGTCGACGATGTGCGCTGGCAGGCGGGCGGCGGTAGCTGGATTCGCTCACCTTCCTGGCGCTCGTCCAAACGCGCCATTGCCCGCCGACGAACGCGTTTTCCTTCGCCTTCAAGGGTATGTATACCGTGTATACCGCATGCACGGCATGGGCGACACGTTCTCTCTATTATGGCTTCCTCAATGGCTTTCGGTGCCTCTTAGTCGCGGGTAATTGGCAATCGTGTGCCGACTCTCGCTATCGTTTTTTTACAAGCCGCGCATGCTCATCCCCGAGCAGCTGTGGCCCGTTCATCGCGCTCCTTTTCTTTTTTTTTTTCTTTTTCTTTTTTGTTTCTTGCGCAATTTATTAAGCGTGTTGTAGTGCCCTGTTTCGTGTGTGTGTGTGTGTGTGTGTGTTTGTGTTTGTTTGTTAGCTCTTGCTGGGCAAAACAAACAACTGTCGAATTTATTGCGTGCTGTCAGTAGTTGCAGTCGATGCGGCGGGAAAATTTTGCGTCGCAGCGCGGTATAGTAAACGACGTTCATGCGCGTAAGGTTGTCTCTTGGCTGTCAAAGTGTGGCGCGCCCGCGGGAACGCGGCGGGTGACCTAACTGCGCCATATTTATAACTTCAATGATATTCGGAAGTTTCCTTTTTCCTTAGCTTTTTCATTGTCTTTTGTTGTTGTCGTTGTCGTCTTACTTGAATTGCTGCACGTTTCCGTCCGCAGTCTCCGACTTCCTTCCCTTTCTCCCACATGTTTAAAGCGCCGCGAGAAGCGTATAGAGAGCCATTAGAACCATCTCTCAGGGCTGGTGCTGGGAAACGCCATGGTTGGGAATAATGCGGCACCTAAACCGGGAAAACGTACTGGGTCAATCTCACCCACCCGCAGACCTACGACTCTTGAGGAGTGGCTGGCGGACTCCTCCTCCGACTACGTACGTGCCATGATCGAGCTCATCACGACGCTCGGCTTGGCAGACAACTAGAACAAAGCGGGCGAACCCGGACCGGGGTTCTTGAATAAAGTTTATTCTCTCTCTCTCTCTCTCAACTTTAAATGTGGCTGCACGCTCTCGTAATAGTTATGGTCTTGATCTGATGACTATTGTGCTGTGTTGTTGCTGGATCCAGTCGGACGCAGGACCAACCGAGTCGAGGGCAAAAGTGGAACTGTGCATTTTATTCAGGCTGTACCGATTGACGATTCGTTAGATAGGTGGCGCGAGCTGTCGGTCAAGTTTCAAGGCGCCGCATCCATGGTAGGAGAAGAGGAAGTGATGCGAATGTGTTGCAAATGACGTCACGTAACGCACTTGTACACTCATCGCCTCTTGAACTGCATAGATGTATTGGTGCTTGGTCATTACTACTTTTTTTTTCCTTCTGGCTCACTACCCGGACGAAATCCTGCTGACGTTTTTTCAGTAGAGTGTGTTGCTTGGCGCGTATAAACTTGGCGTGCTTGGCGTGTATACGCAGAGTATAAAATAAAGAACTAAATAAACAAATAAACGGGGAAGAAATGGAAGAGGCAGCAGTAACGTTGGACTTGTTAGTTTATCGTGAACTCATACTTTGTTCTGTCACTTTCCGCGCATATCTCCAGGTCATTTATGTGTTTCTTGCTCGTAACAATTTGCGGGCTTTCGGCATATATTTTATAATCGAAGTCTTTCTTTTTTACTGGTCCACCCACTCACGCACTCATTAATTCATTTGTTCATTCATTCCCGAGCGCAGATGATAAGGCACAGCAGGCGCGGGTGAGATACGCGAAATGTCATCATGTGTGTCACCCCTTACTTCAGAAGCATTGCATATTTTTCGCCTACATAGTAAGAAGAAAAATAAAAGAAAGAAAAAGGAATATACAGAGGCAAAAAGTGTCATCTTTCCGTACTTGTAGTTTTACTTTTCTTTTCTACTAGTGCCTTTGATTTTTGTACTATCGTTCCCTTCATTCGACGATGTAAATATCCCTCGTCCGCTGTTCTATGAACCTCCATTGTTCACGTCCATGGCCAGCAGCATTATACGGCTGCTCACACTCCCGAAGGCGGCGTCTCTGGCCAGTGTTGCGCTACGTAGGTGCAAAGCTTTGCCGACTTCGCATGAAGCACTTCCGTTAGGCAACCTGTGGTCTCTTTAGGTTGTTTGCATCCGGTGCTGAGTGCCCTTGAGCGCACAATGCAGTTCATTTAAACTCTCCGAATACGCCCAAGGTTATGTTCGAGTAAATCGTGCAGCTACGATTTTTTTTTCCCACTGTTTTTGTTATCGACTCTCGCACGCCAGATCCTTTTCCAAGGGCGCATGTACACGGATGGAAACTCTGCTAGATGAATATACAATCGGCTCGTGCCGGGGCGTTACTGTTAAGTGCCATTATTCGCCGGAGTGGCTCGCATAAACTGCGGGAAAACTGCCTCCCGAAGAAAACGCAGAATAAAATGCATTTCCGCTCGTGTCGGCCCTTCATGTTTTGTAACTGAACAACGTTGAAGATGCGGAATTCTGCCGGGAAATCTGTCGAGAACAGCTTCTGCCGTCGTCATTGTTGTCGGTGGTGGTAGTGCTGGCCACTGTACTTATATATGAACAGGGAGGACATGGTGGATATGGCGGACATGGAAAAAAATATAAAATGACTCGCCATCCCAGCCCTGCGATAGTGGATGTGGAAAACCGCCTCTTCAACTGCTGTGGGGAGGGCATTGTTTATAAGTACGAAATCACTGTATGGCCCATGAAGCGAAAAATCCGGCGTTAACATCCCATGGTACCAAAACCCAGGTGACCGAGTGGTGACGTCACGTTTGAAATGACGACAAACGTCATTAACCCATCACCTCAAACGTCGCGTGATGACGTCATCACACCAAAGAACGCGTGATGACACAATAACGTCAAACGTTACGTTCGGCATCGTCACGTCACGATATCGCCTTATGACATCGTATGGTGACGCCGTCCCGTCACGCGTGACATCACGTCATGACGTCATCGTCAAGTGATTATGTCACCTGACAACGTCTTCGAACGATTCTCGGAAAAGCAGCACACTGTGCGGTTCCCGCTTCGTCTCAGTGTCTCCTGGGTCGGCCCAAATTTTTGTGTGAGCACTGCGCGTGCGGACGAGAAAAAATCCCGACCGACTAGAGGATAACAGCTTCGCTGTAAAATACTTCTGTACAGCCTTTGCCCAAGGCATACCCGCCGTGGTTGCTTAGTGGTTTTGACGTTGCACTGCTTAGCACGAGGTCGCGGGATCAAATCGCGGCTACGGCAGCCGCATTTCGATGGTGGCGAAATCCAATAACGATCATGCACCGTACATTGGGTGCGCGTTAAAGAACTCCGGGCGGTCCAAATTATTCCGTATATAGTCCCCTTCTACGGCGTGCCTCATAATCATATCGTGGTTTTGGCACTAAAACCGCAGAATTTAATTATTATTATTATTTTTTTGTTAAAAGCATATATATGTCGTTCGGGTCGTTCGGCTGTGTGCTGCGGTACGTTCCCTTCACGTTTCTGACACTCCAGACCTCAAGTTGGCGAGCACGAGAGTTGTTTCCATTACCCAAGGCGTTAAAAGCTTTTGGGATAGCACAAAAAACGTCTTTAAACAGCCTGTAGTCAGCATGGAAGTCGCAGACAGCGTAGTTCGCATGCTCTTGGCAAAGACTTAACTTTATTTCGGCTCGCTCTGTTCTGGCACCGAGTAAGGCGTCCAGACGAACCAGCTATGCCGTAAAGCGAACAAGCCATGCGCAGCAGAAAGCCCGACATGTATGCCAAGGTATACATGAATCATGTGCCAGATGAAGAACGCGCACAACGTTACACGGGGCCAGCTGTGTGTCTCCGCGTCTATGCATGGCAGCGTGGGTGCAAGTAATCGCAAGTGGCGCCAGATGCGAGCAGCTATTGTGCCTTGTAGTTTTCCACTCGCGTACACGGTGCACCGCCGGCTGCTATGCTGCATTGTCGTGTCTTTTCGTTTTGAACTGACGGCACACGTTTTCATTCAATTGCAGAGCAGCTTCATTCAGTGCTGAAACAAAACAAAAACAAAATGTATACGAGCGTTGCGTGCGGGAATAGCCGCTCCCGTTCAAGCTCTTCGTGGCTTCTGCATATCGCACTCGTTTATGAGAAGCGATGAGAGTCGAGACGCGATGAAATTGCACGTGGCATTTACGACGCAGTCAGCAGTGGTTGTTTTAACCCGACAGGGCATGCATGCCTATGCTCTGTAGGCACGTTAGTTGCCTTGGTAATGCTCTTTCACAGCTCTCTGTAGCAGAACGTGTATCTTGCAACGGGACGACATCCCTCCCAGCGTGGGGCACCACCCCAACCCACATACAATAAGAGCTCTCTCTCTCTCTCTCTCACCATCGCAGTCTCGAATGTCGTGCGCATGCGAGAAGCAGCGACTTCACAGAGCTTGAGTTTGGCGCGCACTTGTCGCCATTGTGTTGCCTATACGTGGCTATACGCAGCAGAACGCCATTAGCGACAACTGGGGACGAATGTATTCGAGAAAAGGTGTGCGTGTTTGCGACGCTGTGCTATCCTTTTCTATTCTGCTTATCAGCTCACGTAGAGGTTTACCCCGTCAACGTGACCTTAATGCCGTTATTTCTGTCCATTTCACGTCGACGGTGGAAGGGATTTATTTGGATAAAATCTAAAAAAAAAATGTTGGCAAATATTGTGTCGCCGGCTTCTCCGCAACAATAATTTGTTCATTGATGACATTGACATTGTAGATTGGAAGTGAAAAAAATGTTCCAGGCGATAATTAAAGCGCGTTCCGATGACGTGCCAATTAAGGCAGTGAACTTATAATAATAATAATAACAATAATATTATTAAATCAGCAGCGAATGTACCTTTTGTAGTTTTTGCAGTTATTCACAAGACAATAAATCACTTAAATTAGTCTAACGATTCAAAATAAATAATGATACACTGGTAAATTGTAGGCACATGGATACAACACCTTTTTCATTACAGCAGAATATTCTGCATTTTGGAGCAAATCGCATGAAAGAGTGTAAGGATGGGTTAATTAATTACCCAAGCAACCTTTCTACATTGCAAGGGCGACCATCAAGGCGATTCACTGCTAATCTCAAAGCACATCCTTGCTACTGAAACTAGCAAGAACTTTTGCTGTGTGGCAGCGTTCTAAGGACACTTCAGCTGAGTACAGCGTCCCACAGTGTTTCCGACTGCTCTTGGGCTCACAGTTGCATATATAGAGAGGTACTCTTCGTGCCATAATAAAGAAAGGCTAAATTTTTCTTCCATCGCACCTTAGTTGCTCGCGGTTTTATGCGATCGAGGCGGAGAGACCAGGCATCGGTGTTGGCACTGAGCAGCACCGCAGGCATTGTAGTCACAAGAAGGCAATGTCCGCGTGCGTTTCCGTCCCGCGTATACAGGGCTTTCGCAGCAGAATATAGACTTCAAACGCACGCGCGTCTGTCACGTCATCCCGCGGTGTGGACATTTACGCCCACTCGTACAGTATGCACAGTATAGAGGTGGATGCGGGAGGGTCGATCGTTTCGAGCGGAGCACGTCTTCGCCGCGTCTAGAACCTATTTCCCGCGAGTTCTTATTCACTTACTCCCCTTCCGACCCCCTATACTTTCCTCCGTGTCGTGTTTGTCTACGAACGAAGCTTGGCCCACATGTGCAGCTTGAACAGAGAGCATTCGCAGCTCGCAGTGCAGGTACCTTCGGCACCACGGACAGGCCTTCCTGCCCGACTGTGAGTGTATGTCTATGCTCCTTTCTTTCTTTATCTCTGCTTTGTTATCATTTTACCTCCCCCTCCCCTCTCTCCCCAGCGTAGGGTAGCAAACCGGATCTTCCCCACTGGTTAACTTCCCTGCCTTTCCCCTCTCTCTCTCTCTCCTGCCTGCCTGCTTGCTTGCTTGCCTTCCTACGCCAGCTTCCGAGACGGATTCAATCCTCAGTGATTCTAGGCTTTATCTAATCACTGGAGGGGATTACGACCCCGTCTGTACTAAGTGCGACAATGGAGTGTTCGCCACTCGGGCACACATTCTCTGGGGATGCGAGGGTAACCCTCCCCCACAATCATTACTGCCAGCTCCCTCCGAGGAGGGTTGGAACCAGCTGCTGACAAGAGCAGACACGAAAACGCAACTCGCACTCGTCTCGTGGGCCCAAGACGTCGCCCCCACCTGGGAGACACACTAGGCCTACCTGCCCCAACTTCCCACCCTACAGTGGCAAATAAAGTTGTTTCTCTCTCTCTCTCCGACGCCCAGCTTTCGAAGCGCCCGCGGTGTCCGTGATGCGCCCTGTCCGGCGGAACGCGGTCGCGGCGCCTGCGAGCGAGCGACTGGTTGGTCGTTCGGCGCCGAGGTGACTCGCTCTCGCGTAGCCGCAGCCCCATGGGGGCCACTCCCATCGCATTCAGCTCGTCATGGCCGGCAGGCGCCGCCGCGGTGCCGCGTCGAACGCGACAGCTTCGACGCTCGCAGGGCGCGAGGCCGTACGTACGTACCTGCACTGCGTGTGCATACGCGCGCCCGCAGACTCTGTGTGTGTACTTCGCCGGCGCCAGGCCGTGTTTGCTGCTTTCATGCGCACTTTGCCTTCGGAAGGGCAGCCTTTCTTATGTGTACGAACCAACGCTCGAACTCTTCGCTCTCTCGCTCGCTCGGTGTGGTCTCTTAGCGAGGTCTTTCTTCGCTCTTTCGTCTCTCGTGCCTTACCTGACCCGCAAGTAAAGGCTCTTTGCGCTTTGTATCGGTCAAGGCTGCAGCCACCTCATTTCTATTTGGTGTCTGCGTGCGCGCGCGCTAAGGAGCGCGCTACACGCCGGAGCCATGCGGCGCTGAGTTGTTTGATTTACGGCCCTTCGATCGGCGACGGCGGCGAGCCATTAAGGGCGTACTGTATAGGTACGCGTATATACTGAACGGTATAAGGAAGGAGCAGGAAGCTTCGCTTCGGGTGCGAATGCGTATCGAGAAGGCGTTCTCTGTACGTTCGTGCGTCCGGTATAAAACGAACTTCTTTTATGGTGTTCGTGCCGTATACGCAAGGGTCCGATTTGTGCCCGGTATGGCGTGTGCGTTGAGAGGGCAGAAACGCGGGCAAGAGTCAGTCGAGCGAGTGCGTTTCTCATACAGTTCCACTTGCGCTAGCCGGAATGTCCCGGCGAATGGGGAAATAGGTACGGTGAGGCCTACGGGATGTGTGGGCATTATCAACATCCATAGGCTAGACAGATCGCTTCATAGTCAGTATGTACAGTCATGGTCAAAAGTTCACTGGCGACAGCGTGCGCAAACACGTTGAGTTTCGGACGGGCAGAGAGGGATCCTGAAGTAATTTTGACACTCGGAAGCTGTGGATGGAGATGACAGTGTCTCTTTACACCATCAGAACTTTGGAGCTCTTCGAATCGAATACAAGTCTCGCTACAGGGCACGAAGTCAACGTGTTCGTGCGCGGTGTGGCCCGATAACTTCTGATCTACGGTAGCCTGAGATCTTTTGAGCACCAATATATCCGCGCCGACGCTGCAAGCTTAATTGCATTCACAAGGGGCGCCGATCACGAACGCAAGCAGGACAGGATCCGTCAAACGGGCATGTGTGTAAGTATGGTATACGAATTATTTGGAAACCGTCAGCGAGACACTTAAATCCATGGCAATGGCAAAACTGAGAAGCGAGAATCATTCATGGAATGGGCGAAAAAGCTTCGCTGATCACTTCGCGGCCCGCTCCCGAAGTCGTGTTAAATCGTTGTGCGCAGGCATACAATCACGAGGCAAACAGCCGGGTTTCCTCAGAAGATCCGAGTTACTTCTAAGTCAGGATCACGAACTGAAACTTTCCCTTTCACTGCTCAAGGTCTCTTTGTTCAAGGGTAAGCGCTGAGGTTGTGTAAGCCGAAAAGAGAAAGCGCCGGACATTTATTTTATAGCTCCCTACGTACACGAGGCGATGGTGAAACGTGAGCGGGATGCTTCGAAAAACAAACATTCGTACACGCCGCTATATTCTAGCGGCGTGCTTTATTGTTCCTTTTGTCATGTTGAGTGTTTCGGTCGTCCGAAAGCGCGCTCGCGAAGAAAAGTCGGCGTGAAGTATATTGCTTATATCATTTCCCCTGCCGCCCAGCTATATACGCATACAACTATCGGGGAAGCAGATGTATATATACGTCCCCACTTCTACAACAAAAGCCTCCACTCTCGTAATGAAGCCATCTCCACTTTCATAATAAAACGGTCTCTCCAACTGCCAACTGGCCGCGGCGAACGTTGTTACGAAGAACAATTTTAAGGCGGAAAAAGAAAGAAAGAAAACGAGATGAAGAAAGATCCGAAAGAAGGCAGTTTGCCTCAAATTGAATCAACTGAAGCGCAGCGCCTGTGCTAACAAAGGCGTGGTCTCCGGTTTGCCCTCTTTTTTGTTTTTCCCTCTTGGTTTTTCTTGCACGGCGCTGGATTAAGCGGAGGATCACGCTCGAGCTCTGTATGGCGGGTGAGCTCGGCGGAGGCAGTGCGGATGGCAATTAAAGTAGCGGCGCGGCGGTCCGCGATCTTTCGGAAGTTGAACGGCGCCCGGTCGCTAATACTGAGCTTATAAACCGCGCGAGGCGCCCCCCTTGTCGGCGGTCGGTCATTTATAAAGGTTTGTCAGCGACAGAGAAGGGGGGGGGGGGGGCGGTAGGAGAGGGGCGCCACTATAAATATGTCGGCGCGAGCGAATTCTCGCCACGAGCTTGTAATTATGCCGACAGGACCGCCACGCTCCCGGCGGTTGTATTGATGACCCGCTCTATATATACTGCATGAACACGCGTCGCCGTCGTATCTTTTAGCTTTTCTGGCCCGCTAAACGTAGCGGTGGTGGTCTCGGACAGGCCCCCCCCTGTGAGCCTCTTTTATATTGCTTTTTTTTTCTAGCCGTCTCGTTAAGCGCTCCTTTATCAAAGGTCGCACGCGTTCATTCGGCAAAATGGCTGCGTGAATTCGCCAACGTTTCAATTCCACCTCACATAAGCTCGCACGAAGGCCCTACCGCATTCATCTAACGGCCTAAGAACAGTGGCTATTCGCGTAGGATGTCGTTCGTTTGTTGATTGTTTGTCTTTGTTATCAACGCGTCCGCTGTTCCGGTTTGTCGAGCGGTATGGTTAGTTCGAGAATCCTTGTCTACAAAAGGCCACAAAAGCTCTGCTGCGATATTTGAAGGCTACTGGACTGAGTCAGCGTCTGTGATCCGGACTGAGTGACCGAACGATATCCCCAGTGGACTTTCTCTTCTTCTTCTAATCTTTCCGTCCCCTTTTCCCTTTCCCCTGTGTAGGGTAGCCAACAGGGCTCAGTCCTGGTTAACCTCCCTACCTTTTCTTTATCATTTGCTCTCTCTCTCTCTTTGTCTTGGCTATTATGTTTTTCGGCGCCATTTTTAATAATCAGAGCCACTACAGGAAAGAGTGCCTGTTGTGTGAATGTCAATCCGAAGTCGACGTTGTCGTTTTACGGTGACAAACGTGACTCATATTTGACGCATCCACTCGCGTGTCGATTGTTTTGTTTCCGCCTGTGGAGACAAGAATAATAAATTTATAAAAAGGCGTTGATTGAGTAATTATTAAACACTTCCTGATGGTAAACGACAGAATATATACTGTAGAAAGCGACTACAAGTTTTCAGACTGCGATATACGAAAGCAAGTACTTCTATATAGCTATAGGAGGTATGCACTGAGCTCGATCCGCGAGGCGGCGACAGTGTCGCTGGGGCAGCCGCGCCATGTTGACGGTCGGGGAGCATCGAAAGAAATGGCAGCGGTCTTACTGGCGCGAACATCTGATCCTTATGTTTTGGCCCGCCGTTCGCCTTGTTTTCTTGTCCAGTCGCCGATAAGCAGGTCGTTTCAGTGTCTCGTGCGCAGTGCTGTTCTACGTCTACGTACAATGTTTACGTATCCGGACAGACTACGCTCCGGCGTGGCCGTGCGTCAACTGAGCATCGATGTCGCTGTGAACTGTGCTATGTTCGGATGCAGCAGTCACACAAGAAAGAAACTCGGTGATAGCAATATGTTCAGATTGGGTTCCTCTCGACACGTGGTTATTTCTCTTCTTAACTGCAACCTTAATGTAAAAGAGCACAGCAGCTATGTGCGAGCACGCCTCTGCCAGGCCTGCCTTGCAGGCGCTGTGTGCCGCCAGCACCTCGCCGTTTTCTTTTGCGAGAAGCCATGGTGCGAGTGGCTTTTCATCGAATGACTGTGATTGACAAACCTGGGAGGGCAAAAAAAAAATACTGTTTTGGAAAGACCAGAATAATTGACGTAACATAAAAATTACGAAGGCTGTGTAAAATCAGTGTTTGGTTCTCAGGGGGGCGGGGTATTTTTTTTTTTTCATTGAAGGAAATTTAACGCTATCCTTTGACGATGCAAGTGGACAACGCGGAGTAAATTTCGTAATGAAGGCGACCATGTTACGCGAGCACTTTGACGCGCGGCTGCTGCACCCAGCCGCTCGCCAGATCATTGTGGCCTTCCATCGACTTGTACGCTTTCGATTGCTTGCGGGTCGCGGAGCTCGTTGCATACGCAGTGTAATCCTTGATGTCTGCGACGTCCGCGCGAGACAGTAGTCCGACATCGCGCTGAAGCTGATAATCTTTGAGTTCGAGCTGGTCGACACAGTCGCACAAGCGCACTTCGTTTTCATAACGCGATTTTTCTGGTTGACTCAACCCATGATCGTACGTGCTTAGGCGCATCGTTGACCTAAGACGTACTACTCGATAGCCAAGTCAGAAAGGCACATATAAAAGGTCGTTTCACGATTCGTGCGTATCGGTGGGCCACTTGGCGACGCAGGCCTGCTCGCGTATGCAGCGCGAACTTGCGACCGCTGTTATGGCGGCCTCCGTGGATGCCGCTAGCGCTCCTAGCGGATGACGTCATGTGCATACCTCCTATATTCCTTTCAGTGCGACAGTAAAATTGACCATATTGTCACGTGGTTGAATACGAAGACATTGTAGTGCTTTGTAGTGAAAAATAAGTCGCGTGTGGACTTCGACGCCGTTTTGCTTCTCGCGTAGTGTAATCGTCTATAATTTGCAAAAAAAATATCTGTCAATCTACGTGTATCTCCTAACAATGTGTGTAGCCCAATTGTGATGCGCGGTCACGGGACTTCCGTACTGCACAGGCTGCGCGCTCTGATGTCTCTCTCCATTCGCGTGGCGCCAATTAGCTTTCAGCTTTCGCCTTTGGTCCTTTGCCTTCAACCCTTCGTCCTCCCCTCCCCAACGCCTTCTCGCGCACCCCTTTTTTCGTCCCGCGGCAGCCAGACAATGAGCACGCCGGGCACCGCGGGGCCGTCACGCCGAACATCGCCGTGGAGCGAGGCAAAAGCGGCAGCTCGCGCACACGTTGTCGGCGAGACACATCGGGCACAAACAATGCGCGGCCCGCTGTTTACAGTACGTGTGGCGGCGGTGGTGGCGGCGGCCACAGACGTAGCGCCCCCCCCCCCCCCCCCCCCCCTAACCGGCGCTGCTCCTTTTAACGAGAAACGACTTTAATAGAGCGGCATGCGGCCGCCCGTGATGGATGGCCGCTGTGGCGCGCTCCGCTGTCGCTTTCTCTCTCTCTTTCATTTCTCCTTCTCTCATTGCCTAACAGCCGTGCGCCGCAGTCGGATTCCGACGCTCGTTGGGCGGTCCTTTTCAACGGCAGCAGCAGCAGCACGCGACATGCGGCAGCCCCCAGTCGTCGTCTCCTCTTCACTCTGCTTTTTCTCTTTTTAATGTTTCCTTTTGCCCCGTCGCAATGTGAGAGGGTCGCCTTCGCTTTGAAGCTTCGTACACTCGCTCGTGGCGCCGGCGGCCTTGCTGCTCTACATCTTCCCCCCTCTCCCCCTCCAGCCCCCCTGCCCATGCTCACTCTCTTCGTCGTCCGGATGAGACCGCGCGGCGCTAGGTCCTTCGCTGCTAATTAGGGAGTACGCCCGCATGGCGTATACGTGGAAGTGCGATTAGTGGGTCGTTACGATCATTGTCATTGCGTCGAGGTCGTCATAGCAGTGAAGTGGGGGAGGGGGGGGGATTGTAGGAGGGAGTCAGACCTAAGTACACGGTCGGTGATATAGCGTGCAACTTGGAGTCTTTCAGGAGTTACTCAGTCCGGGTGTGCCGCTACGACCTAATCCCGCGCCCTTAAATGAAGAGAACATAACTGTTTAAGTGCTCTTATTTCTTTTACCATGAGAAACGCGGGTATAGTACGCAGATGACGTCACTGCTCGGTGGTATATCGACTGAAAAGGCTGCCGTGTTCACTGGTAGCGTACTACCTTTAAGTTATACAACGACAAGGAGAGAAACCGAGGGGCCCGACAACCCGCATAACGCTAAGAGATAATGAAGCAAGTTATAGTGCCACGTTCAGAGAGCACGAATGAATAAAAAAGAAGACTTCGAAGCTGGGCATGAATTTTTTGAAAGCACTAAGACAAGAATACGTACAAAGAAGAATATACATCACTTTTGTATCTTCTTGCGTGTATTCTGGGTGACACCCCTCCCCCCTCGCACACACATTTTTTTTTTCTCTCTCGTTCTTGCCGGCAAACTACATCGTCAGTAAGCCGTTCGGGTATTCTGTTTTACTATGAATTATAACTTCTTTGTGCTTCGTTCTGGGTCGTTCATGAGTGCAACCATCTTTATTGAGCGTCTAAGTCCGTTATATGAGCATTGTTTTGTTCAAAAGCGATCAGAGCGCAGCCCGGTGCTACAGGGCGCCGTCCAGTCGCGTAACCGCGTCGCTCGTATACGGTCGAGAGTTTTCATGCTTGCAACAGTCATGAATGCAGGCGAACAGGAACGACTTATTTTGTTTGTTTCCAGGGGGGCCTGCAAACGGTGATACCACTCAAAGCCATGAAGCCGCTATGTAGGATGCTCACGTTCGCCTCGTCACTACAGGTAAGAGTATACCAGCACCCTTAAACCCATTTTTCATCTTGTTTTCCTTAGTTACTAAAGCTGCTCTCAAAAGACGAAGCGCCAACAGTGACAGCACACCAAGAAGAAACAAAGACAGGACAAGGCGCTGAGACAGGAAGCGCCTTGTCCTGTCTTTGTTCCTTCTTACTGTGCCGTCACTGTTGGCGCTTCAGCTTTTGAAAGCTATGCACCAACTAGCCCCACACTGTGTTTTACTATAATGCTAAAGTTGCCCACGTGACAGCGTGTACGCATGCGCGCTCTGTGTGTTCGTCTCATCTTCTACACACGCGTGTTTTCCTTTCGGCGCCTCCGCTTCCTTATGCGAAGGCGACCCGCCAAATTGAAGCGCAAGGCACTTTGTTTTGCAAACCGCAGCTTCCAAGAAGGGCAACGCTCTCATTTTGATGCTCTCGCGACCGACTGGGCTTGCATAAACCACAACGGCTGCTGGCGTTTCGAGAGCTCCGCCGGACTATGGAAGCTAGAAAAGTGTTGTTCTCGAAAGGAGCACGTGTTGTATATACACGTTTAGCGTCCTGTAGCCACGTGGCCAAATGCTTTGAACAGCGCACGTGTGCACGCCTCGCAAGACGCGTGCCCATTCGCGCACCATCTGCTCGTACAGCACTGGTCGCACGTCCGCACTCAGTGTCTCGGAGACGCCGCAATCGCGTTCCCTCGCGGAAACCGTATAGCGCGCGAGCTCGCCGGCGAGTTACTCTAGGACTAGAGTGGTTAAAGAGTATAGAGAACGGACGACGCGGGCAGCGAATACACGCGTCCACAACAGCCAGGTGGATCTTCGCTTCCTTCATTCGTAAGAGCTGGCGTATGTATATGTATAAGTTGCGAGACGGAAGCGAAGGCTCGGTGTCCACTGTGCTCAGACACGGTGTACAGAGTATGCCTGCACTGCAGAGTAATTTGAACCCTTCTTGGTGTAAGGGTGTGCGTTTACAGAGAGAGTTACACCCTATTCACTTTTAAGGTGGTAACTTATTTTGCAGTGTGTGTAACCGCCGTGCCGTTACAAAATATTCCGAATTCTGCAATCTTAGCTTGCAGACTACTGCGTACACCCGCCAAACGCGAAGTGCTTGGCATCCATGCCGTGCGTGGACGTCGTTGATGCTGAAATCGCAGGAAAAGTTTTATCAGATGAGTTCATCCGAGAGGTGCTAGAGAAATAAGGTTACCCACCCACGGTGAGCAGGTTATTTCAGTAAGAGCACCAGTTCCTCATCATATCAAGGACCTTTCGTTTCTGGGGCTTACATTATTAGAGTATGGGGAGGGGGGAAGCAGCGATATATATTCATTTGCTTACTCCTGGAGGAATCGGAGCACCAATTCACAGAGCAGTTCGTTAGTTAGAACGGTTCACAAGAACAAAGTGCCAGCCAATGGTGATAGCGAATATATGATTAGCGAAAGTGAATGGACAACGACAGGTAGCTCTTACAAGCGGGAATCTATGAAATCGGCCTAGCCTTTTTTCTTTAGACACCGTCGCAAAATGTCGAACTCATTTCGGCTGCTTTTATTAGTGAGAAAAATTTCACACTGCACGTATACGTCTGTGCAGCTTGACACTGAAAACGTAATTTCGTCGTACGCGTGGCCATTTGATCCAATATATTCGTTAATACTGGCCCCGGTGGTATAGCGCGGGTTTCAAGTGTCTGTATTCTTTGAGATACCGTCGAACATGCACTTGAAATCACTCTGAAGCTTCTAGAACAACCGGTTAAAATAAAGAAGAGGATTAATATATCGGCGAGTGAGTGACTTCTGATCAGGTTAGAGATGTTGGCCACTGTTGTGTCCCCGTCGACTTCTCCGCAAACAATAAATTATCCAATGAGAAAAACATGATACAACGCAAAAGCTCCTCACTTCGACGTTCACTAAAGCCGTGAAGTCGTATGGTATAAGCTTTATAGGACGACACTGACCTGGGCGCATTTAATCAGTTATCATGAAGAGCTCTCGATAATAATTTGCAGCTTAAACATCGACGAGGTTATCAAAGTGTGATAGCAAAAGTTTAGCGCTCGTTATGCTAAACTTTTACGCTTGAGATGTTATGCTTAAAATGTCGTTATGAAAGTTACGGCCGTTCCTTTGCGTAACTTGTTTAAACTCGGCTTGGCGCCAACAAAGCGACCGTGGAAGCGAGAAGTAAAGAAAAAAAAAAAGGTGACGCTCGTGCGCAGCTGCGGGCGCAGATTACGCAACTCTCTGCACAGCATCCGTGGTGTGCGGGGGAGCCTTCGCTTGGCTCCTATATAGCGACGACGCGAATGGCTGTCTGTATGTGCGCGCGCGCACCATGTCCAGCTTCCTTTCTGTAACCATGCACGTTGAAACTCGTAGCTGTCTGTGCTGTTACATTCACCGACTTTCCCCGCTGTGCAAATGCGAGCCACCACACGGGATATAGGGCAGTAGTTCGAAGCACCTGCACCCGCACTTGCACCTGCAGCCCGTGGCTCGAAGTACCGAATGTTGCAAGCCTACCTCGATTGCAACAAAGCGTAACGAGCCGCAGTATCTGGGCTGAAAAAAGAGGGGGGAAATGCGACTTCGTTGGCATGCCGCAAGTGTGCAGGGGACTGGAAGAAGGCTCGCGAGTGAAGAGGCTGTTTCCGAGCGCCCTTTCAACGCATCTGCGAGCTGCGGATGGGCGCGGTAGACGAGGTAATCGCTGAGCCGGTGGTGTTGCAACGGCGCAGAAAATGAGGCGAACGGTACAGTTGCTGCGATGACGAAGCCTGCTTTTACAATGAAGAAATTGGCTATAGAAGCACTCGCTAAAACTTCATCTCATAATGGCTGTTACTTTTGTGTGCGTGTGTGTGTGGGTGTGTTCCGAAGAAACAGGAAAAAGACAGGGAAATGTAGAGAGGTTAACAAGCGCACGAACACCTGTGCTGGGCAAAGGCAGTGATGGAGGAGAGACGAGAAAAGAGGGAGGGTGGGGGGGTAGGGAGGAAAGAAACTCGTACCGATAACTCGAAGCAGGCGCGCGACAACTCTTGAAGTTTATAATTAGTCCATACGTCCTCAAAATGCGAAACAGTATGTTTAGGGCCCCCTGGGCCCTAAACATACTGTTTAGGGCCTGCTTCCTGGGCTTCCTGGGCTAGTGTCTCGGACTCTCTTTTTACAAGGGAGAACTTGCTCAGCATATCTAACATGGTTGGGAATCCTTTAATAGTCAATGGGCACTTTCGATCGCGATCGAGCCCTATGCACTGTAAACCGGTTTACTCCATTACGAGTGTTTTCTGTCTGTAACTTACACCGTAACGTCTTTACGGGTGTAAGGGTGTAAATTATAGGGCTATTTCCACCACATTAATGGCCCTTAAGAGTGTAAATCGGTTTACAGCGTAGCGATCAAATTTCTCAATCTCGGTTAGCTCCATTGCGCAAGCTGCAAAAGGGAGCCAATCGCGATCGAGAATTTTGATGCCGATCGGGCTCGATCGAGATCGGGTGTGCCCCGTCTGACTCAGGCCTATAAGGGTAACGCTTTCTTTCTGTTTTCTTGTTTAATTTCCCACAAAGATCAGCGAGTGTTTAGGTTCATTACGCGTGCTTTTGTGCGGACGTAACACTATATAAGCCACCCTTCGTTATCACAGCGGCCGTCGTTTGGTTGTTCCTATGTAGGCGCTGCGCCCTCTGCAAGCACGTGTGCGCAAAAAAAAAAAAAAGGCCGAGAGCCGTTACGTGGGCGCGCGCCACGGTGGAACAGGGGCGCGTACACCGCCCGGCCTCGTAGTTACTTTTCTCGGCTTCGCAAGCCACTCATCTCCCAGCAGGCGCGGCTGTGTGCGTACGCTCGCAGAGAGCGTGTAAGAGCGGCAGGCAGACAAATGCAGGCGATCGAGCCGCCTCGTTTTTCCGTTCAGCAGCAGCAGCAGCGCGCGCGGGCCAAATTAATTAGGCCCGAAAGGCCAAGCCCCCCTTTCAGGGCGCTTCACCGCACGCCGCCTCCTACCGACAGGGTGCGGTTTCGGCGCCCGGGTGCACAAGTACACGCGCATACGCAGGCACCGCAGGTATATGTATACACGCGCAGAGCTATAGTACGCAGCCGACCACCTCTTGCGACCATCCGCGCCGCATACGTCAGCCCCGGAAACGCGTCCAACCGTGTTTCCTCGCGTACAGCTGGCCTGCCCAGTGCTCTTCCGCGCTCGATTCCACCGCTGTATAGGCTACACGTGAGCGTAGATCACTCCGATGGGAGACAAAGTGACCGCATCGTCTTTCGTGGCTGTCCACTTAAATTTACACCCTTAAAAATAAAGGGTGTATATAGGGTGTTACACCATTTACACCCTTAGGGTGTAAATATGGTGTTACACCCTTTACACCCTTAGGTTGTTACATCCTTAGGGTGTTATCTATATAACGGACGCCCTAAGGGTGTGAAATAACGCTATATATAGCGTTATTTTCTAACGTTATTAGTAGTAGGACGCGACCATTGTATTGTGACAACGGTGAAAACACTCGTTCATTGTTCAAAATTTATCCGAAAAATATTTGATATTCGATTCGATTTACTTTTGGCACTATTCGATTCGCGTTTGATTCGATCTGAAAAACTGCTATTCGCACACCCTTACAGATATGGCGTTCTGCTGCTGTATATGCAAGGTTGGACTGCTCGCGTACCGTGCTCACAGGCGCACAATAAGGGACCGCAAGTGGTGAAAGTGGCTAATCCAGAAGAGCACAAGTACAAAGGTCGCATTGAGCTCCCTGAGTGAAAATGTAGAATCGTCAGTGGATTACAAGGTATACGGGAAGCCGTGGTTTGGCGGCTGCATGTATACTCCGTCGCCCAAGTCCCAAGTTATAAGCCGGGTATAAGCATCGTGTCGTGACGAAAGTATTGCGGTACCGTTGCCGTAAACTGAAATGCTATCACTGCGGCGTGGTCTAACACGTAAGAGCAACTGAAGTCATTGTGAAACGCGGTATAAGACATCGGCATGCAGACGGTCAGCACTTGTATCGCATGTGATCGTGCTATAACAGCTGGTGAAGCAACTTGACTGACTGAAAGATTTATTGCAGTGAAACTGAAAATGCCGACAAGAGAAATGCCGGCAGCATTTTCATAACAATAAATCGTTCATTAAACGAAAGAACAGCAAGAGGTAAAAATGCATCCTTGCAGGAATAAAGCACTCGTCTATAACATGGCAGGTTTAGTCGTAAGCCTCCGCTCTCTCCACTTAATTTGCAAAAATTGTTTATACACCGCGGATGGTTACAAAAATATTTTTTTTTGGTCGCGTTGTCATGTTCAGTCACCCTTGCGGAATAAAAACCGCTCCGTATGCCATTGCGCAACGGAGAGGATACAGGCTGTGGATCACTGTGCAATTTCCCATCAGGTTCTTTCCTTTCAGGCTCAATCCTTAGCCCTATAATATTACTCCTCCGTCGGGACCCACATGCCTTAATCCCTCGATGCGTTCATCTTCTCTCTCGCCCGTAATGTTTCTCGTGCTGCTGGAAAAAAATCTCTGTATACGGGAACTCTGGGGATGGGCACTGCTGTTACATCTTCCGATCGAGGCCAGCGGTCCAACGCCTGAAGACCCCGTGCGCTGCATACTCTGCAGCTCCCGGATGCACAGCGGACACTCACCGCCTGTTGTGGCTATGCACCGTAACGAGGGCTATACTCGAGAAAGGAGTATAAACAGCTGCCAAGCTACGGACGGATTAAACAGCTTACGCGTTGGCTAACGCGCCACAAGTTCAATACAAGCCACTACTACAATTTCTGCACGATGAAGGCATCTACGCTTTTGTTTGACAATGCGCATCTATGCTATAGGGATGTGCGGAAGTTCGAAACTTCCGAATAACGAAGCGAATAGTTCGACTGGGTCTTCGAATCGCGAATAGTCAGTATCCGTAAATGCGAATATTTTTCGAGTACTTTTCGAATATTTCGGAACGTCAGCCGCGCCCCAATAAACATAAATGTGGAGCAAAAATATGGTAAATGTTCACCCTCGCGAGCCTAACATAGACATAAACCATAAGGTCTTGCGTAGTGGAGCCGGCTACGTCACACAGGTAGCCATACTCTACAGGCTGTACAGCGATCTTTCTCACTCTCCGAAGAGTACTGTGCATGCGAAGAAATTACTCGTTTGCTTCTAATGCTGCATGTACGCTTTTAATAAACAACGCTTCATAACGTACTTTGTAATGACAGAAACTTGCTAACTTTAGGACTACTGGGATGTGAACACCGTTATATATTATTTGTGATAACGGCTGTTCGTTATTCGAAAAGAACTGGAAAGTAATCAATCTGCGATTCGATTTGCTTCTGTCACTATTCGATTCGTATTCGATTAGGTCTCGAAAATCACCATTCGCACACCCCTAATATATGCGAAAGCTCAAGTAGCTCGAAAAAAAAAAAATGCGCTTTTGCATAAATCGCACACGAAAATGTGGATATTAATTCACTGTCCACCAAATTCCTCCCCTTCGGTCTTCAGTATATATCTTTAGGATCAAACGACCACTACCCATACTCATCTGCTCGCGATCATAGAGCATCGACACGCTAAGACAAGGTGGATTCTACTACTATAGCAAACGCAGCAGGTGTTCTTGGGCGCCGTCCGCTTTATGCACGAATTCAACCACACCGAAAGTGCACAATATATCTTTTCTGATGGCCAAGTATTGAACACTTTTCCCCGGTGGCTCCGTGCAGCGAATACGTAACGAGCACGTTTGGTATACAGACACATATATCTACGCCGTACATCAGTATAACTTTGCGGCCACGTGAAAACACGGCTATGTGGCCACTCATGTGATGTTGACGCTGCGTTTTGCTTCTTCGAGGTTCGACAGCTACATACAGGAGCCGTAAATGCATGAAGCAAGAGAGAAAAGGTTGCTTAATAGCAGATTTCTAATGCGCGGTTACTCTTAGTAATTATGGCGTGAACAATGCACAATATTTAAAGAGAGAGAGAGAGAGAGAGACACAATGGTATAGCACACTATGATATGCCTGTACTCCCAAAGGGTTTATAACTCTCGTGGGTCACATGAGTATTATACTTTGGCACCTACGCTGGCTAGTGCTTATTGTGCATGCTACCGGGGCTGGTGCATTGGCTACCCTTACTATTTCTTAAGCCGGCGTCATCACTGTCCTTCTGAAAAGTCTGCCTGATCAATCGCTTGTCTTGTCACTTCCTCTTATACTACAGTTAGCTTGGTTTGTTTTTCGTCTACTTTCGCCCGGTGAATGCCCGAACGACAGGTCAAGCAGAATGCTCGACCTGTCGATGCTCAACCTGTCGATGCTCGACAGTCGAATACTCTCAAGCCTTGCCGAAACTTCTTCTTCGTCGCTCAAACGCATTTGTCCTCTCACGCGAATGATACGCTCGCTTTCGAAGAAACGCCACGCAGATCCCCAGGCACCACGCTGACACCGATGAGCTCGTGGTTTGGCCGGCATGCGTGCGGCGACGAGCTAGGCCGGAACCAAGAGGTCGAGACTTCGACCGCCAGCTCGCGACCGTACAGTGGTGAATAACTTCATCTACTTTGTAGAGCTGACCAGTGGCGAAAGACATTCGGCCGGACTCTGCGAGAAGTTGGCCGTAACCTGCCCAACGCTGCCAGTGTGCGTTTGACGACATAAAATAGAAGGAAACTGCAAACAAAGCGCGGCGTAATTGAACTTGACGCCATGCGAGCTGCGCGCATAGTGTAGCGCGGTGTATATATATAGACGGCGTTTATTTGCATATGCGCACATATATATGTATACGGCGCGCGCGAACTGAGCGGGATAATATTTTACCGCGTGCGTATGCGTCGTTAACGTCGTTTCCCGCTGGCCCGTTCATTACGTGGGCAAGAAAAATGAAGGGCGTCCGGGCAATATCGCAGGGACAGCGAGGCGGCCGGGCGGGGCGCGTGTGCAGGTTGTTTCGGGAATTGACCAAATTAAAGAGACGAGACGGGGGGTAGCGCGCCGGACACGCGAGACGAGACGCGAGTTGCACTAACTCTGGTGTCTTGCTGCTACTGCCGCTTCTTTCTTTCTTTCTTTTGTTGCGCAACTTGTCTCGCGTAACAAACTGCCGCTTCTCCAGACTGCTGCTGCTGCTCTGGCAGAAAAGACAAGTTGACTGTGCGGGGCGCGACACGGGACGTTTCTCAAGGAGAACCCCACGGGATGCAGCCGATACTACTTTTCTTTTCTTTTTCTTTTGCTTTGTCTTATGCACGTTATTTTTCGCTTGCCGGCCGTGTAAGTCTAGCTTTGGCTACCTCCGGAAACGGCTTCTGCGGTTTTCGATTTCGCGCTGGGGTGGGGCTAACCCCCTATTTGGCATCCCTCGAGAAATTGCGCCTATGGTATACACACGCATCGCTTCGCCGTTCGCGGCGTCATTTCTATCCCTCCCTCTTGTTTCGTCATTCGTACGAGTTGGCATACGCTCGCGAAGTGGTTGTGGCAGACGTGGTGTTCGCTGTAAGTGAGCTAAAACTGATGGTGCCTTTGTAACTTTAGTTTCGCTAATTAGCATATACCCGTCTCAGAAACAGCGTATAGATATGTGTTATGGCAGCGTTGCGTGAGCTACAATATGAGGGCGCTATATGCAACACACATCATCACGAGCGCGCATGGGCGCGCACGCACACACACAAGCACAAACACGCACAACGCACATTGCATATGGCAACACTACCCAACAGCGATGGATGGATGAGGGACACTTTACGGGGTTCGCGGCAATGCGATGTGCATGGCGTTGCGGAGATCGTCACGTACGTACACTTCTCTATTACACAGCAGTACAAATACATTCCTGTGGCGATCATACAATTCTAATACGTGTGTTTCAGGGCTTCAGAATGGCACCATGCCCGGTATCACGGGTCACGTTATATTTATAACGAAAGTGTATAGCGGCAGCGTGTGTGCGTGCGTCTTGATTATAATGATGATAATTTCCAAACAACGGCTCATAGCCCTAGCCAAGAAGCGGGAGGTACATATTGTGTCAACTCCAGCTGGCAATTTGATACGATTGCAGCGTCTTGATGATGACTATGATTTCCATACCACGGTACATTTACCTACAACCGGGGACTGGCCTAGGAGCTGCGTGTAGGTTCAAAGTAATCAAGAGAAAATGAAGACACACCATCCAATATAAGATTTGTCTCATTGCGTATGCCGCGACTACACGAGAGCACGTGCACGAGCCAGTTTTTATTGCGCCAAAGACGCAGGAATCAAATGCGCAAATTTATAGCCTTTCATTAACCGCATCACGACAGCTTCACTTCATATAGATTCAGCATATGCGTCGGATCTGCATAATTTTTTTCTGATCTCCGCCAACGCTGCCGCGATCTTTTCATTTGGGAGCGTTTGGGATTTTCAGGCGCTCGTTGTAAAGCGAGTGGTGCACTGGTCTTTTGTGACGTTACATTGGGCGGGGGGGGGGGGAGGGAGGGCAGGAGTGATCTTGGGAAGCAGGATCGGTTAGTAGCGTTTACGACCACAATCTAGCCGATGGCTTCTCACGCGTCTCTACACTTTTGACGTGTTTCTTTCCTTCCAATAGTTACTTGAGAGTGCA
The DNA here is from genome assembly GCF_038994185.2 of Dermacentor albipictus. Classification (NCBI taxonomy): domain Eukaryota; kingdom Metazoa; phylum Arthropoda; class Arachnida; order Ixodida; family Ixodidae; genus Dermacentor; species Dermacentor albipictus. The sequence continues at coordinate 123,520,917 of NC_091825.1, forward strand.
TTGTGTTGTAAGTATCAGGGACCATGCCTTCTCTAGGTTGGTGTGTGCCTTGGCTGATGCTTGGCCAAGTTCGGGCAATGACTGGTGGATTTTGTTGGCTTGAACGAATGTGCTGCATAGCTTAATAGCTTGCTTGCCTTCAAGGTGTTGGTGACTGCGATTCCTGTCTGTGCATTGTTGGGGTGACTGAACTTTACTCGCATTGAAGTTCTTCACTATGCCAACCAAGGGCCGGGGACTTGGGGTGCCTTTAACACGCACGTGAGTGGCTGGTTGCCACGTGGCCTTGAGATTTCACACAGAACAGCGCTCCACACTGGGTGTTTTGGCCGTGGCTGCTTTTGTGAGAATCAAGACGTAAAACCAGCCAGTGCTTGAATGCACAGGTCTTGTGTGGGCAGTTACAGCAATAGACACGCGACTTTCATTTCTCGCCAGGGCCTCTCAGTATTTTTTTTCCTAGCACTCGCAGAGTCCACGACCTTTTCGCACATCCGCCTGAATTTCATTTTTAGTTTTGAATGAGTACGTCAAGCCGTGTAGCATTGTTGTCGATGACGAGCAATACCTGAGGCACACTGCACCCACACTGACAGCTTCCTCTGTCTACAGCTCTATTACGAACCGGTGCTTTTCCTTCCGGCGTGTGTTGCGAACGGACTGTTAGCACTTGATGGCGCTGATCATATCCGGCAAAACGTTTTGCACTCTGTTCTTTTGATCGATTAGCCGGCAGCAGTTGCGATAATAAGGGGTTATTGAGGAGCTCACTGACACTGTACGAACGCGTCAACATGCATATTCTGCAGTGTAAACGGCTGAGCGGATGCGAATCAGGTCGGCGACCTGGGACAGCACAAACATGTAGTGGCTGCGTCAGCGCACCATTCGGAGTCGTCAGAAAACTTGATGGCGATACGCGCCTATAGTGGTGGCTGAGTTGCAGCGCTTTTCCGCTACTGAGAACGAAGTCGCCGGTGCGATTCCCGACTGCAGCGGTGCATGTTTACATGCGGACAGAATTGAAAAGTAAATGATAAAGTTCGTGTGCTTCGACATTACAGGTGCGCGCCTAAGTACCCTAGCTGATCAAAATTAAACCGGTAAAATTAAGCCGGTAAAGTTAAACCACTATGCCACCCCCACACAGTCTCGGACGTGAAACCTCGACCAACGGTTATACTTGGGGTCTTTATTGGCCTATGTAGTGCTGAATCAACGGCACGTTTGACGCCCTGGGCTATAAAGGGCATCGAGGCTTTCTCTGTCGCATGAATCATTATTAAATATGGTCACCGGTCTCATATTACCGGGCAATATACAGTGTGCAGTGCCGCATGGAACTCTATAGCCCACACCAAAGCCGGTGACTGCAGCCTCTCATCCCATTTTGACAGGTTTCGCGGTGTCGTCAAATGGTAGACGGATTTATTGCTTGTTTCCTGTTTGGTTTCAGAGCTATGCACGGTGGTCCGGAAAACGCGGACAACCGACCGTCGTCGACTTCCGGTCGTTGTCGTCGATATTAAGTGCTGATTTACGATCGTCAGCGCCAGCCGCGGCGTACACGTCTTTCCACAGCTCTTTGGTTGACGATAATTAAAGTGCGAGAGATCCAAGCTTCGGAATTCGCGCTTCCTTCGACACAACATATACTGACTTCAGAATAAAGGAACGTTACCCCACCGCCGCGGTGCGCGCGCCCTCCTGTTAGGCCCGCGACAATGGGCAACCACACGCGCGCTATCGCCTCGAAAATGCCTGCACGCATTCCTGACGCTCCCGTCGTCCCACGGAGCAAGAAGATCGACCGGGCATCGCGTGCTCGGCGCCTCTTTGTCTTGCCGGCATGCACCGGCCTCCCCAGCGTGCTCGGCGCGCCCGGCCGTTCGAAGGCTAGACACGTGTATTCGCGCACCACACGCGGACGCGTCTGTGAACGGCCGTGTTCGCCTCGCGTATCTCTCGCTTCAGTGGAGGAGACCGCCGCGTAGACCAGATGACACACGGTAGCCACGACGACGTGCCTTGCACCAGCCCGAACAACCGAGCTGCCTTCTACGCAAGATGCTCAGCCCCCCCCCCCCTCCCCCCTCATCCCTGTCAGAGGCTCCCCCGGTTCGCCAGTTTCACCAACGCTTCGCGGATTTCATCTCCCCCTTGGTCCTTGCATTCGGAACCGCTGAAATGAATGGACTGGTCTTCTCTTGCGCCGGCCGCCTGTAAAACCCCCAGCTGCGCGCTGCTTGTCTCCTAACCTTTCGTCCGTACATACGCGCGAGCAGGCTGAGGAAAGCAGTGCTGTGGGCGACTGTATGCTGCGTACTCGTCGTTCGCGGAGGCAACAAAAAGACAGAAAGGAAGTCTTGCCGCAGCGGAACAGAGAGAGAGAGCGCGCGCGCGTGGCGTTCGTTCCCTCGTCGTCGGCGCCGCGGCGCCCAAAATCCATCCTCTTGTCCACCGGACCAGCGGGAGGTCCTCGAGCTGTCGTTCTCACTGCAGGACCTCAGAAACGAACGTGCGCGCAACGGGAGCTACTACTACGCACACGACGAGTATGCGCGGCTGTGTCCAAAAACCCTGGTCATCTCCGTCTCCAGACCCCTGACTGCCCCCACATCGCTGTTACACCCCCCCCCCTCCCCCAAGCTTACGTCCTATTCGTATCTGGCAAGCGAGGGAGAGGACAAAGAGAGAGAGAGCGACGAAAATTTGCCGAGTTTTCGATCGACGCAAAACATGCGCCGCGTCGTCTTTCGATGTCGGCGGGTGTAGCTTACGAGAGGGGAAAGTGCTAGTAGAAGCGGGGAGGAGGGGGATGACGGTGTGGAGGTGAAAGCTGGCACCGCGGCCGCGCTCAGCGGGGCAGGCCGCTGGACAAACCGACAACGTACATGGCTTGGCTTGCCACGGCGGCTGCGGCTTCGGGGGAAGAACGTTGAAAGATAGACGTGCTACAAGCCCAGCCTCGCGCATCGTTCACGGGAGGGGGTGGGCGCTCGCTTGCCGGTAGGCGAGGTGGAAGCTCGTGTACAGCTTGTCGACATGGACCTCAATGGAAAGGAGGGGAAATAGTGTGTACTGGCGCCGGTGCCCGGGGCGGCGTGATATGAATTCGCGTAAAAGAAGAAGAATAAGTGGAAAAATGCCGCGTCTTTCTGCTGCTGCTGCCGAGGCGTCGCCTCTTCGCTTTGGGGAGACACGGAGGCGGTGGTTGAAGCAGCAGCAGTAGCACCGCGTCTCCAAGCTCGGCCGCCATAAATCTATAACAGGGACGCGACGCGAGGCGGCTTCACCTCTGACCTCGATCCCGCCGCGTCCCTTCCCCGCGGTGCGAGCGTGCGTCCTGTCGGAACGTGGAGCGCGCTTTCGCTCACCGCTCGGCCGGTCGAACGACAAGCGGCGGTCGACGCGTGTTCTTTCTGGTATAGTTTCTCGCCGCCGACGTTGACCCGGCTGTGTGCGAGAGATATGCCCCCGAAGAAGGAGGAAAAGGGAGGGGGGGGGGGAGAGACCCCCTAGTGACGACGACGAACTCCCAGGGGGGGGACTTTCGAGTTTCGATTCGCGAGCCTGTTGGACCTATTTGGAGGCTTTTCGTGGAAATTAGTTTCGGGGTGCGGCGGGATTCCGGTGAATGCATCCGTGTGCCGTATTTTTTTTTTTTTTTTGCCTCCGCACTGCGGGAAGTAGCGAGGTGGCTATAGTGTACAAAATTCGCCGCAGATGCCGCTTCGCTTCGTCTTGTTCTTTCTTTTTATCTTCCGTGCGCGCGCGGCGGGACAATTGATGAGCGGCGCAGATATAGGTGCGTTCTTTTGCTCGCCTTATATTAGACGGTAGATATCTGGCCTCTCGTGACCTCTCCGCTCAGCCGTTTTCTTCCATCAGATTGTCTTTCTTTTTTTTTTCACAGCGAGAGGGAAGCACGCAAGGTGGGAGAGAGGCGGGGCGTTGAAACGGCAAGGGCATAAAGGTCGCTTATGCAATTTCGCTGTCGCCAATAACTCAGCGCACTGACATCGGCAGGACAACTTGAGGCGGCGCGCTGCCCCCTCCCCCTTCCCCCCCGCTGTGCTTGTACGGCGGCAGGTTTCCATGCTCGTGAACCGTGCTGCAGTGAAAGCACAGAGTGAGCTGATATATCGTACGTTATGAAAACAAAAGAAAATATCCAAAGTAAAGAGATCTTTCGAAACACAGACTGCCGTTACGCTGGTCATCAAAGGATGAATGAAGAAAAAGAACATCGGACGTGAAATCAGATTGGACTAAAGCCATATCGACCGTATGCGGTCAAATTCGACAAAGCTATAGTATACTTCGAGACATTATAATAATGATAACTTCTTTATTTCCATCAATGATGGAGGAGACTGCGGGAAAATGTCGCTTTAGAGGCAAGCGACTTGACTAGAGCCCGCAGCCTCTTTTACAAGGCAAACAGCGATTGAACAGGAGATATATACACATAGCAATTGACTACATGTGAAATATGCGCAAAAAATAAACGCAAAAACACAAATTACCCGAAAAACGCTCTTCAATTACTTAGGAAAGATTGAGTGACAAAATGTTCACGTAAAGCTCGTACATCAGTTATATAAATATCAAGACTTGATTTCAGAAACAAATTTAAAAGTGTTGGTAGTGTGTATGATATATCTTGCGTAGAATAATTGGCACGCGGAGTGACTACCTTCCACTGTTCCGTGCACCTTGTGAAGTAAGAATGTGTGTTCCTGGTGCGATTAGATAACTCATGAAGAAACTTTAAATTCTCTTTTACCTCCCGTTTGAAAGCTTGACTTAACTTATAATTATAAAGGTTAAACACGGGTATTATATTTGCTTACGGAAATAAGTCTGATGTATGGGCATTGTAAGGCAGCTTAAATAGTACTCGCAAAAATTTTTTTCTTAAATATATGCATCTTTTGAGCGTAACTCCTCGCCGGGTATATGGGTATAACCTCCGCTTGACTCCACCACGAATATATAGTACTTGCCCACAGGATATCTAACGAACACCTAACGCCGTATCACGTAACTTGAGTACGGCTATAACATAGAGCGCAACGCCTGCATCACTCTAGTCTATACGGATGTCTTGCATGTATTTCATCCATGCGATGAGCAGAGTTCGTCGGCAGCTCTAGTTACGAACTCCACAAAACGTCATTATAGGAATGCTGCTGCGTTTCTATTGATTTTCCTTGCCCTGAGTAGACTTTCTGAATAAATACAATTGACTGTCTCGTATGTGCTTTTTTTATTTTTGTGTAAGGGCGTACGTATCTCTCCTTCAGTCGCGGTGTACAAATTTACGTACTCGATTTGTCTTTTGTCAGTTCTGTTCAGTGGTGGCAAAGGAAAAAGAAAAAAATATGGACCCTGAGGTTCGGGTAAATTTAACCGTTCGCATACTCAACGTGACTCCATTTTACTTCGATTTGAAGGGCATTGCTACGTAATACTTTGTTTACCTTTCTCGTAATGCCAAGAAATGCTTTGTTCGTATGCTTTGAACAGGTGATCCTACTTTATATGTTAAAAAAAGAGGCAATAAGTCTGACTGTGCAATAAACCGATATTTAAGTACTCTCTATGACTAACTAGAAAATGCACAAAGCAACATCACCCTGTTACCGTCCCTTACAAAAGTGTACTTTGAGTTTCAATTGACTGCGTATCAAGTTTATTTTGAATCTTTAGAAAATCAATTCACACTCGATACACATTTTATTGACTAAAGTTAAGAAAACGCCTATTGACGCACGATCGTTACATATTTAACTGACCAATTACTGAACGCTCTCAATATGTGAAAATCGAAAGGCATTTAATTCGCTAGTCTGCTAACCGAAAGCCATTCATCATGAGGAGGTTCTATATTAACGCGACTGTGGTGCTGTTGAGTTGCTCATTAGATTACTGTAAGCATACAAGCATGCTTAATTGTGTAGAAAAGAGAATGCTTCCGCTTGCACTAATATTGTAGGTCGAAACACCAGGGCTATGTAGGTCCGTAGAAAAGTATTCGATGCGGGTAGCGCGAGCAATGTTTGTATGCCAATGTGCCGTGTGTGTATCTTTCCTGTGTAGGATGTGTTTTTATGTAAAAGTGACCCCGGAATTGTGACCTGGGACCGTATCATATCGTAAATCTGAAAAACAAATGCTGCCAAGTATTCTTTTCCCGAAATTTTAGGAAAATTACTCCAATTATTGTCGAACATGCAGTACATAGCCTTTTCTTCCTAACTAGAGCAAGTGGTCCTCTCTCTCTTTTTTTTTTGTTTATAGAGCGAGGCTAGCAAAGCTATATTTGACTGCCTCAATACGCGTTCAGTTGACATACAGAAGAGAGAGAGAGAGAGAAGAACTTTATTAATGAATGGTCCGGCAGTTTCGTTGTGGTGGCCTCAGATCCGAAGTCCTTGGACTCGGGCGACGGAAAGAGATACTAATTAAAACACGGAGGCCAATCTATTTCTGAAACTCAGTGAGAAAATTCCAGAAAATTTTAATTTACACACAATGCAGTATTTAGAGAAAGACCACTCGAAGCTGAACTAAAACTCTGTAAAATTTTGCAAGTGTCGACCCTCTTTCAACGTAGTCTCCAGCACCTCGAAATAAAATTACGCAGCTTTGACTCATTTATGGACGGCCCATCGTAATTCGTGTCTCAGGTGAATATATGGACGCACAGTAGATTCAGCACCAAAATGAGACAAGATACACGAAGTGTATAAACACCGCAAGCTCTGGACATGGACTCTTTCTATACTTTTCACCATCTATACCCTTCCTGTCACCTCGTGTGTTAGTGTACTGTTATGTCGTTTACACCCATAAACGAAAAAAAAAAGAGCGTAAGTCTGTCTATAGCTCATGCACACCCTTTCTCGGGTGTAAGGGTGTGAGTTATAAACAGATTTCTCACATTTAAGGGTGCGTACATCATTCTACAGCGTGCTAAATCCACGTGCACTATTTCTGGAACAACGCATCGAGCAGTTCGCTCGTCTTCGTTAAAAAAAAAAAGAAAAAAAAAAAACGAGTGCGCAAGGCCCCGTGGAGCGGTACACGGGAGAGGGTATTCAACGCTCCACACAACACTTGCCCGCAACGTCGCGGTCGTCGCTGTCCTGAGCGCGGTGCGTTCCGACGGCGACTCCGCCCTGCTGCAGGCATCGGCGACGGCGCGCCAGCTTCCACGGTAGCGAGACCATGACGCTGCCACCTTACTCATGAGCGTGGCTTCACTGCGCTGTGACGCTGTAGTTCGGCTGCCGATGCCGTACGCCGAACACACGCACGCACGCACGCACGCACGCACAAGCGCACACACTCGACCGGCTGTCACAGATCCTCTGGGAGCGCGGCAGCCTCACCGAGTGCATCTGCGGGAGCGGGTCTGCGGCACGCCAGCAGTTATCAGGAAGGGGGGGGGGGGGGGAACCTATTAACCGTGCACCTGCACGTATAGCCCCTTTTGTTTCCTCTGCGTTTTAGGCTCCAAATCGCCTCTTTTCGATTCTCTTTTCTTTTCTTTTTTTATGCTTGATTCCGTATTTCCTTTGTCTTTCTGCTGTTTCGTTTTGTTGCCTTTCTTTCTCTTCTGATTTTGTTTTCTCATAGTTGGTCTTTTAGAAGGAGAGAGACCTATTGCCGTGGGACCCACATACGCACACGCGGTGTGCGCGTTTGTGCGCGCTACCGACGGTGTCGCGCGCGCAGCTCGGCCGTGTGCCCCCGTGATGCCAGGTATGTAGGCCGAAAGGACGATTGCGCGAACGTACGCAGGTGGCGGGCTTGTAATGCCTCGTGCTTGTGTACTTCGATAAGCGCTGCGCTTCGTGTAGTGCGGCCTCTGGGTGTGTTGTTTTCTTTTGATGGATGCTTTCTTTCTTTCCTTGTAATGCGAAAGCATTATATGCCCCACTACGTGGAAATCCGGCGTTGTCCTTGGCGGTGTGACCGAAAGATGGTACCAAAAATGGCCGACAGCCCGAAGTGTAGAAACCCGTCAAAAAATGCTCCGATCGACGTCAAATTTGTCAGGCAGGTTTCCGTAAACGAAGTAAGATAACGCCTTCGAAAAAATGGCTGTGGCTTAGGTAAGGTTAAGCCCAGGATGCGAAGCATACTAGCCTTTATTTTAGTTGTTGAACCACTGTTTAGCCTGGTGAACTGCTGTTGCTTGGCTATATTTGGTTCGGCTAGACGAAGAAACAACTCATGCATTACTTCTTCGCCTTCAAGAGTGGAACGCGACAGCGTTCCCGTCGACCCGCCAAGGGGTGTAAGACAATGGGCTACAGGGCAGCGACTACGCGCCCCGCATTGGACGCGGTGAGCGTCGAGCAAAGCAGCGTTCGGCGCGGCAACGAAATGTGCGCCTGAGCAAGAGACGCACGCCTTAGAAACAGCTCGTTTCTAAGGCAACACCGCATTCACTAGAGGCGCTTTTGTACCGCTTTGAAGCATCGTACTCGTGGCTCAGTGGTAGCGTCTCCGTCCCACACTCCGGAGACCCTGGTTCGATTCCCACCCAGCCCGTCTTGCAAGAGTTGAGCCAAAGCCACTTCTCCTCTGTCGTGACGTCACGGTGTCACGTGATTTCATGGCGACACCGCCGCGCCTGAGGAGCTGGGTTGAGCTCTCGTAATATGCTTCGCATAAAAGGAAAATGCGTAAACGTCGGTCTGGGTGGCACTCGAACCCGGGCCTTCGGGGTGCGAGACGTGCACGTTTCCCCGACGCCACGCTGGTTCGATCCATGGTTATGGTTGACTAACGTTGTGCCCAGTGCTTTCGTCATTGCGTACGTCACGTCGCCGCCTCCCACGCGCCACTTGCTCTTCGGATTTCATCGGTGCTGTGCCTACTACGATGCACCCCGAAGCGTCTATACCTCAGCGACAGCTGTGAAACGTGGTCGCCCGACGGAAGCACGTATGCATAAGAAGACGAAGCAAGGGAACACAAAAGAAGACGACATAGTCGCGACCGACCTACCTTTAGGCGTAAAATAAAATTCATCGTTCGGCGGCAAAATCGTCCGAACGTTTCCAGCATATGGCTAACGTATACACACACACCGATTCAGAAGAAAGAACATTAATGCATGTCGAAAACATAAATCTAAAATATTCCACCTAAGCGATTGTAATGCCTTCTCATTCCCGCACGTAAGCAGTCATAAGTGTCTCTGCTGAATTATTATTTTTTTAGTCTTTAAGTGCGCTAATTCTCGCCTTCTCCAACTGCCGACTCTAGGCACGGTCGTTTTGACACTTCTATAAGCCGGATTTGGGCGAGGCGATAAAATTTTAGCTCATTTGCTCAGTGAGCCGTCATAGGACTCTTTATCAGGATATCGCATGCGCTGGACGCGTCTATATAGCTATATAGCTAACGTATATATATATATATATATATATATATATATATATATAGCGAACGGAAACTAACGGTGCCAGAGGCCGGCACTACGTACATTTAAACCCATTTCGTGCGACCACCACTATATGCTACTTGGATGGAGTCAGTTTACTACGCTCCTTAGCAGAGTCCACGCGTAGACGTAGCCAGAAATGCCACGATTTTAAGTCACTGTTCGCTATACTTCTAGTCATCAGTGACTATCACCGCGTGTACTTGAACGAAAATCCCATACGCAGCATCAATAAGGTACCACAGCTTGAGATCACTATTCTCTGCGTTAAGTCATCAAGCGATATCGCGGTTCAAACTCTAAGCAAACTTGGATGTGCACTGATAAATACCACACTTTCAAACCACTCATTCATTATGTGAACTCACCAGGGGCTGTCGCTGCACAGTTTTGTACCGAAGTCGTATGAACATTACCGAAGACTCAATATTTCGGAGTGAATATCCATTACAGTAGTGGATATTCACCATTTGAAGTGATCAACAATGAGCGATCTGAAGAACCAAACTGTACCTTACTTGGAGTAATTATTATTATTATTATTATTATTATTATTATTATTATTATTATTATTATTATTATTATTATTATTATTATTATTATTATATGTGTTAAGATACAAACAAAAAAACAGGGAGGGAGCAAGCTGACGACTGCCACCGAGAGGGGCACAACGTCTGCTCACTCTTTTCGAAGGAGGGAATGAAAAGAGAAGAAGATAGGAAACAAAGAAATAAGAAAGAAAATACGAAATAAACAAATTACAGAGACGCGGAAAAAAAATAGGAACATGGAAAAAATGGCTATAAGCGGGAGGCCAAATCAGTTTTGTGCATGAAACTTAGCAAGGCTCTATGGGCCTGGTCATGTTTAGCAACGCTCCCTCTCGGAAACAGGCAATCATCAAGGGTCGTATACAGGAGTCCAATCAGTCCATATTTCTTAATTAGCACTGCAGGTTACGTGACGAATGCGGGACACTCCAATATAAGGTGTTCAAGTGTCTCGTGGGAGCCACAGGACATGCACAACGAACTGAGGACACGTCCTTGACGTTACAAACGTTCGCGCACGAACACAGAGCCAACTGTCTGTGTTAGTGCACAGGAAGCATTATTACAGATGTCAGATATTCGCCGGCCTTCTTTTTCTTTTTTCGCAGATACGGACTGTTTTCTTCAAGTTTATTTCGAACATCATTTAGAGACAAAGCTATGTTTTTATATATATTCATTTAAATGTAGAAAGCCATATAAAGAATGACTACTATATATCGTCCTGACACCTATATGGACTTTTTCTTCTTCTTTTTTTTTGAGTGATGTGAAAAGCGAGGCCTCTTCCTGCGGTTATGCGTAGCGGCTGGAAAAGACCGTGTTGTTCACGGTAACACATGAGTCGATAACCGGAGTAACTCTTTACTATCGAGCAACGACTTTCTTTGGAGACCACCGCGAATTTGGCCTGGATTCGAGATACCTATACCTAATTACAGTACGATGTAGATTTGAGCCACACTTTAGAGGCGTCGCCACTAGCACGTAAAGTGCACATATACTGTCCACGTATTATAGATTGGCACCACGGTGACCCTATAGATGTGTGCCACTTTATCTGCTGGTGCGGTTACGTGGAAAACTTTCGTTGAGTGCGTCTCATTGGAAACTGTACATACGGCCGTGAGCGTGTTTATCGAGGCTTTGTGAACAATCTAGACAACATGGCGTCGCCGATTGGACCAATACTGGGCGCTCAAGGTAGATCAGTAATGCTTGTATAGTGTAGTAAAGAGTAGGCATTGTAATGCAGTCTATAGTAATATACGCCCTTCCTTTTTTTTTCTTTCTTTTTCTTTTCTTTTTTTTTTCTTCTTTTCTATGGTCTCCTGCGAGCAGCGAATTGTTTTTTTTTGTGGATCGGCAACAACAGGTTCATTGCAGCCTTCACATCCGCTTGAACCCACCGAAAGCAGTAATTTTTTTGTGCTGCATGAATCGTCATAAACAACGGGGCCTCGGTTTATCACTTCCTCGTTTGGCGGCGGCGGCTGGAAGCTGCAATGCGCTGGCGCAACGTAATCCCAACGGCACAAGTGTTTCAGCGGTCGCGATGTGTAAGCTGCGATGGAAGCCGTCCCTACGCGAAAGCGAACTCAACAGCAGCGCAGTGCAAAGCGGAGGAAGCGACAGAAATCAACTTTTTCCTTTTTTGCCAGGCGTCCCGTTTCGACGTCGATCAGGCGCTGCAAACTGCTGCGCACTGGTAGTAGTACAGGAAAGGTCGCAATAAAGAATGCCGCTGACTCGGATCTCCCCCGACCGACAGCAACTGGTGGCATCGCGCGGCTTGAAATATATGAGGCGAGCTAACTAGCAGCCTTTGACCGCGGCGCCGCGTTGATACGCTTGCTGGGCGGCAGGCGAAGGCGTCCTCCATGGTGGCGGAGCGCGAACTGCGATGTTCGGTCGCATATACACAATTTTATTGGCGTTTCGAGCGTCGCACGACGGATGGCTTAACAGAGCGTGACGTCACCGCCCGGCGGCGCGCACCTGCTGGGCTACACGCTGAACGCTATCCGTCGGTCAACGGCTCCGATCGGCTCCTGGACCACGATGAGCGGTATAGCGTCCGGTGACGCTGCTGTTGCACGAAACGCGATAAGGGTTAAACAGACTGTATATATAAAAAAAAAAAGAAACACGGTCCTCTGGCTCCACGAATACGATGTTTTGCATAATTAAGGCTGCATCATTCTCCATACACGCATATCAAATAATAGCTTCGTATTAATAAGTGGTGCATAATAGAAATGTCTTCTGCATTCTACGATACATTGCGTTTCATGCATGTGTAGCTATTGACTCGCCGCTCAATCTGGCTAAGCGGCTGCAGCGTTCCAACATGGAGCTCGATGACGTGGATGGCTTTGGCAGCCCTTTAAATTTTGTTGTTGTTGTTATATGTTACTTAGGAGATGTTGTTGCCGGCCTTTGTGTTGGTTGAATTGAATGCACCCATATGTGCTAAAAAGTCCGGCACAATTTGAGGAATCAGTTAAGAGCCCCATTCTTCGGTGTCCACACGAAAGGCACTGTCACACTTCCCTGTGCTCTCAATGCTGTGCAGGCCTCTGATGTCGAGGCTTGCCGGCGTTAAGGCGCGAAGGTGATTTCGTTCTTCGAAGACCATAGACCAACAACCCGCTCGTGGGTACCTCGACAAGGCGTTCCCGGAAGGCCCCTATATATGCTGCGATTGAGATACTCGTCAGCATATCTTCTTCTTCTTCTTCTTCTTCTTCTTCTTCTTCTTCTTCTTCTTTAGCTAAGAAAAATAATAAGCTTGGCCACAGAAACGGTCGGATATCCCAATTTCTTAGCTAAAGAAAATAGCACTGCTACTAAATTATACTGTCACAAGGTTATCACAACGTAGCAAAACACCGACAAAGTAAGTCCGTAGATCCCAGAGAAAATAGACAGAGAGCGAGAAAAAAAAAGGCAGTTATACAAGTACAAGAAAATGCAAGCCCGAACAGGTTATTGAAACATAGAGGAAGTTAAAAATGCACTCAAACTACTGTTCAGAAAGAGCTCATCGAGTCCACGAGAAAATTCTGTGCAGCCTTGAACGCTAATTTCTGTTTGTTGCATCATGACCAGTGTACAAGCGCATTTTGCAGAAAAAAGAAAGATGGACGCCTATCTAAAGTATTCAGAAGACTGTGAAATATCTCTCGCTGCAGGTGATGTTGTGGGAATTGAATGAAACTACGAACACCGTATCTGTGAGTGCATAAAACCAGTCATAGCAGCATTGCTCTCTCACAAACCAGCGTCTCACACTTATCGTTTGAATTGGAATTCGCTCAGAACACATCGAAAGCTTCATTCCGGCCGTCAATCATACAGCTCGGTAAAAGCACGCACTTTAGGCCAGGTCTGTTTAGCAGAGCACTGTGGCCGTTGAGCGTTATCGGCAACAGGGCGTCTACCAGGAAAGAAATTTTTTTCTGCTCTCTCTCTTCGAGAACTCAGCGTGAATTAGCATCAGCAGTTGAAAGCTACGAATCATCCCCGCATCTGGACGTAAACCAATATGATTATCACCCTAAAACTGCGGATGCGATATCCACAATGACGGAAAGCTATGGCAGAGACTGTTCTAGTGTCTTGGTGCGACCAGGTGCGGAGCCAGTTTATTATTTTTTTTTTCTCAAGGGAGGAGTCTCTCTTTGAGGTGGCGATTGATCATGAGTTTTCTTTTTTTTTTTTACATGCTGGCTGGTTCTCTTCAGTAATAATTAAACTTTTCTTGTCTCTCCAGAGGAAACGAACAGTAACCGCTGGGAAGTAGGACTTCACGAGTTTGTCGCTTGATGTACGCTGACTCTGCGCGCACAAATATTAAGAGGGGCCCCGGGCAGGACATTTCGACCTCCCCACCTGGATCCGTGCTTGGGTGTGAGAACCGTTTGTCGAGAAGACAAGCTCTTGGCGTTGTCCACTATCTTCGCAGGGGAATCTCCACATTGACGCGTCCAACACATTGAGGAGCGCAGCATTTCCGCAGATTACTGCCGATTCGAGGAGCTCTTGTTCGACCTGTACATAGGCGCAAAAAGTCGGTATACAGCATTTAACTTAAGTTTCAGGACCTTATGAGCCATTTCGCGCACTGCACGTCTTGCAAGTTCTGTGCGGTCGTATTCTTTCGCCTCGGATGCTGTGCGCTTGGCGCGGTTCAACGATGTAGAGGCGATCAGCTCGTGCGAACCTCGGTGTACATCCGTTGGTGCGAGGCGTGCCCGGATACACGTATATACGCAGATAACTGTCCGGCGTTTGTCGGCGCATACGTTCGTTTACACGGGAATGCACGGAAACTCGTATATAAGATATACGTGTCCTTTTTTTATTGCTTTGATTTCTTCGCTTCCTTTGAGTCGAACCGTTTCGTGTTTGGAGGACGGGCTGTCAAGAACTCAATCATGTCGGTAGCATCACGTTTTTGCTTTACGAGACGTTTTGCGGATATGGCTGCGATTAGAACGGTGGAGACGAGGGCGGAAACTGCAAGGATAATAATTTACGACGCTTTATGGTGGGGCCACTAAAGGTCGTGACCTTTCGGAAATGACCTTCAGATGCGTGAGTATATGTATACATGGGCCGGCTTGGTGCCGTTTATCACAAAGCTGCACAGAGCAGGAACTTGGGCTTGTTGGTAAAACATTCTGATTACAGTGCTCTGTCTATCTGCTTCTCTCGTTTCCTCTTGTCCAAGTTAACGTGCTGTTTCAAACAGAATGCATTTATCTGAATCTGTGTGCCATCCGTTCATCAGCCATACTGCACGCAGCTACGGTAAGTGGAACGGGAGCTAGAGTTGCAATTTTCACGTCAGTGGTTTTACAAATCACGCAGAACGCAAACACTGTTTCCTGTCTCCTACTTATATGCAGTCGGGGGAAAGAGAGAGAGAGAGAAACAGGACCTAGGCAACCGGTTATATTGTTAACGCGATTTATGTGATGTGTTGGCGGGAGTGATTTGGTATATAATTAAAGCTGTTTCGCGAAGCGATGTCCATATGTCGCGTGACTCAATTGTTCGCGCCTTTCAGTGCCTGATCGCAGGCTCAGCGACATACGTGCTCTTTGGTATTAGAGTGGAGGTGAACACTGTACAGCAAGCTTCCTCAGTTTCGAATGACACGAGTATATAGTCGCCAGATCAGCTAACCGCTACAGAATATGCAGACATAAATAGACCCATCTTAAAACTTTTTGTGCGCAAACAAACAGGGACGAAGAATAGGGGCAACACAAGGACGAGCGCTTGACTCATTTGACTCAATTAAATATAGACCGTCAACATTTCTGCGCATATATGTATGCCGCTCACGGACTGTGAAACTGGCTTTCCTACGACTACAGCAAGTTGTCATCTTACGTGTGCCGGAGCTGTAGAGGCGCCGACAAAAGTGGTATACTCCACGCAGATTGCTACTGCAGCGGCGTCGCTCGGCATTTTGACGAGCTGAAGCACGAAACATTGACACGAGTCAAGCGACATGCCTGCAGATAATAAAGGGCACCCATTGGCTGTCTCGATCCCAGATGCTGCCTGTAGATGGCGCTGCGATGCAGTTTGCCGTAAAGCCCCTGTTTGCCGTTGCTCCGGCTCCTGCTGCGTGGAGTGTATACCACTTTTGTCGGCGCCTGTATACATGTGCACCGCAGCAAACCACCCAGCTCGCACTGATCGACGTGCCAACATCTGATTCCCGGCAGGCTATGCACTTCGCCAATAAGGATAAAGGGCGCTGTTACCAGTCGTAATCATCGTGCTTATATACGGCAGTTATGTGCGTATGACGACGCATTCGGTCGCCTGATTCTACACGCTTTTAGGACGTGCCAATGCTCGCGCGCGAGAAGCTGTCCTGCCTGCAAAACGTATACACTGCATATACCAAGTGGCTCTTGACTTCCTCGTAGCTTCCGTTTGTACAGTCACCCGCAAAAGTTTACGAGACGCGGGATTTGCGAGAAAGTCAAATTTCCGCGATGCCTGTGCACGTAGCCTCTAATTAAAAGCTTTGATCCGTATAACAGTTCTTGCGAACTACACTGTGATCCGTTAAATTAGAAGCGCTACGCCCCAACAGAGCAGAAATCCGCATTTGTCGGGAAACCCGTGCCCCGTAAGCTTTTGCGGGTAACTGTACGTACATTCACTCGTTTCTCCGTTGCACGGCTGCGATGAATGACTTTCCGGGACAGAAGTGAGAATAAGGAGGATAGATCTGAGAAGGAACAAGGTATGACGATTTGCTTACTAATGTGCTTAAAGGCAGCGTATATACTTAAACATTATACCCGCACCCAACAATATGTATATGCGTGCATAACTTACAGGCGAACCTGAATCGTCGGTTCACTTTTTTCCTGCGGCATGCGAGATTGAAAAAAAAAAAATCATGACTGATATTGTTGTAGTCGCTCTTGTCCACTTAACCACATGCGCACAACGGTATGCTGCATATATACGGTGAGACCACAATGCAGTCGACTGCAGACGCATGGAGTTACTGTATATAAGTCAGCGCGTATACATACGCATGCGTGCCCGATATATTAGCATTCATTACATTGCAGTGGTATAATTAGCATTCGGAGAGTTATCAGTGCCTCACTGAATGTTATACTCCTTCAGCGTGATAACAATATAAGAGGAAACGTTTGGGAGGGAAGGGGGGGGGAAATGAGAATGGGGATGGAAAACAACACAAAAAACAGAATACTAGCATTCGAAGCAATGCATCAAAATAAACGCTCTTATCTCGAACAAATCGCCTGTCCCGAGCGTTTCGCCGACGGTAAATTTCAGGAAAGCTGCCGTGAACCATAGCGTTTATTGTGCAGCACAGATGTTCTACCAGCTCTAGGTCAAAGAACACTGCCAGCCGCTTGTAGAGCAAGCTTTTGCGCGAGTCATTTATCTCCTCTTCAGTTTATTATTATTCTATTACAAATTTCTTTGTCGCCTCCTTCTTTCTCCTCACTTTCACTCTCTATTCTATACGAATACCACACAGAACTAGATTATGGCGAGAGGGCGCGCAGGTAGCGCGGAGAAATTGAATTTAATATATGTAGAGGCCGTGTGCAAGAGCGGATATGGGGTGGGACGTATCAAAGCTGGCGTTAGGAATGGTTTTTGATGCCTGCCTAGCTTCATTTTTTATTATCTTTTTTTCTTGCGCACCATGACGTAGCCTAACCACTGGAGAACCAGGAAAAATTTAATTGTGAATGAAGGCCGAATAGCAGGAAGGTCAACCAGAACACGACGTTCTAATAATATTTGGGGTTTTACGTGCCAAAACCACTTTCTGATTATGAGGCACGCCGTAGTGGAGGACTCCGGAAATTTTGACCACCTGGGGTTCTTTACCGTGCACCTAAAAACTGAAACGAACGCAACGTTTTATTGTAGCGGCCGGCTTGTATACCTGGCTAGGCCTAAACGTGTCTGTAAGACGTATAATCCTCACGAACACCTTTTTTCTCCATCTTTCCTTTTCCAAGAGAACGGTCGTGCAACCCAAGGACGCTTCTAAAAATGTTGTGGTTGACAACGGTGTCGCAAGATGTCGCCACATGCACTGCAGTTCCGGGTTACGTCTTTCGGTTTACTTGTGCATACGCCTAAAAGCTGGTTCTTTATTCTATGGTGCGCCTATAGTGAAAATTTGGGAACGCAAGTCGACGTAATTATAACTCATGCACGTTGACCACAACGACAAGATAACTACCCAATACAACACACGGCGCCTTGTATTTCGCTTCGGCTTTCTTTTGCCGTTTACAAACACGGAATACACAGGTTTCCGGATACATCTTCCGTGACATGCGTCGACTCCACAGCAAGTCTTCGACATGCTAAATTTCTCTATAGTGTGTAGCGACCAGCTTATCGCGGATAAGCCTATGTACCGGTATTCTGGTATACGGCAGCATATGTGCTCGACGCACTGAGTGCAGTCCTCTACACGCGGTGTTTGTTCCGTCGCGAACAGTCCTCGGCTGTCTATCTCTTGCTCCCTCTTCACACACGTGGCTCCGTGCTCAAGGTTCTTCGCTTAATTACGAAAGGCAGAGCCGGAGCGATCGTGCTGCCGCAAACAGGAGTGTGTGTGTGCGTGTGTGTGTGTTTATGTGTGTATGCGTGTGTGTGCGTGTGTGTGTGTGTGTGTGTGTGTGAGAGTGAGAGAGTGAGAGAGAGAGAGCAAGCAGCGTGGGAGACGCACGCACGCACGCACACACACACACACAAACACACACTCGCATACGCAGGAAGCGAGCCACTTGCATTCGGCGGCTGGCGTAAAACGATATTGCTCGCCTACCAGCAGTGAACGCATGCCAGTGTCCTCGTCCCAAAACGGCGCTCGCAATCTCTCTAAATGAAAAAAAAAGAAGATTTAATAACAAAACAATGTAAGAGAAACTGTCATCCCTCACGCTCATCAACCTTTGATCACGCGACGTATCCTCTGGCGGTGGCAGCTGCGCGTGCGTTGCTCGACAATTATATATATATATATATATATAATATGCAGCATGGCTACACAAACAGGCAGGTCGGCAGCAAGGCGCGCATGCGACGGTAGTTGGTCGTCATGCGCACGACGTGAGCTAATTAGCTTTGCTTTATTTTCGTCTATTTTTCCAGCCCGACTTCGATTCTTGTTTTCGTGCGTTCAACGCGCAGCGAGCAGGCGTTCGCTGTTCCAGCTTCCCAGTTTCATTGATTGTTTGTTTACGCTCGTGTGTAAACAAAGCGCATGTGGAGACAGGCCCCTGGGGAAATATTTCGTTTATATACATGTATATATAGACGTGAAGAAAGGGGATTAACCGACGGGCCCGATTTTATTAGTTATATCATTCGAAGCCAACAATGACACCAAGGACAACACGGGGGAAATTACTAGTACTCACTAGTTGAATTGAAGAAATTATAAACTTAGTAGTAAAACATAAATACCCCAGAAATTGGATGGGAAAATGGCGCCGCGGTAGCTCAATTAATTGGTAGAGCTCCGCGAGCATCTCACACGTAATGCGAAGACGTAGGATCCTTCCCCAGCTGCAAGTTGTTTTTTCATCCACTTTCATTTCCATTAACTTATCATACCTTTAATTCAATTAATACATCTCTCTCTCTCTCTCTCTCTCTCTCTCTCTCTATATATATATATATATATATATATATATATATATATATATATATATATGTATATATATATATATATATATATATATATATATATATATATATATATATATATATATATATATATATATATATATATATATATATATATATATATAAATTTGCCGTTTATTCTGCCATCCTTTATTAGCTTACGGCAAAGCATCTTGTTGCCACCTGGCAATGTACGATAAGGCTTGCGGTGCGCTAAAATATAGCAGATGCGAGGCAGCGAATTACTGCCTTTACCCGTATACGGTTGTAGGGCAAAGCGAAACTGCCGAAAACTAATACTTAGCGATGAGCAGTGCTTCAAGACTGGACGACAGGGCTTGCCAGTGAACGCTTCGGTTCTGCGGTTGCTGTCTCCGCACCACCAGTCCGACCCGACCCGACCCGACCGGTCTTACAATGTTTGCGCGCACCATGCTCAACGGTCATATACGGCTCAGCTAATCCAAGCTCGGCCGGCAGGTTGACTAATCCTGATCAGGTAGCATAGTCCAGCACGAATTCCTGTATAGACTTGAGTGCCCGACTATAGACATCCTACACCTAAGTTCTCTCTCTTTCTCTTTCACTCCCCACGTGTAGGGTAGCAAACTAGACTCAGTCTGGTTAACCTCCCTGCCTTTCCTTCTTCTTCTTCTTCTCTCTCTCTCTCTTTCTCTCCTGTATAGTGTTTACAAATAGGCGGGACAAGAGCGGGTCGAGTCGAGTTTAAATTTATCTGCCGGGCTCATAAACTCTAGCTGTGAGTCGGGCTGAGCGAGCCTACATAAACGTCGCGTCAGGTAGGGCGAACCGGTTATTCACAGGGTCAGTCAACTCTACCATGTCTGCTTGGTGACGGGTATGCTATCCTGCTAAAGGAAAAGCAACTGCGATCCGGAAGATCACAGTCATCACCTTATCTAAGGCCTCTGAGCTAGCACTGAGAGAGAATGAAGAGGAAAGGCAGGGAGGTTAACCAGATATGTGTCTCCGGTTTGCTACCCTACACTGGGGATGGGGCATAGGGGTTAGAAAGATGACAGCGCTGAAGTAGCTGTACGGCTAACATGCATCCCGTCAACACAATGTACGGAACTGAAGACGTTGCCAGCCACGTTCAAGGCATTAATGCGTATGCCACATGTCTACATTTGTGGCGGATGGCACTCGGTCCAGTCTCAAAATTAAAGAAAAAAAAAGATAGAAGAAGCTCCCCCCTCCCTCTAATTGTTTGCCTCTTGTTTTAGCTCACGGAACATTCTTCGCGCGAGCTGCATGCCATGGGGACTACGTTGCACACGCAACAATCCTTCCCATCGAGCGTAGCCCCGACGTCGACCGCACCCCCGGTGTATAGCATTTGCGCATCCACGAAGCTCGAGATGGGGATGAAAAAAAAAAAGAAGCTGAACCAAAAGAGGAAAAAAAAGAAAAAGAGGGCGCATGCGCCGAACACTGACAAGTGCGAAGCCGTTCACACATGGTTCACACACTACCGCATCGGCGCGCACAAACGCACACGCGCTGGACGCGGGCCTGCGCTGTGAGTGCGTCTGTTCGCGCGCGCCCCCCGAATTCATGCGCGGCCGTTTACGGCCACGCGCGAAGCGCAGGCAGCACGAGGCGCCGCGGTTCCTGGCGAAAATTGAAACGGGCGTGATTTGCCACGCGAGAGAGAGAGAGAGAGAGAGAGAGAGATGACCGCGCGTGCGTGCGTGCGTGCGTCGTTCAAAGCCGCGCACAAACGCGAGCGCGCGGCGGGCGCACGCCAGCAGTGCGCGCGCATCACACCGGGCGGCGGCGCCGACGGCGGCGGCGGCTGCGACGCGCGCATGTGTTTGCGTTTTATGCAACAGATACGAGCTGCGCGACGCGGCGTGATGATGGTACGGTGGTCGTGCATGCGCCGACGCGCGTGGCTTGAGCGCGGTGCTGCGAATAACCGGATCTCGCTCGAGGGAAGCGAGCCAGGCCGTTGCTTCCATCTCGCCTCGGTAGCGTAAATATATCCGCGGCCGCGGCGGCCGCTTGGACGGAAGCCTGTTGCTCCCTTCCGGATGATTAATTTAGGCACCTTAATTCCTTATATTGTCTTGCTTCGGTCGCTGCCGATCACACGTGCTTCAATTATGTATTCCTTCGGCGTTCTGATCTCGCGCTCACGCTTACACATTATGCGCTCCCGAGAGACTGTTCACAGAAACGTGGACGGGGACGCACTCGTGTTGTTCTCCATTTGCAGTGAAGCGTGGGCACCTTGACCACTAATTGACTAGCTGTGTAAAAAATAAAAATAACATTGTTAATGTATAGAATCGCGGATTCATACTCCCTCGGGCTCAAACAGGAAAAGAGAACACTCGGTGGGCGGCATCCACACAGGTTAGGCTTTTGGTGAGGCTTCGAGATTATCTGCTAATCTTTCCCTACACCCCCTCCCCCCCCCAAAAAAAAGATATAGAGGGGGGGACGATCGTTTTCATATACGGTGCTCACGGAATGAAACGCGACAGGGAGAATTCAGTAGAACCCTGCACATGTGCAAACTATTGGAGAGTACCATGTCATCTCGCCAGGAATCCGGTCACCAAAGGTGACCCGGACTCCTATCTAAGTTTCCGCGCCAAAATTGCGTGGATGTGACACGAACTACAGCCGGCGGAAACGAAAGCATGCGCATTAGAGTTAGCCATAAATTGACGCGTTACATTCCGTGAGCACTGTACCGCTAGAAAGGTCACCTCACGGGTCTAGGCGTTTCAGTTCCCAGGCAATCGACCAGCAGTACACACACACACACACACGACAGTTGGGACGGTCGACAGACGAGCGGTCCAGTCCTCTTGGGCGGGTTCCCTTCCAAATTGACTTTTAGCGAGATGGGGGAGCACGGGTCGGCTGGAAAGTGGGGGGAGGGTATAGGGGCGAGGGGGTAGCAGCGGAGTGATCTCGCGCTGCCGAGAGAAGATAGAAGCGGGCTCTCGTTTTGTGTGGGCGCAGCAGCGCGGCGTGCACGAGCGAGAAAGGGCCCCCGGAAGGAAGCAAGAAGAGTCGCGTGGCGGCGGCAGCCGCTGGGCGAAAAAAACGGGCTCCCTTTGTCGCCGGTCGGCCCCCCAAATGAGTCCGCCGAGACCTCCTCGAAATTGAAACCAACGAGCGGCGGAGTGCGCCGTGGGACGGTCCCTGTGTCGTTTCCTTGTCCCGCTGTCATCAGTCCCCGCGCACTGGAGAAGGAAAGAGCGCGCGCCTGCCGAAAGCCCCCCCCCCCCCCCACCCCTACACACACATCCCATCCTCCCCCCTCCCCCTTCTCCAGGCAGAGTCGGCTTCGGCACCCGCTCGGAGGCTACAGCCATGAGAAAACCGGTCGCTTCTCTTTTGCCTCCCTGGCCGAGTAATAAATGATGCAGGCCCCCTTCGGTTACGGTCACTTGCCCGTGTAACCTTAGATCTTCAGGGACGACGACGCTCCTGCTGGCTCGACCCGCGGTCTGACTGATCGGAGGCGTAATGCCGCGCGAACTTTACTCTGGTCCGTACGCGCTGGTGCGCGCACCGTCCCGTTTCCCGCTCCGTATGCCGCTTTGCTTTGCCAGCGCGCACGGACGGCGTGCTGTTGTCTCCCCGAGGAATTGAAAATACACCAGGAGGGAGTACCCGGGAGGCAAGTGGTCGTACCGCGTAAATAGTTTAGCGTGGATCAGGTTATCGCGTAATATAAAGCATTCTGAGCCAATGATGCTGGGTCGCTGAGTGTATACGAAGAGAGAGCAACGCCGGACGGGGCCGATTGACACAGTCGAGTAGCGAAGAAGCATTTGACAGGCGTTGATACAAATCAGGTTTGGTGGACCTTATAGAGTGTGGTGTGCACTTGATTACAACTAATTCCCGACTGGGTGCTGTTAGGACGGCTTATCGATCCCTTATGACACCGGGCCTTCATGAATAGCGCTACGGCCAGGCGCTAAGCTCACAGTCGTGTACAGCGGTACGACAGAAACGTGCACAATAAGCGTGCTCTCAGAGGCAGTGTTGTGTTGTGTTATACGTGTTGACACCCCACGTGAACAGGGGTAAGAGAGTCGTTAAACCAACCGTGCTACAGTTACTGCCGACATGTATACTGTCTTTGACATCCTGTGTAAAAACAGAAAAAAAAAATAAAGAGCCCGCACAACGAACTGCTGGTTTCGGACATAATCGTGAGTCTCCAGTCGCATGTTGTTTAGAAGAAAACTACGTGTAGGTTAAACTCGGTGGGTCGTCCTCAACTCATCTTCAGCTCTGGTGGCTGAGGACGAACCGCTAACAAGTATTTGAGTTAGCCTCTGAGGACGCCCCATCGGAGTAGGAGACCCACTATTCCGAGGTTCGGATTCTACCATTGGCCACACAATATGGTCTTTAAACTCGTAATAACCATCACACAAACTTAGCTGCATTTCAATTAGCGCGCGCCGAGAAACCTACGACAATCGACGATCACAAACTCCACAAACAGATGAGCTATGCGACTATACCGTCTGCGCGCAGCTAAGTGTGTATACACACTTAGCTGCGAAGATATTTAAGTGACATGTATATTATGTCGCCTAAGCGTGTTCGCAGGGTGAGCAGCATGAGGCAGCCCTCCTGGCCACCCATAGTAAACGCGAGGGGCCCTATAGTGTGCCTTGGTTGTTACTTTTTATGGTAGCTGCCGACATAACCTGAATCCTGTCGCATTCTCTCCGTTTCTGGTGCCGCGGACACAAGATAGGGAATGCGACGAAGCGTCGCCGCAGTCTTCCAATATGTCAAGGCCGCCAAGAGTGCCGGAGAGCTCTCGCGTGAGACGGTGCCACCTAGGTCTTGTACATATAGCTCCGATAGGCCACTAGTCCGAGGCGACGCTGGCAGCGCCGGCCGTCAGAGTTCAGCTAGTTCTGCGCAGTGAAGGGAACGCCTCAAAGCCGGAACGTCAGCACTGACGTGAGCGTGTGTTATAGTTGTAAATATTGAGTGCCTCGTTGTGCAAGGACACCACGCGTCCCAGGTGGAACACGTTTTAACAGTGATAACTTTGCAGACTCCGGTTTATCAGGCTCCTTGGGTACAAGTGCACAACGCGAGCGAAAGCAACTCTTATCGTGCGTTCGTACACTTTTTTTCTCGGATCTAGAGGACCACACAGTGCACCGAAATGCTCTGAACTGAGCCGTACCGGTAGTTATACGGGCTCTATGCACGCTCATTCGTGCTCGGGGTACCGCGTCGCGATATTCCGACGTGTCCAGACACGCGGAGTATAGGTCGAGGCGCGTAGATTGTCACTTTTACAGAGACCCGAACAAGCAGGGCCTCCAACGACGCCCGTGATAGCGGCCCGTTAATGGCGCCGGTCTCCGCCGAGAGGCGCTGCTGAGCCAACCTCCTCGCAGCTGATACGCACACACACGGCGAAGTCAGCGCGGCGCCCCCTGGCATGTCCACGTCTATGCGGTATACGTATACCACCGCGGACGCTCGCTGCCGATCGAGCTGCCTGCATATACTGCGTGAGGCTTATCTGTCCCGAGGGTGTATATAGATCGTGTTTGGACAGCGTGTAACGATGCTGCGACACGCTATGGTCGATGGGACATGTGGTGGCTTGCCTCTCTCACGGGTATTCGCGTGTGTGTACACACGAACGTCGAGCGATCCCTGGCCCATATTTGCGACGAGTCTGGGCGCCCTCACGCGGAGCCCATCTCGTTATCTTCATCGAACGCTCGAAAGTGGACGAGTGGTTTCGTAACTGCGCGGCGAATGCGATGCCGACGCTTCTACGCTGCTTCGCCGGAAGGTTTGTGTTCGCAATTTATGGGCAAGCTGTAAGAAGCCCGGGACGCACAAAACGCGCGAGAGCGTTTCTTCCGAACAAGAAAGAAACATAAAACTGCAACTCACATAGCCACGGCCTCCGCCTGTGCGGCCAGCGCACTATCCTGTGAGAAACATTCTCGGGACGTGACTTCCAACATGTCTGTTTTAGTTTTCCCTTTCTTTCTACGCGTCATTGAATATATTTATTTCGCGTCGCTCGCTATGTACACTCTCGATATTCTGTAGCCATATTGACCGTGTCCTATACACACTGGATTACACTTTGTACTTTGCTACCGTCTTTCGTTCGAAAGGAAGCGGCCGCGTACAACAACACGCGCTTTTTCGGAAAGCCCGAAAATTTTTTTTTCTTGTGATCGGAAATTCAGGAACGTTTTACGCGCGAAGGTGTATTTTGTTCTCAGACTTGCATTGACTGTAAACGTCAGCTGTCATCATTGGGAACAAGGCTCCCCTTGTGGGAGCCTAAACGTTCTTTGTTCTTTCTTTTGAGCGTGTAGCGTTCTTATGTGGTATTATGTAGATTATATGTGGCATTCTAACGATATTTTCGGTGGCATATAATCGTAAAATCAAGAGCAATAACCGAGAAAGAGAAATTAAAAAAAAGGAGAGAGAGAGAGAGCGAGAATGAAGAGGAAAGGCAGGGAGGTTAACCAGATATGAGTCTCCGGTTTGATACCCTGCACTCGGGATGGGGGATAGGGGTTAGAAAGATGGCAGAGGAAAACGCTAAAAAAAGGGGGGGAAAAAAGACACGCACACATGGAGGCGCACACACAAAAGGCGTTCCAGTTAAAGTCGTTCACACAGGCCGGTAGATCGTAAAAACCGCAATAGCGCTTGCACGGCCTTCTTCTGTGACGGTAGGTCCTTTCGATGTTGCAGAATTATTTTTTCGGATAGCGGTTGGTCATCCAGTTGGTCAAGTTCGTGGCGAAGGCATGCCCTCTGGGAACTGTACTGCGGGCAGGTACACAAGATATGGCCAATTGATTCTTCAAGGCCGCAGTGGTCACAGGTTGGGCTGTCGGTCATCCCTATGCAGAATGCATAGGCTTTAGTAAAGGCAACGCCCAACCAAAGTCGATATAAAAGCGTGGCGTCTCTACGGCGAAGCTGTGATGGCGCTCGAAGACTTAGTGTGGGATCAAGTGAGTACAGTCGCGTGTTTCTTAAATGTGGATCATTCCATTGCGACGCGGTGCACTGCCGAGCAAGTAGGCGGAGCTTCCGTGCTGCGTCAATTCTAGAAAGAGGAATTGGGACGTGGCGCTCCTCAGTATGGGCTGAGCGGGCAGCGTGATCCGCCCGTTCATTGCCGATAATCCCGCAATGACTTAGAAGCCACTGAAAGGTTATTTCGTGGCCTGCATCACTTGTATGTTGTAACATTTTTGTAATATGGAATATTAGCTGTTCGTGCGGTCCGCGTCGTAAAGGTGACAGTAGAGACTGCAGTGCCGCCTTCGAATCGCAGAATATTGTCCATTTGTGTGGTGGTTCATCACCAATGTGTTGAAGGGTAGTAAAGAGCGCTGCGAGCTCTGCTGCCGTCGATGTTGTGGCGTGAGTCGTCTTAAATTTGATTGTTGTAGCTTTCGCTGGTATGACGATTGCCGCCGCGGAGCTTCTTGGAAGGACAGATCCATCAGTGTAAATATGCGTAGAATCACGGTAGTTCTCGTACAAATGTAGTAGCGTGAGCTGTCTAAGGGCTGGCGATGATAGATCAGCTTTTTTCGAGATACCAGGTATAGCGAGGTTGATTTTCGGCTGAGCGAGGCACCATGGAGGAATCGAAGGTCTCGCAGCCGGGGTGAAACAAGCTGGCAATGATTCATTATATGCGGTTATCGTCTGGCTGAAAGATGTTTGTGGTCTGTCCGTTGTTAGGGAAGCCAGGTGGTGACGGGGAGTCCTGGCCAGATGCCTTATATGTGTCCTGAGTACTTCAATTTCAATGTGGGTCCTGACAAGGTGGTCTCCAGCGATTGCTATCGTAGCCACTGTTGAAGCACTCTGAGGCAGGCCTAGACAGATCCGGAGCACTTGACCCTGAAGACTTTGTATTGTGCGTACATTTGTTTTACCTGTGTTGCTTATTGCTGGCAAGCTGTATCGCAGAAATCCTAAAAAAAGCACCCTGTACAGTTGCAACATGGCACTGGGCGACATTCCCCAGGTCTTGCCAGCGAAAAACTTGAGCAGGTGACAGATGCCTGTCAACCTTTTTTTCACGTATGATACGTGTGGGCTCCATGACAAGTCCCTGTCGATTATGACACCTAGGAACTTGTGTGATCGGACCCGTCGTACTATTTGGCCATTTATCATTACACTGTAATTGGCCATGGGTTTGCGCGTAAATGGCACTAGTGCGCATTTCTCTGAGGAAATTTCCAGGCCTCGATTACGGAGGTAGATAACAGTTTCTGTGGCGGCTCTCTGAATTCTCGCTCTCAACTGTAGGCGTGTTACTGCAGACGTCAATATGCAAATGTCATCGGCGTACATTGAAAAAAAAAAGGAAAAAGATATCGGGACTATGGGTGACGGTTTCATTGGTGCGAGAGGGTGTTATCTTTAGCGCATGTATACCTCGTATATCGCAAACAGAAAAGTCTATTTCCAAGCCCTATCTTTGGTAAGCATCATTGTTCGGTACGTCGTCTTTCTAGTTAACTCATTCAACGAAGAATTAAATGTTTCCGCGCAAGAACGATCGGAACCTCTGACCTTTGTCATTGGGTTCATCTCACGTCATAGAAAATTAACTCTATAGTTAACAATCGCAGCAAAAAAAAGAAAAATACATAACAACAGAAACTAAACTTGCGACTGGTAACGACCACGAATGCTGCTCAGATTTAAAAAGTAAATAAAAGAACAGAACGGAACACAATATTGAGCCCATCAACATGTCTGCTCCTGAGACAGATTTCTTGTCGCCTCCGCAAAACTACCTGGTTTGATCAGCAAGCTAAAAACTCTGACTTATACTCTATAGACCCATGTATAAACTTAACAATGCCGGAAAATCTAAGAGACAACAGAAAATTTGTAACATTGGTACACCGCCTGCGCCTTGGTACTGCATTCACTAAACACTTCTTGTACAGGATAAAACGTGTCTCTAGTCCACAGTGTTCTTGTGGCCATGCAGACGAAGATGTGCATCATCTTCTCCTCGAGTGCACTAAATACAATCCACAAAGAAGGGTACTGTAAGCAAATTTGTTGATATTAGACAGAAGACCATTCACTCTCAAAAAAATACTTGGCCCATGGCCAACTGCGGGCCTTCAAAAAAGAGCGCTACTTGCTCTGAAAAAGTTTTTAGAGGAGACCAACATTTTGGGAAAATATTAGGTATCAGATGATCCGAATGCGCTAAATGAGTAACATAAACGTTGTTCGTGATTCATAATTGGTTTATGTGGCGATCGCAACTTTTATGCAATATGTATAATTCTGTTCTGTACTTGCAGTGCATTACATGTGTTGTGTGTTATGGCTGTTCTAAATATCTGACTTTATATATGCGTACGTGGACTGAAGTAATGCACAGAACTATGCGACTCATGTACTGTTGGACTGTATATTTTTTATTCATCCAGTGTTCTACTGAGTGCCATATTTCGTGTCGCTATTCTCCTTTTTTACGCAAATTTGTTTCCTTTGCCAAGTGACAAGGAGTAGCCGGTGCCACCATAAAGGCGCCAACCTCTCCTAATATTCATTTCAATTAAAAAAAATAAAACATGAAAACAAAAGCTCGCTCGTTATACGAAGTCCCATCACCGCGGATTGCTCTTCGTTTACTTATTCGGTGAACAAAGCTCACGCTTTATTACCGTCGTGTATTTCGCGGCGTGTGCAGGCCGGCCTTCAATATAGAAGAGCGCCGCCTGTTCGGTACGCCAATATCGTATAACATCAGACTCACGCGCGAAAGTCGGTTTCTTCTTTTGCGCAATCTCTTCATCGGGCTCGTAAACTCTGGTCAATTAACCGCCAGGCTGTTTGCGCGTCTTTATATTCTAAGCGAACCGAAATCTCGGTGCTTGTGTATAGCTTGCCCGAGCGCTTTGTTCACGGTGTGTGCAAGCGATATTGTCCGTCGCAGTTTCATTCTTTTTACGGCCCAACTTCTTTCTTTTCTTCTTTTTTTCTGTTAATGATTTAGAAAGCCGTATCTGCATGTATGATTAAATTGTGAGGTTGCGCAGCCTGTGCTCCAGTTTCTTTTTTGATGTCGTTGTTGTTTTCTTTTTCGAAACGCATCTGGAACTGCTCGTATACGCCAAACCATATGTTTTTTGGGGTGTTTTCGAGCAGACGAAGACAATCGGCCGGTTGGCTTTCAACTTTTCCCATCGAGACGGTCGTTATGTAGCCGGGGCGACGGCGACATGAAACGGCTGTTTTCTGCGTAAGGGGGACATAAAACAGCAGCAGGTGCTTTGGGGGGCGCGTTATATGTGATCGATACGGTGCGGCGTCTTTCATATAATGCTGGCGATTTCCTTATTATGTTGTTTTTTTCCTGAGTTACCTTAATCCGACGCACGGCGATCGAATCGCTCTGCTCACCGCCTTTGCGGAAAGTCGTGAGTCTCTCCGTGCGCTATACTAACAGAAGCACAGAAGCCAGAGCACAACTTTAATTATTTCGCGTAGCCAGAAGTCCTAGGAGATGGAACATCCTGTAACTTACCGCGTCTTCAGTTTAGTGTTCACATATATATCCTATTGTGCTACGTCTTCGTTTGCTTAGTGCCACAGTCTACATTGACCATGATCTAATTAGACTGAACAACAGCTGTCATATGAATGGCGCTCGCGATGTATCATTAAATAACAAGAAAGAAAGAAACAAGCAAGGAATGGAATGAACGCGAGAAAGTTGACCGAGGTGGGGGGGGGGGGGGGTGCGCTATTCTGCAATTGTCCATCTGGTGGACATGTTCATTTAATCTGCTGCTGAACTTCCGATTGGCCGGGCTGGGGTACGCTTCAGGTGGAGACAGGCGCTCCCAACTAATCAGCACTTTAGCAGCAGGCGAAATGAACATGTCCACTAGATACACTCGCAGAGTATACCCTCTACAGAGAAAGTCCCAGTTGGATCTCCGCATACTGAAGGAAGAAGACCGAGACGGAAATACAAATGTAAGAGAAGGAAAATGGACTTATTGATGGCTTATCAATATTTTCAATGACATTTATGTAGCCAAAAGCACAACTGCACAAAAAGGCCCATCGGTGCATGTCTGTAAACGTTCTGTAGACTGTCTAAATTCATTACTACATGGGGGAAACCGAATTCCCGCTGTTCCTCGCTCTCGACCAAAAGCATCGTGGCGAACAATATCGCATTCCACGACTCGCAGCTATAGCGACACATGCAACTCTTTGCGCAGACGGTTCTGCGCGACGACGGGCCTTCCCCGTCTGTCTCAGGGTTCTGTGCCCCCTCGCTGTGCCATGGGTGGTCCACCACCACCACCACCAACGCCGGCTCTGCTGCCGCACAGGCGGAGTCGCCGCGCTGTTTCTCAGGGGTCGCGTGGACGTCGGTGACCCGTCCCCGCATGCTTCGTCCCGAAGAACGGGCTCCCTTTCACGTAAATTAATTAGCGCGGAGAGAAGCAACCCGACCTCCTCGCACCGGCTTGCCCCTCAAGCTAGCGCCCATGCACCCTTCGACGAGCTTACTGAGACGCTCATTCGGGCCTATGTGTACTGCATGTCTGTCCATTCCCTTCCGGCCAGAGATATATAGACTGCACAGGCACAGGCGATCTTGTTTGTAGCGGGCGCGACGAGTGGGGTGGTGTATCTATAGTATGGTGGCGTGACATGGGGTGGGGAGCCGTCACGGGGGAGGGAGGGAAAAGGGGGGGGGGCTGGAAGCTGAGAAACGTGAATCCCGCGAGCACGCGTCAAAGGCACCCGTGCGTTTGTGATCGGGGAAGTCGAGGGAGTCACATAGTTTGAACTGTTTGCGAGGGCACAAGGCTGGCGCTTTGTGTTCACGACTGGCGTGCCTTTCCGAGCATATCTCGCCTGCTACTCAGATATGCCTGGTCCGCCCGCTTCCTTATCGTTTTCTCGGTCGTTGTCTCGGGGCCTGTATAGATGCGCATCTGCCTATATAAGTGTAGTATAGAGCGTAAGAGTATACACTGGCGTGGTACACAGCTGATGAAAATCGCCACAACTATCCCGACGTACTTCATGTTTTCGACGTTTCCATCGCGTTTGGGCGCTCTAACGATGCGCGACCTGGAGGAAATTCGCTCTCGGTGGACAATATCGCGTATACGCATTTCCTGTTGCTTAGACGATAATCGTTCTGTTTTTCGCAGCCGAAAGGGGCCACCCGTGTGGATCGTAGGGAACGTTTGATACTTTGTTCGTCTCACAGGTGCTATAGCGTTTGGATAAGCTTATGATGAGTGCAGAAGAAGAACTAGGGTGATTACGATGATAAGAACGAGGAGGAGGAGAAAAAAAGTAGTGATACGCAGCCTGGGAAATCAAGACGTTCACTGGGATGTCTCGTCTGCTGTAGAAAACAGGCAATTAAAAGCTGGCAAGTGCATCACGCTCCAGCTGAGTACCGTGCTGCGATCTTGCGAAGACATGCGTGCTTTTGCCTACGGAGAGCTCGTTGCATGTGCAAATCTCAAGACGGATCGGTATTATAAAGAGCTCTAATGTCTACATGTCTTAATAAAACTTTGTGAATAGCTTTATCGCCCATGTGCGTACATGTGGGTGTATGTACTTTTTGTGTCTGTGTGATCACTGCATCATTATCATCATCCTATTTTATGTCCACTGCAGGACGAAGGCCTCTGCCTGCG
Source organism: Dermacentor albipictus (assembly GCF_038994185.2). NCBI lineage: Eukaryota > Metazoa > Arthropoda > Arachnida > Ixodida > Ixodidae > Dermacentor > Dermacentor albipictus. The sequence continues at coordinate 123,552,911 of NC_091825.1, forward strand.
ATCTCCAATTGCCCCTGTCCTGCGCCAACCGATTCCAACTTTGGTCAGGCGCTCCGCAGCTGCTGGGGACTGGGGGTCATGGGTTATTTGTAGGACTCATGAGGGAGGGAGTAGCCGAACCGCACCAGGGAGGCCAATTCCTGTTCTGGTGAGGGAGTGTCTTTGTTGAAGCTTAGTGGGCCTTCCTGATTTTGTCGTACCTGGATTAGTATAGCCCCACTCGCTCTCGGCATCTTTTGCCGGCGTCAGGCATCACTCCAAGCCTGCAGATGTAGTGCACTGGAGGAGGTCAAATTCGGGCTCTAATTATCACCTAGCTCTTCAAGTGTAGCACGTCAATCTATCCGCCCGGCTAACGTCTCAAGCTTCATTAAAGTCAGCCATCTAGCCTGTGGTGCGTCTGTTGCCACTGACGAAGAATAAACACCGTTGTATCACCAAAAATTTAAGCAGTACATGTGAACCGTTCATCACAGCGCACTAAAGTCAATGCATGTCTGATTCCCGCCCGTGCGCTGGGATATTACGCTGTTTCTGGCTACTGCGTGGCCGAGCTACTTCTACTGCGGCGAGCATTATTGGCCATGACTGGTATACGCTCAAAGCACCTCAGAATACGAGACACCTAAAGAAATGGAAGAAAGAAAGAAAGAAAGAAAGAAAGAAAGAAAGAAAGAAAGAAAGAAAGCACGGCAAGCAAGAACGTTCCGACGCCAAGGCGAGCACAAGAAGCAAAACGGCCACTGCGCGGCGCACCGCACGTAAAAGGCGCGGAGGTGAGCGACGCCGTGCGCAGCGGAAACGGGGTTTCCGTTGTTTAAGAACTGGCCGCCCCGCCGCCGGACGCGCGGATTATGCGGGCGCGAGATTTGCATGGCGCCCGGGGATTATGGGAGCTCGCGAGAGCAGGCTATAGCTCTCCACGGGAGCACCGTGAGCGGGAGCCCGTCTTCTTGCATGCGCGTGCAAAGGAACGCAGGGGCGTAGCGCGAGATTTGCTTCGCTCACCGCACCGGACATCGTCCGCCGCCGCTTACAACACTCCCTGCCCTTGCAAACCCTTCCTCTGCTCGTCCTTACACAGAAGCCGAGAGAAGGTGGAAGGAGACGGCGTCTTTGCTCGGCATGCTCGCATCGTCCCATCACACGACCATCCACTTAGCGAGGACGGCCGGCGTACAGTCGCGCCCAAGAGGGGGGGGGGGGGGGGGGGAGGGGGGGGGCGGAAATGCATGCAACGCGGTCGAGGCTGCGCCGAGATGCTGCGACCGGACAGCGGAAGCTCTCTCGCGCCGCGTTTGCGGGGCGCGTACTTTTACACGCGCGAGTCCCTCAGCACTACCTGCGTTAGTTCAGTGCAGCGTGACACCGACTGGAAGTTGCTGCATGGCCAGTGTGGAAAAGGAAAAACAAAGCAACGCTTTGAAGTCATCGCGTCACTCTTTCGAACTTCCGGCCGCGACGATTCAGTGACAGAATGCTATTCTGGAGTTTGTCGAATTCGCCGTCTAATCATCTCTGATTGTCTCAAAGGGCGGCTGTAGGCAGTGGCGTAGCAACGGGGTGCCCGGGTGCCAGGGGCCAGTGGTGGGGGGGTTATCATATCCGTCTGAGGACACCCCTCTTTCCGCCGCGGCTACACCCGGGGGAGGGGGGGGGAGGGTGACAGAAGACCTATGGGTCCCGGATTTCAGACGACCTAGCTACACCACTGGCTGTAGGTCCTTTCTGATTGGCTCAAAGCGCCAACATGGCGGAATTAGACATCGCTCAGACTATCACCCATGGTATCTGCAAATCGCGGTCTGCACAGTCACCGTGTTAGATACAGGCGCTCAAAGTTACAACTCCAAACGTGGCCACTGATATTGAGCCAACGTTGTCCGATGTCCGTTGTCTGCAGTGTGGCACGATGTCAGGCACATGTGGGCCTTGCTGTGCGTGTAGGTAAGGGCGTTACAGAGTGGGCGTCAGCCGGATGCAACCTTCGCTGCGCGGATGTTAATACGTGGAGACTACGTGCGTTGAGGAACGGGAACGCGTCTTCCAACACTTTCCGTGGCGCTGCACGGAAGCGGCGAGCGGGGCGCAGTGAATGCTTCCAGACGCGCGCATCATCAAAAACAATGTACGGCGGCGGGTCGGCAGCGTGTTTAGCGCGTCAAGGGTGCCGAGCGTGTTGGCCGAACGCGTGCGAGGGCCGTTCGGCGGTGCGTGAAGAAACATTTCGTGCGCGCGGCCGCGGTTATTATACGCACTCACTCGTTCGGGCCTTTCGGGGGCGTTCATTCAGACTTGCTCTCTCTCTCTGCTCTTGGAAAGGCTGAACGAAAGCTTCCCGGAGGCGCTCTTCTGTGCCGCGCAGGGCGTGGTGTATTGGCCTTTCGCCGGCCGTACAATGCACATACGCCTCGCGTTTGGCCTAACTCCGTACCAATCAATGAACGCGATGAATGTGCGAATCTATAGACCTTTTGCATCCGCGATGTGGCAGCAGTGCGTTCATGACCCCAGGGAACTTCCGGTCAGCCATTTTCGACAGTCCAGTTAGCCAAGAAAAAAAGAAGTATTTTGTCGCATAGTATACTCCAGGCACATATTCTTGGTGTTTTCAGATATAAGGAACGTGCGCTGAACATCAAGCTCATGTAGGGGCTTTTTTTGTTGCACATAACACTACAATTCACCTGTCAAACGTTCCAACTCTGCAGCAAAACTGGTGCCAGCTGGAGGGTCCTATAAGTTTATATGCTATTGTAACATATGGGGGCCACTACTGAGGGTTTAACCATAGAGGTTTATCGGAGGGCTTTCTGGGGAACTCTGTTTGTAAGCATGAAAAGGGTCTATATAAGAGTAGAAGGCAAGAGTGTGGGCCGCTTGCGTTTTCCCGTCAGGAAGCGCTGCCATCTCATAAAAGCAGTCAGCTGCTGATGAAGCTGTCCGCGCAACATGTCTGCTCGACGCGTGGGCCCGACATGTGTCCGTTAGCACTCCCCAATTCCTTGGAGGATAGATTAGCGTCTGCGGGACAGGATATGCGAACATGCGTAAGCAGGCTTTCCCGCCGATCTGAAATTATATTGACTTGACAATCACGGCCAACATCGCGTGCACAGTACTGTTGAAGCTTACAGATGCGCATATCAGAAGCGAGGATCATGTGGCCATCAATGGCGGCTAATCATGTGCTCGACAAAAATATATATACGCTACATATTTTTCTGGGACTTTCCCGATTTTCTAGATGATTTTAGCCTTCGTAGATATGTAAGTTCTGTAATTTTAGTGCCTGAAAAAAAAACTATAAATAAATAAATAAATAAAGACAGCAGAGACACTTAAGGTTGCCTGCGTGTGGGAACGCGGAAGCATTATGTCGTTTATAGACCTCGGAACGTCATGAACGCGCTCATTTTACACATTCAGGACGTGGCGCCACCTCCTCCCCATTGGCTGCGCCACGTCACGTGCCCAATGACGCAAGCTCTAGGCACAACTTTAGCCAACCATAGCCACGGATCGAGCCACCGTGGAGTCGGGGAAGCCTGCTCGTCTCGCTATACCCGGAGGTCCGGGCTCGATTCCCACCCAGACCGAAACGTACCAAATTTGCTTTTCAAGGCCATGGATTTACTTTGTTCACAGGAACCTCCCCGAGAAATTTGACGTCAATCCGAGCATTTTTTGCGTGTTTTTCACTCTTTGCGCCGCCAGCCATTTTTGGTGCCATCGCTCTGTCACGCCACCGACGATGCCGGATTTTCGCTTAAAGGGACACTAAAGTGAAAAGTGATTTCTTCTGCAACAGTAAATTACCGTTCTACAACACCAAAAACACCACTCTTACAACGATAAGACGTTTGGTAAGCCAGAAGAAGGTCAAGAACGAAATACGGGTGGCGACGCCTACTTAAGTTCCCGCACCTGCTGGGGGCTGTGACGTCTTGGATTTTGATGGCACCTTCTAGGGCCTACGAATTAAATACGGTGGTACAGATTGACTACATTGTGTTCTAATGGAACCAAATATTATACATGGCAAGTTTCGGGAACCTTTATTCAGCCAACGCGGCCCAAATGCGAAAACATACTTTGGAATCCCTGACGTCACGCTGACGTACCGGCTCTGGGGTTTCAGCGCGAAATTCAAATACTGATACGTGGACCTTCATTTTCTCATCTAATAATCAAACTGTGTTTTTTTTTTAATGACTGCCTGCAGGGTTCTCAGGCAATGCTTCATTAGTCTAGACTGACTTATTGTTTCGCTTTAGTGTCCCTTTAACAAAGACAACGCGGAAGGCACTTCTTTTTAATTAAGGCCTGAGCCAGTCCGTGACGTCTGCCAGCGCAGATGGCTCTCTTCCTATCTGCAACACTTGCTGGCCGTTCACCAGCTTGGTTAAACGCATATCCCTCAGCGGAAAAGCCCTCGAAGGGCAAGCACTCGAGAGACTGCTGAGGTCGCAAGCCTCGCTTCGTTGCCAAACACATCTCGCGTGCGCTGAAGCCCCCGTTGCATACATGGCGCTTTGTACGTTTTGGCGACGGTCGAGCATACACATCTGGCAGCGTCACGGGCGCGAGCATGATAATTAGGCGCTGCTACTGGCGGCGATCCAAAGATGTGGCACGGCTCCTATATAGCTCCAAGAAGCAGCGTGTTGTGGAGAAGCCGTCGATAAGTTCTGATGGGTCAATCACATTATTTTCACAGAAGCGCGTTCAAAAATGTGCAATCGATTGGACGAGAGAAAATGCAACGCGACCGACCGCTGCTGTATACATGAGCGCTTTGCGAGCGCTATAGAACGAAGAGTATTTAGTGTACATGCTTGGCCCGAGACGTCACGGTGATTGTTTTATTAGGGCTACTGGAGACGTATACATGCAAGACGGCTCACTTTCGGCAATGTCACCTTGAAGCGACTACTATGTCTGTCGTTTCAGTGAGACGTGGCACTGTCTGTTACGTTGCCCAAAAGTGAAAGCGTTCCCCGCAAATGGCCAAGACATAATAACATTCCTACACGGAGACGACCGAAGGAAGCGAATTGGATAAACACCTAGGCATCATTTTGCTGTTCCTTCGCCAGTATGGTGGCGCTCGCGATCCGTACAGCAAAAATTACAAGGTCGACCTGAGTCGACTGGTTCTTGCCAGCTGCTCGGCGAAGGGTCAAGAGAAAGAAAAATAAAAAAAATGGAAAGATGTGATAGGTCCATTACTAAGTAGAAAAATTGGACGCAATTTCGGTCACCTGGCGAGCACTGGGTTCCCTACCGCACGCCTTGCGACCATACGACAAGCGGACCATCATCAAATGTTGCTAGTGCAAAGCACGTCACCGCTTATCTCCGCCGCGGTTGCACTACTGAAGAAGTATATATTATGCAGCATGCGCCCTCGAAGAAGTCGCATTGGACGTGGAGACTTTGCCTCCATGTTGACGAACTCATTGTACTATATATCACAATGCGCCATAATTACTTGAAGTTATTCTGCTACGGTATATTTACCAGTACTTACCAATTAACATTGATTTCTGCATTAGTTACGTCTAGTGTGGACAAGACACGAAGTCGAGGGAAGGAAGCTATGGATCTCCGCGGTGGCTCAGTGGCTGTGGCGCTCTGCTGCTGCTGAGTGCGAGGTCCCCGGTTCGATTCCCAGCCGCGATGGTTGTATTAGTTCGGTGGGGGCGGAACGCAACAACGGCTCGTGCACCTTGGTTTGGGTGCACGTTAACCCGTGGTCAAAATTGACCAGGCCCGTCTCTCTCATATAGCTCGTCTGTTACTTTGAGATGATCAATCAATCAATCAATCAATCAATCAATCAATGAAGCGAAGGGAAAGAAAGGACAAGAGCAAGCGCGCATGTTCGTCCCTTCCTTCTCGCGTCGTCCTTGTTGGCGCTAGATAGACTGCTCTAGATTCGTGCGAACTAACCCGCCCAAAATGCACGATACGTTTTTTTTTTTTCAAATGGCTGCGCCATCGTAACCATGGGTATTAGATATCCTTTGTGTAACGTCATATTACCAGTATTACACTACGCACCAGCGGATTTACCCGTCGTTGCAATGGTTCGTAGTGATTAGGGATTATAAGCTGACTATCCCCACAGCATACATTTCTACCACATTAGTAGGATGCTTAATCACGCGGTGTCGTTTGGACGAGCCGGAGCCCGGGTTTCGGAAATTCGACCGAAATACGCTCCCATATGTAGGCCTGCGCTGTAAATTACAGGGTAATACCGAGAGAGAGAGAGAGAGAGAATAAAGGGGATGGGCATGGAGGTTAACCAGCGGGGAAGATCCCGTTTGCTACCTTACGCTGGGGAGAGAGGGGAGGTAAACTGCCGTAATAACCAGAGGACCAACACAAGCACCACCTGCCGGGTGGTTGCGGCTCACAGTGGAACCGCGGATCGGCAAAAAGGGGCGCGGTCACGGTTCTTTCTTTAGCTCCGCGTCGCGAAGCGCGCGCGCGTGCGTTTGTGCGTGTACGTGTGTGTTCGCGCGTGTGTAACGGGACGCCCCGGTTCGGGTGAAGGCGATAGAGAGAAATGCCCGTTCCAGACGTTTCCGAGCGCCGGGGCGGGCGGGCACTTCTCAGACAGTTGCTATTTTTTGCGACCGCCGCCGCTCGCTGCATGTTGCCGACGTTCGGGTTTCGGCGCTGCGTTCGCCGGGCCTTGCGTGGGCGCTCGGCGAGCGCCCCCGCCCTCCGCCGGCGCCGAAGCGGCAAGCGCAGTCAGACGCGCCGCCGCTCGGCCTAGCGGGGATTATCAATCGTCGCTGATCGGTCGGGCCGGGCGCGCGCGCGTGGTTTACGCCATCCCGACACCGCGCAGTGGCGCCCCCGACTTGCGTGCGGTAGTGTTCCTGTATATGCTCCCGCAGGGAGCAGAGTTGCGCATAGGTCCGCCGTCGTGATCCAGCTCTGCAGCGAAGCCACTCCTCGCGCGCGCAGGAGCCAAATGCCGCGCGGTGTTCCGCCTTTTTCTCTAGTGGTCGCGAGCTACAAGCGCCAGTTGTTCACAGGCGCTTAGCAAAGGGCACTTCTTAATACAGGCTATGCTCGAACGAGTCATTCGTGCAGTCGGAGGGGGTGGGCTTCCAACCAACCGAAACTTTGTATGTACCTATGTAAACAGGCATATACAAACACACACATGAACGTACAAATAGGGGGTAGGACCGCCTTCGATTCTCCAAAATAACATACTCCCCTGGCTCGAACAGCTCCAAAGTTCGCTCGCAAACGCGCAGTGCTTTGCCACAAAAGGCGGTGCAATGATTTTCAGCATGCATATGAAGTTGTCTTATCATTCTCAGAAAGCAAGAAATGTTTTAAAGAGTGTTTAAAGCTTCACACACGTAAGGTGGACACTTAGCGCATTTTGGCTGCCAAAACCAGCCGACTAATGACCGTCGCCAAGAGAGCTATCGTGCCTGCAGTTATGTCAGTGAACGTTAACAGAGCGTCATTTATCACTAGCCATCGTTCACAACAGCTGCACGTTTTCGATACATGCGGTGCAGACACAGATTTAAGCGCATTTCAAATGTTCACATGCGCACATTTTAAGCAAAGCTTACTTTTAGGATTCATTCATACCGCAGAATAATCAGCTATATAGTAGCAGCAAATCTGCAAGTAGAAAAGGATTCAAGATGCAAGAGCTTATAGATCAAACTTATTTCATACAAGGGAATGCATGAACGGCTGCTGGCAGCAGGCCAAGTGTGCTGGTTCTTGGAACCTTGGGGGCAGAATTCAAAGAAACTGGAAAGGCAACAAGCTATTAAGAGTAACAACAGGTTATTTTTATAGCACTAAACACATCAAGATGACAAACTTGCAGACTGTAATCTGACAACACATTTTTTCTTGATCTCTTACCACACAGAGAAAAGCCAGTAGTTGAATACACTGTGTCAAATAAATGAAATCACTGAAGCAGGCTTTGGCCAAAAAGCCAGGTTACAAAGCTTTGTGACCTATCGCATCAGAGGCAAGAAAATTTTACGTCATTGAACAGTGCATTCACTCCACTCCCGCCAACAGGAAACAGCATTCACCAAAGCACAACGTAGATTTCTAGCGTGTTTAATTGAACGACAAGTTTTTGTTCCACTGGCTGACAAATGATGCTCACAAGCTAGCACACATACAATTGCGGCTTAGCTTCTATGGCAGCAATTAGTTAACAAAATAAATAAGCCTATGCACTTCAAGACAATAAATTGAATAGAATCAATTTTACTGTTCTCAAAACTTCCAACGGAGAAGCAATATATTACAATTATCACAGCTAGAGAGCTAAATATGCATATGCCAACTAAGCACCCGTTTTGTCCTTGTTCCCTTGTGTGCTTTCTGCAAAGATGTCCTAGCTCTTCAGAAATTGCGGTTGACGGGAGAGGTACATATTATTAATTTCAATTTTAAACTCTGAAGGGTGCGTTCAAAGTCAAGAAGCCCAGACTTGTTAGCAACAACATTCTCACTATAGTGTTAGTGAGCCTCCAGCTAGTTTGCTTGGCTGAAGCATTTACTCTTATGGCTGAATTGCGTGCGGTTTGTGCAGTGTGGTGCGCTGCACCCCGTCAGTACGATGTGCCAGTACGATGTGTTTCGTATCACTTCACCAAGCTCCTTGACTTCACATGGTCGAATACCGTACCTAAAACCCGCAGCTGCTCCTCTCAACGCACGATCGACGGTCCGCTGATTGCAATGGCGATGGCACTGACGGAAACGACGAGTTCGCATGAGTCGGCGATGCGCCCGTAAAGTTGGCTTCGCCGCGGCGCGGATCATTTGACGTCATTTTTCGCGCTCGGCCAATAGCGGTGCGAGCGGCGCCGGAAAAGGTATGCGCAACTCTGCTCCCTGCGGGAGCATATACAGGAACACTAGCGTGCGGCATGCTCTTGGCGACTTTTTCGAGCAGATGTGCGCGTGCGTGTGTCTGCGCGTCTGTATCCGCGTGAGTCTGTGCGTTTGTATGTTCGCTAGTCCGCGCGCGTGGTGTTATAGCTGTGAAAGCTTTTTCGCCGTGTACGGGTCAAGGAAAAGTGTCACGCGGGATGAGGAGAGAAAGAGAGAGGTAGGGAGGGAGTCGGGTTCTCCCTGCATTTCTAATTCGACCGCTCCCTCCGGCTGGCAAAGAAACCGCGCCTTTTGTTTCTGCTCGTATATACCTTCGATACTGTTTTTCAAGCCTGTCCTCCTCGCCCTCTTTTGGCAGGGAGTTGCGAAGGATGAGCGTGAAGAGAGTCTGGGGGCACGCTGAAATAGGAGCTGCCTGGCTGTCGCGGCTTCTGGCTACCATATTTTTTTTCGTCTCTTCTTCACTTGGTTCGTCTGCCCCCTCCTCCCACCGAGTCTTGCGCTGAACGCACACCTAAGAAAGTCGTTAATCACCGCCCGTTTGAAACATTCTTCTGGAAAATGGCGCTTTTGCGGCCAACTCGACTTGCGTGTACACACTTGGGAAACCCGATACGCGGGCGACTGATTTGCGCACGCACTGTCTGTGCTGCGTTTCTTTTTTCGTCGCTAAATCACGTAACCTCGAGACGATGTGCGTTTCTGCTCCGTCGCTACCGCCCGCTGGGGGCGCGTCGGACGCGATGCATCTGCGTTACGAAGACCGCATGACGTTGTTTTCACAGTGGCGTGGCTATAGTATATACCGTCGTTAACATTTCCTTTCCTTATTTCTTTCTTTTGCTTCATTTACATTCTCTGTGTAACATGACAAGCCCGGGCCGTAAGAATTTAGGCTAATGAATGTATCTGGATTCGTACGAGTGATTGTATACCGACCGTATACTTTTCCTTAGGCATTGAAAGAGGATAATTTGTTTCGCTCACTGCTGTTGGTTTTACGCTCGCAACTGTTAGCGCACGTCACTGTCTCGACTATGTGTTCTTTTTTGTTGTTGTTGTTGTTATTATTTTCAATTCACTAGAGCACATTTTAAAAGTTAAATTATGGGATTTTACGTGCCAAAACCACTTTCTGTTTATGAGGCACGCCATAGTGGAGGTCTCCGGAAATTTTGACCACGTGGGGTTCTTTAACGTGCACCTAAATCTAAGTACACGGGCGTTTTCGCATTCCGCCCCCATCGAAATGCGGCCGCCGTGGCCGGGATTCGATCCCGTGACCTCGTGCTCAGCAGCCCAACACCATAGCCACTGAGCAACCACGGCGGGTCTAAGCACATTTCGAGACTACTCGAAAGCCCATGAAACTTTCGAAAAACATTGCTTTCGAAACAGCTTTTGTGCTACTATGCCAAATGCAGGAAATAGTCTGCTGCCCTCATTAGTGTTTATTACCAGAAGACGTACGGGTTAACTAACAAGAGTATAATTTGTGAAGCCGTTGTACTCGTACGAAAAATGATGTATATGTAGAGAAAAAGCGTAAAAGGAAGACAGGGAGGTAATCAAGAATCAGGTGGCCACCTTAAACTTGAGAAGAAGAAAAAAGAGAAAAAACATTGAAGGAGTGAAAGTATATACGCTGGACAAGTCAAAAGAATACTCGGAAGCTGTCGCACTCACGTACACACAAGATGATATATACAGAGATATATGGAGATAACAAAGGAAAGGCGTGGATGCAATCAGGACTGGCTGGATATACTACAGTGGGGGTGGGGGAAAGGGGAGAAAAAGTGAAAGAGAGGACAGAATTCAGGTGTACGCTGGACGCGAACTGCCTCAGGGACGGTGATGTGGGACACGGTCTGCATTCTTGAGAGAGTTCCTAGCTGCTATTTCCACGCACGCAGTATTTGTCGCAAACAGAATACGAATTGCACATTATATAGACGTCTAACTGCAGCTGCTTCGCGCCACTGCAGGCTGTGTACATAGCGCCTTCGCCAGGAACCGTTAAGTGGCATACGTGAGACTTCCTCTTAGCCAGCTGGTGCATACCGTCATATAGGCGCCGGGAAGGCGATACGAATATATAACAAAGAGGTGCGAAGTATGTATATATAGAGTCTGTCGTTGCAGGACATTCAGGGAAACTGGGTTGCTCGCACCGTTATTGGAGTTTATTGCCTTTCATTACATTTCAGGGGCCGCTATTTTGTAGCGATGCCTTCTGCCTTATTATATGCTATTCTTATCATCCACCACACACGGCCGCCTGATCGCGTTGATAATGTGGGCAGACCGTCGCTCTGACCAGTGGCCAAGCGCGAAAAGCCCGAAAAAACATAGAATCGGAAAAGGCATCGCTACAAAATACCGACCCAGAACTGTTCTCTCTCGCTCTCCAACCCTGTAGGCCTCGACGAGGCAGGAAAGACGCAGCTCGCCGAAACGCAGTCAAAAGCACGGCGGCATTTCGTGATAAATGCACGGTTTTTTCTTTTCTTTTTTTTTTTCAAGGCAGACAGTCCTCGCTGGCGAGAGACGGATCGACTGTACAACGTCGACGTCCTGATACGAGCTGCGAGAGCGCAGTGCCCACCAAAATGTAGCTGCCGTTTGCAACATGTGGCGGAAGATCGAGTTAACCGCGTCTCTGGCCCCGAGCGCGCGCACGTATCTATCGCTGATGCAGCGGCCGCAGTCGGCCGCTGATGATCCGCGACTATCGCGGTCGCCACCACAGCGGCACAGCAATGAATCATTTCTTTTCCGAGACTCTGCGGGCACCAACGTGTCACAAAACGGGACGGGATGGGGGGGAGGGGGGAGTGAGTGGCTGCGCATCAGCTAACCCTTGATGGCTCGCGCTATCTAATCGCTGCGACGCGCTTGCCAGACCGATGCGGCCGAATGGATCGTGTCGGCTACAGCGCCGCTACCGTGTCGCGAAGAGGAGACGTATATACCACGATCGCGGGTCTATCGCGCTTTCACTCGCGGCGCTATAGTGTGTGGCGGCGTGCGTGCATATCGACTGGCTCGTCGTTGCGCCCGTTATCAGCCGCTGGCCCGCGACGAGGCCTGCTCGCGGTCTTCGCCTGCACTTCGAATGGGCGCGTAATCAATCCGTGTGCGTTGCCTTCTGGGTCCGGTCACGCGCAGGCGTTTTGCTGACGGATACGTCTGCGGCCTATAGTGGCTATATATACGGCCTTCCGCGGCAAATATCTATGAGCGGAACTCGAAACCTTATGCTCCTTTTTTCGTTGCTTTCTTTCGTGCATGCCATTTTTTCAATAGCTACAGTAAGGTGCGTTAATCTTGCTTGAAGTAGCAACGAGAGTAAATGCACGCTTGGCTATATACTGTTAACGCAGGCATCATGGGGTCACACGAACCAGAGTCCTTAAACTACGGTATATTCTTATCAGTATTGTTAAATCGTGTTGCTAATGGGATAAGGTATTAGGGTGCTATTTTGTGTTTATCAACCTTCGCTTTAGCATAAAAACAGAAACAGGCACAGATAAACCAACCAGTCCCATTGAACACACAACCTTCGCACGTATATGGCGATCGCGTGTGCGTTATTGCTTTCGCACGTGCGCGTCGTTGTCTGGCGCGCGCAGACGACCGCTTTCGCTCCTTCGAACATCGATTCCATCTCCCTCGTTTCAGAAAGTTACGTGAATGTGATTACCTCAGACGCCTCGGCCCAGAATAACCGAAGTATGCAGTGTAGTACATCTTGAGCAGCGATTATCCGAATCGTATGCTTTCGCTGTCGTGATTTCACTGCCGCTTCCAAATGACACTTCTGTTGATTTCAATGAGCGATGAAATCACAGTGCCGCGTGATTTTAGGGCCACTACCAAATTGTACAAATGCAGACATTCGTTTGACAATGACGTACTTATTGGCGTATAGAAGCGAGATAATTCTATGTCCCTCCAGACACATTGTGATTGAGGGTCGTGTGCCTTATTCAACATTTAGGCAACATTTAGAAAATTACAGTGGATCTATTAAATTGTCCGTATTAGAAGTCATGCCGCAGTAGACGCTATCACTGCCTCCGCACACTGTTCCTATCGAAAGAAGCCTGCCCAAAACGCAAAACAAGGCTAGCATATCCAACCATCCAACTAAGAACAAACAGCTCCCCTGCGCAATTAAACAAACCAGTACTCTCGTAGCACTGGGTTAGCTTAGAAACCATAGCTCTCTTTTATACTGCAAGCAGTATTACTTATGGCACCTAACACCGCTGCACTCTTGCACCCCCCCTGCCACCTCCCCCCCCCTCATCTCTGTTAGATCGTCCACATATGCACAGCCCATGGATCATGGTATCCGGTGCAGTAAACACTTCAACCAACTATCCAGAGACCTTAAGACAGACCGAGCGAGAATGTTTTATTGCCACAAGCAATGTCTCGGGTACGTGTCAGCAGATGAAGAGAGAGAGACGATCTCCTTTTCATCTTCGCCCCAAAGCGCGGTGTGCTCCTCACGCGCCTGGACTCCGGAGTCGAAGACACGGGTCTGGTATAGTATAGCGAATACGAGGCTGTCTGGACATTGCCTGCGTTGCACTGGAGCGTGTCGGAAGCGCGGCGGCGGCTGCGCCGCAACCTCGACTTCGCGTTACACATGTAACCTCGCTTCGACGTGTCGTCGCGGCTGCACAATGGTGGGCCCCACAACGAAAAAAAGGAACGCGCGCGCACAAGCAAGCAAGCAAGCGAGCGTCGGCGGATACATGAGCGTCACAGCGAGCAGCAGCACCAGACTGCGTGTCACCCGGCCGCGAATGTCAAGTGCCACTCGGCGTCGAGTCCCCGAAGCCAAACTTGCCGCATGGGCGTCGGGCGGGGGGCGCTGTCGGCACACTGTGTAGAGAGGAGGGTACGCCGCGCTGTCTTCTGTCAACAAGCGAGCGAGAGGGCAAGAAGAGAAAGCCGAGTGTGTGTGGCAGCGACGTGCGCGGCGTATCGGGTGTGAACGCGGCGTCGTGTGCGAGGTTCTTTGGCCCCTGGGCTGCGGTGCGGTGTGGTGGAGGCGTCGGGCACGGGGCGTCACTTCCGCCGGAGGTGAACTTGGCGCCGCGGCGTCGCCGTCGCTGCGTCGAGCACCTATACACGATACCGTGTGCACTGGCGTAAGGGCCGCACTGTTCTTTTGCAGGGATACAGTCGTTATGAGAAACGGGGAGGCTTTCGAGACGTACTGGCGGCGTCACCGTAAGTCGCCATATAGCGAGCAACCGAGGGCACATCTTCTTCGCGTCTGTGGCGTCTGTGACATCTGTGAGGAAACTATTTTCTGGAGGAGCAAGGAGGGATGAAGGACAGGCGCTTCTGGTTTTCGAGAAAGGAGCCGCTGCTCCTGCGTTCTTGACTTCTCACAGTTTTTCTTCGTGGCTGTACATAAAATCGCAGTGTGGTATATAGCCAATGTAAAAATGAAACTAGAATGAAAAATCTAGAAAAAAATATTATACGAATCCTATTAACTGCGAAACGATAGACGCAAACGCTATCGCGCGCGCTTTTGTGTGTGTGTGTGTGCGTGTGTGTGTGTGTGTGCGCGCGCGCGTGTGTGTGCGTGTGTGTGTGTGTGCGTGTGTGTGTGTGTGTGTGTGTGTGTGTGTTTGTGTGTTTAAATGCTTGGGCTGATGCTAAATGAGTTGGCGTTATGTGATGTTATAGTATTGTGGATACCGGGTTACGTTATGTAGGCGCTATGTTGATGACGTGCATGTGACGGCATTGCCTTTGTTGAAGCAATAATAATAATATTTGGGATTTTACGTGCCAAAACCACTTTCTGATTATGAGGCACGCCGTAGTGGAGAACTCCGGAAATTTCGACCACCTGGGGTTCTTTAACGTGCGCCTAAATCTAAGCACACGGGTGTTTTCGCATTTCGCCCCCATCGAAATGCGGCCGCCGAGGCCGGGGTTGAAGCAATACACGATAATTAAGTTAGCCTATTTATTTCTTGAACGAAGTGAATGATTGTCACTGCTTCACATTCGATTATCACTTACTCCTCCCGATCGAGACCTTGGTGAATGCCCTTTATGGTCGCATCGAAATACTATACGAGCGACAATTATGACGTCGTATGAACCTGCGCCCCCAGACGCAAGTGGTACCTTTCCCAAGTCCTCCACGCTGAAGTAACAGCTGTTCGTGCTTTCCCCCTAAGCTGTGCGAGATACCCCATGTCTGCTCGACGAGACACAGACGGCTAACCCGCGTTCAAAGAAGGAAAAAAAAAAAAGAGCTTGGTCCACGCGTCATATCCTAGCGATTGCAACGTGCATTATCAGGATCCGCGCACGCACACCTTTGATAGCACTGCCTCCTGAATCAGCTCGCGTTACAGATCACATTGAAACGATTGCGAAGACACACACCACTCACTGGTGTCAGGATCCCAAGTCATCACTTTTGAATACACGATCTCCGAGATCGGCGCCGTATCGAGATAACATCTCCTACGGGATCACGGCCCCGTTTAGTCGGCGAGATGCGGGCGACTACGACGACCCGCCACAACCCCGGGGGGAGGTAGGCGAAGAAAGCTTCGCATCGCCCTTTCACGTATAGTTCGCGCAAAGTTCAAGCACACATACTGTTCACCGCATAGCAAGTGTATCCCTTAGCCCAGTGCATACGGTAAAAGCAAAGGTGATAAGGGAAGAAGGTGGGGTGGGGGGAGGGGGGAGGTGAAGGGAAGGATGGGAGTGCGAGGCCTCCCCCGGCGGTCGCCTTTCATCTCTTCTCTCTACATACCCCTCCCGGAAGCCGTGTACTCGTCAAAACGCCCACGCGCGCAGTGGTCGCAGCTCCCTCGACAACCACACCACACACCCTGCACGCATGCGATGACGATCGTCATGGCGGCGGAGGTGGGCAAAACGGCCGTTTCTGCGCCGTTTGCCGACGAGGCTCTCCGTTTCGGAGTGCGCGGATAAGAGAGGGAGACCGTAAAGATTAAACGAGCCGCCGCTATCGGCGCGCGAGTGGGAATAAATGCTTCGGATAAGCGCGGAGCGTACGCGATTGAGGACAGACACCGCGTGGTCGGCGGCAAAGCGTCCGATTGCGAGCGTTGCTTTGTTCGCAGAAGTCATCGCTCATTACTGGACAGCGTGTAAGAAAGTACGCGTAGGCGTTCTTCTCTGACGTCTGCAGATAGCCGGACAGCCTGCGCGATTATACGGTTTTGCAGTTTTCTCGCCGGCTGGTGTCCGTTTGGAAGCAACACTTTTGGCCACCAGTACAGACTAAGAAAGATAGACTCATTAACGATTTTCCCCTATATAGACAGTGTAGAGCCGTTAGTATAGCCAATTACACTTAGGATGAACGCATAAATAGGCAATGCATGCTACATAATGTTAATATACAATCCGTAGGCAATCAAAATGTTTCGTTATAAGGGATGAGCCATTCTCCTTGACACTCCCTTTCCTTTTTCCTTGTTTTTATGTGGCGTCTACGACACATCATTTCAAAGCCTCCGGCAGCGCTGCGGATAAAATGCTATCGTAAACGATAGTATTAAAGCTGTCATAAGAAAATACCAAGCTGTATCAGTGATAGTGAGGATTGAAGATCACCATTACAGCGCAGCTATTGTCGCAGCAAGTCTGACCAAACCTTCGTGACGCTGCTGCTGCGTTGTGAAGCGAATAGTCGCGTTAACGTACCTCTATAGTTACCGATGTGCAACCCTTTAGAACCTCACATACCAACGCAGTGTCCCTCGTGTTCGCGGATAACACGCACATGAAAGGACCACTCAGTAGCAGAGCCAGACACTCTTTTGGTAGTGAGTTTCAGCCTGCATGTATAATCTGTTTTTATTTATCGCGAGGGTGTTTAAATCAAGACTGAATCAAAGGATCGCAGGTAGTTCTTAAGCTGAAACATGACATTTTTTTTTGCATTATTGTCCTCGCATTCTTGCGTTGCAATTTTATGTTCTCACTATGAACCATCAAACACGAGGAAGGATTCTGTTGTCATGGCTATGCGTGACTGATGCGATGTTTTATTCCTTCGATCCCTTTTCCTATCTGTCTTAGTTGTTTTTCTTATTGTTTGCCTGTTTTTTTTTTCTTCGCGGTTCTCGATCGCTGCATGGGGTTTACTTTGTATGGTCTTGAGACAGCCGGACCTCTGGCGACCAATTTTTCTACAAACACGTCATTTAATAAACCGCAGAGGCAGGCAGCTGTCCCTGTTTCTCTTGCGATGACGTGTAGGATTATAACGCAGCTCCTAATTTGAGAAAGAGAGAGAGAGAGAGAGAAAGAGAGAAAGGGAAAACAAGAAGTGATATGCTGAGAGGTTAACCAGATTAATTGTCCGGTTGGCTTCGCATGCGACTTGCCTTCCAGCGCGTCCTTGTTTACTCGTGCGTTCAAATCCATTTCAGCGAAAAAAGAATAAAAAAAAATCGCACGGAACCTTCTTCAACCGCGTTATCAATGTGTGTGCGACTAATCGCACACACAAGATGGCGCTGGACGCCAAGTCGCCCACCACTTGCATCCCGAGAAGCAGCAGATGGTATGTACGGGGGCTTGCAAGGTGCTCCACGGCGTGACGTCATAAGCGCCCAATAACCTTCGCGTCTGCCTCACAGGATTACGAGGGCGACATGCTGATTTCGGGCTGCACTGCTTCGCCGTTCAGAGACAAAGCCATCTGCGGATTCTCTCTCTCATTTTTTTTCCAGCGTGTACATAAACCAGCTGGAGATGCGGTAGCGAGTGTCGCGACAAACGAGCTCGCTTCTTCCCAGGACCCCCCGTTATCTACACCTTAATTTGTCTTCGCGTCTGATATAAATTTCTAATCTTCGTGGAACGACACGTTCCGTAGAAGACACCCCGCTGCGCGAATTTGCATGTGGAAGTGTGTGCCCTGTAGATGTGCTGTGAGGCGCCGTTCTATACAGCGCACCTCTTTCAGTTTAAAGTTTTGCGTAGGCTGCGCCGGGGAAGACCGTTCACTACATGTACGGACATGTCGGGGAAAAAAAAAAACGGAAAGGAAAGAGTTTGCGCAGGCTATAGGCTGCATGCAGGGGATCACTGCGGCGTAGCCTGCCTACGCTTTCTCTTTCTTGATTTTTTTTTTCTTGTGGTACGCAGGCGAAGCGCCATGTTTGCTCTGAGGCACTGTTATCACCTGCCACAGCCTCCGCGGCCGTTTGTCTCACGACAGCGAAATAGCAGCACCGAAAAAGAAGGGGAAAAAAAAAAGTGCCGCCGCGGTCACCCGCTGTGAGGAGACGGGAGGAGCGATCTCCATGGAAACTTACGCGCTATACGCCCGGGCGACCGAACGGCAGCCACTTCTCTTTATATTTCAATTCACGTTTTTTTTTTAGTTTCCCTTTTGCCGGCGAGCACGATGGGTGTACTGGTGATAAGGCTGGTCGTATACAACGTCCTTACGGTGTGGCCTCATCAAACGCGCGGGGCCCGCCTTTGAAGAGGAGCCGCGCTCCTGACTTCATGTGCCGCATGCGCGCAAGTGTCGCGTTTATACGTATGCGGCCCTATAGCGATGTGGTCGTATATCTATATATGTATACACGCACACACATCCGCGCTTATCACAAGGGCTGGCGTCGGTCGGCCACTGACTGCAATCGACCGGATTTGCGGTTTCTCGCCCAGTTGCGGGCTGTTTCTTTCGCTTACGTTCTCTCTCTATAGGAAATGCACTTTCTATATGTGAGCCTTCACTTGAATGCCTGCTACCACACCGGATCCGCAAGAACAAAGCAGTTGGTGAGACAACGCGCTGTATAAGCAACACCAGGTCGTATGCGAGGTACATGCGATCGCCTTCAACAGTGTGGAGTCTTTCTTAAGAATTTAAATCCACTTCGCGAGTGGCAAGATCTGTTACGCCAGGCTCTGGTGCAAGAAAAAAGCATAGCGTGTGTATATGGCTCACGCTCCCGTGCTCCGGGAAGTTAGAACCGATGTTTCCCTCGAACTATATATGCATTTGATTACGAGCAACCACGGCTCTACGGCGGTAAGTTGGCAGTGCTATAGGGGGGAGACCTGACGACAGTTCAGATCCCGAGCGAAGTGGTTTTGAAAACTTCTGTCAATGAGTCAATGAATGTATATGCACGATACTAAGTCTGCATCGATACTAAGTCTGCTCGAGGCTGCGCGGGTGTGAGTGAGCGCAGTGAAATGCGAGTAAAATGTCTGCGATAGGGATTGGTAAGAGGCGATCGGAGGATTGGTGGAAGAAAAGTAGGGAAACGACAAAAAACGGAGACGTACGAAAGCACAGTTAGCAATAGGGGATGAGAAAATTTGCTTGTGGGAGTTCATCGTGTTTTTTTTCTTTTTTTTTTCTTTTTTAATCTAGGTAGGACATTAGGCAGTATAATAGCAAGAGCTTGGTGGCGCAACCCACCGCCCCGCCCCGTTCCACTGGGGACACTCATAACATCCATCCATCCATCCGTCCATCCATCCATCCATCCATCCATCCATCCAGCGTATGAGAGAGAGAGGGAGAGAGAGAGAGAGAGCAACGAGCACGTCACATCACCTTCATTTTTCACCATTCATCATGAGTCGCACGTGAGACGCAGTTTCTTTTTTCTCGCCAAACTCTAACATGCATGCAGTTCGAGAAAACCAGCCTTGAGATCCCGAGAACTCTTCGTTCGCACAGCTGCGCTCGCGTCACCACCACGCAACCGCGGTGCGGTTGGACGAGGCGTGACGCCGAGGTCAGACTGAATAACCCCTGGGAACACCTGTACGCTCGCGCCGCGACGCATGCATACCTCCTGGTCTGCGCTCCGCGCGCTTCACGTCGCATTGAACATGCGCGCGCGAGCACGCACTCACTGCGGTATACATATATGGCGACGACGCGTGCGTCGAAGCGTTGTTTCCGGCCATCCATATTCGTGGCGGAGCGAGACGGCGATGACAGCGCGCACGCTCCATCTGCGCGCCGTGCCACGTGCTTCGGGGCATCGGTTATTCTTTTGCTCGTGTTTTAAACCACCCCTTCATTTTTCCGCCAGTTCACATGCGCCAGCGTGTGTACGTAGCGTGATTGAGCAAGAGAGCAGCGCCGAACAGTCGGGCAGGCTTGCGATGCGCATACGGAATGGCCGCCTTATTCGGATGACTTCGACGGCGCAGAGCCGAAGAACAGAAATGGAGCAGCGGATGAAGAGCTGGAGAGGGCGGGACGGCGGAAGACGGGAAAGAAGAGCTGGATGTATACACGGCAGAGGGCAGCCGAAAAGAACGACGGGAGGAATCCGAAACGAAGCAGTGATAGAAAAAGAAAAGCTACGGAGAAACGGAATCAGGAACTGAAAAGCGAAAGCGCTCTGTAGGGGGAAAAAAATAAGAGAACCAGAAAGATGGATACGAAGCGCGTGCCAGCGAACGGGAGTGAAGGAGGGAGGAAGGGGAGGGGGAGTAGCTTTGGAAGGTGGGCGTGAAACCAGTCGACATCCATTCCGCGGTGTCACGAGAGCACCGCCGAACGAGAGACAAAGCGACAGCTTAACTCTTACAAACGGCACCCATTGGTCAGCCGGAGAGCGAGAGCGCGCGTATATCCGGAACCGTACTACTATATAGGGGAACCCAGCCCCTGCGGCACGCAGGAGGCGAACAGCGGGCGCGCTCCGTCCGATGGCCCGCGCGGTGCACGCGGCAGGCGCAACCGGATACGGTGCTCGTTCAAGAAGAGGCGGCCGTCCGGCGGCCGGTCAGCGCGCGGCGTTCAATACGGCACTAGGAGGCACTCCCGGTCGGCATTCATCTCGGCTCGCTGCTGCGGCCGTTGCATCTTCGACCCGCTTCTCTCCTGCGGCCTCTGACGCCGGATGTGCGCGCGCGTTTGTGTGTGTGTGCGTGTGTGTGTGCGTGTGTGTGTGCGTGTGTGTGTGTGTGTGTGTGTGTGTGTGTGTGTGTGTGTGTGTGTGTGTGTGTGTGTGTGTGTGCGTGTGCGTGGGGGGGGTGCGCGTGCGTGCGTGCGTGGGGCCGCGCACACCTTTCTTCTTTGTATGCAAGTATGGGGCCAAATGAAAGCGACAAATGTATAACGTAAGAACTTCTACGCGAACTGCTCCTAGAGCGCGCCTCGGCAACACCTCTTGCGACCCCCCTCCTCCATCCCCCCTCCCCACCGTATGCCCGATACATATTTCACAACAGAAGGCGTTGAATGCGTCATCGCATTTCTTGAAGACATGCACTCTGAATCACTGAGAACTGTCGTGGGCGCTAAATGGCGCTTATGAGCAGCTTTCTTTTCTCTTTTTTTGTTTTATTTTTGCTCGTACTCTCCTTAACTATATCAAATTTCCCTTTAACCTCTTACATCAGCACCGGGTATACAGTAGAAACTGGCTAACCTCCCCGTCCTCTTTCCCTCTCCTTCTAGGCTGCACGGATAGAAGTGAGAGCTTAATGACGTAACTGTCAACAGGATAACGCGCGAACCCCGAAACCGTCCATGAACGTGTTTGCCTCGTAAAGCTTTGACCACACGATCCAGAGAGGAAAGGGATGGAATAGACAGACAACACAGAAAAAAAAATAAAAGACTCTCACATGAAGCGTCACTGCAAGCAGTATGCAGGCGCAGCCCATTTGTCTGAGAGGTCGCCCGTTTCGAACAGCGCAGATCCACCGTCGGAGTCGGTACGCTTTCGGTCTCCTGCCGGGCAGACCCCGTCACACGTAGATGCCGCGCCGGGCACACCCTGTCTATATAGAGCGAGGCGTTTCGACATGCCCCGCGCGGTGGCCCAGGCGGGGTTATACGCGCGCTCGCGGGTCAGAGGTCGGCTGCGGGCTTATGCGCGAGCGCCAATGAGGTCGACCCCGGCGACCACGCGAGGGCGCTCCACTCTTCGAACGTGTTACGAACGCGAACGACTTCTGCTCCCCGATACAGCGAAGCTGTTGCATACGGGGAGCAAACTGCACGCGCGCGCAACATCCCCAGATCGCAGGCCGAGAGTTTCGTAAGCCGCACTATACATATTGAGGCGGCGGCCGCCGCGCCTATATATACAGGGGGTCTGGCACGCTTGTTCGAATTCGTCTGTGCGTGCTCCAATCTCTCTCCCTCTCTCTCTCTCTCCGCGAGGAACGATCACTTGAACCGAAAAAGCATGGCGCGCGACTCAGGCAGGCTTTCTGCGCCGCAAAGGCACGATTGGAGTCACGATGAGCGGTAGGGCGGTGCTGCGGCTTCCTCTCCGGGGGTGCCAGATTGCGACCGGCGCGAGCTCACTTATGCTGCGGCCGGGGTGAAGAACCGCGAGCGGCGCATTCTTTTTTACGTGCGCGCGCAAGAGCACGCGGCCGGCCACTCCTCGGTTGTCGGAATGCGTGCTGCCCTTTGCTCGACCTCTTTGCCCCCCGACTCTGATGCTTCTTTCATACAGGGATCGCCGCCGACCGAGCGAGTGAGAGGCGAAGCGAGTATATACATTCAGGCTTTCGGCGGAAGAGAAAATGTCACGTGGAGCGACTGTCAGTATATATACGCTACATCTGAGCTTGAGGAAGGTCTTTTCGGGTTTCCTATATACTCATGCCAAAAGCATCCCTTCGTGGTATAGCATGTCTCTTTTGCTTGTACATACTTTCCTTGTCGATTACAGCATCCCGCACTATAATTTCATTTCTTCTCTTTTCTTTTTCATTTTGTTGGCGCAG
Organism: Dermacentor albipictus; assembly: GCF_038994185.2. Lineage (NCBI taxonomy): Eukaryota > Metazoa > Arthropoda > Arachnida > Ixodida > Ixodidae > Dermacentor > Dermacentor albipictus. Next base: position 123,575,591 of record NC_091825.1, read on the forward strand.
GAATGATCGAAACTAAGTGCATGCTTCTAAGTGCATGAGGTCACTCTTGATTTTTAATTTTTTTTAAAGCGCCAAATACGGACTTATTTGACGCAAGTATCTGTCAGTAAGTTCTGTGTGCTCGATATAAAGGTTAATTCGCTTCATCCGGGTTCGTTATACTCGCGTTTGCCTCTGTAACGCAATTGGTTGATAGCGCATTACCGAATCTGATCTTTTAAGGACGTCATAAATTACAATCGCTCCCTCTCTCCCTTTCTTGGACGGAAAGAAAGAAAGGAAAACAAAATCCACCGCGCCGCCAATAAACACCAAACTAACCCACTGCTACAATTACGACGGTGTGTGTGAGAACTTTTATTGAAATGAGGTCCGGAGGCTCGACTTTTTAAGCCAAGGCTCCCACGTTGGCACTGTCAGGCCAAGCCCTTCAGCGACACCATGGGCCCTCTGGTAGGCCCTTAGTTCGTCTTGAAACAATGGGCTTTAGAATCCTTTTTTCCCACTGTGTCCATTCTTCAATGAGGTTGAGAAGAGTCGCGGGACACCCGGCCAGCATATGTCTGATTCCAATGACGCCATTACAATCGTTGCAGTCCATCTTAATCTCCCTTTCTGGATATATTTTATTCATGTGGTACGGCGTGGGATATGTACCCGTTCGCAATAAGCGCAGTGAGACTGCCTGAGCCCAGTTCAGTTTTGAATGTGGCAATGGAAATTGTCTGCGTCCTAAATAGTGCGCATATGCATATGCTTCTGCGCATATGCATATGCGCAGGAAACCATTGGATTTCAGTTCTCACAATCCCAATGCTCTCAAAAAATTTTGCTGTAACTCCAGCTACGTAGCCTTTATCAAAACACGTTATAGCGGATTTCGAATCACTGTATATACAGGCCCACTTATTACTCCTGATGGCTAGACCAATTGCCGCTTGTTCCACCACCATGGAGTCCTTGGTAAAAATAGTGACAGTCTTGCACCTTCCCTTGATAATTTGATACAATGGTCGTATATGCTTCTTTACCTTTCACCCAGGCAGCATCAACCATAGCTGCCAGTTGGTTCTATTGCTCTATTTCCTGCAAGAGTGCTTTAGCTCTTGCCTTTCTCCTTTTGATATTAGTGTATTCTGGATGCGTGTTTCTGGGGAGAGGGTTGGTTATGGTCTTATTCCTAACTTCAGCCCTTGATTCTACATCAGCCTCTAGTGGGCTCCTTGATCTATTCAAAGTACATGTTGCAGCTTGCCCTGCGGCATATACCTATGTGTATTTAAATAACAGCGTGGAAGCCTTCTTCCCGAAGAGAGAGAGAGAGAAGCAAAGGAAAGACAGGGAGGTTAACCAGAGATTATCTCCGGTCGGCTACACTGTACAGGGGGAGGAGCAAGGGGATGCAATATAGGTGAGAAAGAAAGGATAAAAAAAGGGGAAAAAAACCTAAGCACACACACGCACGTACACACGAACTATTTCTGTGGGCACTGTTACGCAGCCCGCAAAGGCGTTCCTAGTCTTAAGCAGTGTCACCGCACAGTCGTACGTCACACAGTGTACAATCACAATTTGTCGGAAAGTCCCGTGTCTTTCAAGTATCGCAGCAGCGCCTTCATAGCGGATCGCGCGGATGTTCGCGTAGGCCAGGTTCCAAGGATCTTGAAATTGCCGTAGTGGCCTAGCAAGCTTATCGTCAGCAAACGAACTGTCTGTTCGATCCGTTCGCAGCTGACAACTGCTTAGAGTCCTGCTTGTTATATTAATACTACGCTGCAATGATTACGTCATGTAAATTAGTGCGTACGAATAAGACGGTGTAATACAGTTTTACAAACCACGTATGAACACCGCGAGTGTATGGGGGCTATTTCCACGAGGACGAACTGCTGGTTCCGAGCGCCCTCCGTCGTTGTAGCGGTGTTCCCCCTAAACCGTTCATTTCTCGCAATCAGCGACAGGCCTGCCTTCTTTACGACCGCCGTCGTGAGTTAACGCGCCGCGTTACTATCCGTCATGCGAATCGCGCTGGCCTGTCCTTTCGTTTATGCGTCGTAGCTACGGAATTAACGGCTGGGTGCGGTTTATACTCTTAAGCAAACACCGTCGTCGGACCTGCGGTGTCACGTGGGCGCAGGCGCCGCAATGTCCGGCGGCATAAAGTGGCCGAGTTACGGCCCGAGGGTCAGCTGCGGACGGCTAACGCTGTCCGTATACCTTCTCGCGGAATATTTTCGGCTGTTAGGAAGTGGACCTTTTCGCGTGTGACGTGAATCAGCGTCATGCAAAAAACTCCTCCCTCCCTCCCTCCCTCTCTCTCTCTCTCTCTCACACACACACACATTCACTCTCTCTCACACACATTCACTCACTCTCTCTCTCTCTCACTCACTAACTAACTCACTCTCTCTCTTTTTGTGACGTAAGATGTGGCAATAAAGCTTGCAGTGAAAGCAGAACCTTTCTAACGCACCCTGGGCTCGTGTTGTGGCCGAACCGACTGCACGTCGCATTCGAAGACTCGTTTATGCTCTCCACCACGAGATGGCGCCGCCAGAATTAACAGCCGCGTTACAGCATCGCTCGTCCGGCCGCGCGCGCTCGACGCCATAAATGCTGTTATCGCTTTGCTTAATGGCCGCCAGATTTCGTTGCCTACTCTTTCCTTTTCCTCGCCTATTTCTTTTTTTATCTTTTCTTTACGCATCCTCGCCCTTTCCACTCGGCGATGTCGCAGCATCGGTTCTCGGAAACTGCTGTATATCTTCGGCGTGGCGGGCATCTGTCGGTCGCTAATTAATTGCCCGTGACCCGAGCGGCGCTGATTAACTTCTCTCTCTCTCTCTCTTTCACTTTCTTCAGCCACGTCGTCTTTGCGCCTCAACGCGCTTCGGCGCAAAACACACTCGCGCCCACACGTATCATGACCGCCAAGGAACGCCTCGCCAAACAGAATGCGGCGAGGTTGTATCTTCGGCGAGGTTGTATACAACCTCGCCGCATTCATCCAACCTCGCCATACAACCTCGCCGCATTCAACGCGTTTACGTATATATACGTAAACGCGAGAACGAAAATTCGCTTTTGGTTTTCAATTCGGGTCTTTTGTTTTTCGTGTTGACTTCTCGCGTTGTCAACGATTAAAGCTCGTCGTGCGAGCGTGGACGCTTCTCCTCGTCCCCGGTCGCGTGATTTTCAACGGTGGAGCTCAGCGCGGGATCGTGAGTTGCGATGCAATGCGAGGTGCACTTCCCTCGAGGGATCATTACTTGCGGCGATCGCGAGTGGTCTCTCCCTATAACTTCTCACCGACCGCGCTAACGACTTCACTAATACTTTTTTTTTTTTGCGCTAAGCTGCTTCGTGTTATCGTGCCCATTTGTGCAGCGATGACGACGAAGCACGTTGCTGCTGCTGCTGCATGCCGTATGTTTACGTTTAACTTATATCAGCCTTCCTGAGATAAGAACCGGCTTACGTTTACGCTTGTTTCGGTGGTTATGGATTGAGACGCGTTTACCCCATGGCAGCAGTACGGCGCTCTCTTTCGAGATGGAAACATTTTAATTAAGTTTCATTTCGTGCAACTGTAAGCTTGTAAGCAAGGGGATCGCTAAGAAACACTAAATCAGTTTTGACTGGTCGTAGGTTACTGTTTCATATCTATGCATTTGGATTTCATTCGTCTGCAAACGATTGGTTCTTAATAAAGACAGTGAAGAGCAAACTTATCTCTTTTGAATTTCGTGCTCGATAGGCGGCGCTTTGCGATAGGCGATATGATAGGCTTTGGGACTAGGACACTGGTCCAGACGGGTTTCGGCGCTCAAGGCCTTAAAGGCTCTGCTGAAGTTCTTGAGGGCTTGTGAATTCTGCGACCGTCTTTTAAAGTTGTAGCGCGTAGCATCGCGTTACTGTGGGAATTTTTGTTATTTTTTTCTTCTTTCTCCTCTTATTCCCTTTACCCCTTTCCCCAGCACAGGGTAGCCAGCCGGTACGAACGCTGGCTAACCTCTCTCTTTGCTCCCCTTTTGTCTCTCATTCGTGACGTCCCAAGAGAGAGAGACAAAAGGGGAGTAAAGACAGGGAGGTTAGCCAGCGTACGTAACGGCTGTTTGTTTGTTAGCTTCTTGTGATATTATTAATAAAAATCGGGCCCCTCGGATAACCCCTGTCTTCTCGTTTATATATATATATATATATATATATATATATAGGAAGCAATACACTCGCCACTGCGTGACCCTCCACCGAAACCTACAGACGACGTCACGGAGCTGTGGTGCAGAAAATTGTCTTCTGTATTACGTTTTTACCTTCTTATTTGTACATACGTAGCAAGCCTCCGCTCATGTTGGACGGCCGACTCCTTCGCAGTTGTAAAGTTTTAGCCCACGGCTGTTGCAATCGGTTAATCGTTAGTACCTGCCGCACGAGGCTGCGGGTGGAAGGAGTCGCGATCAAACATCTATACTTTACTTTGCATCTCCTGTCACAGCTACGCGACGACTGGCCTTGTACTCCGCACCACGTTAAGTCACCAAGATTCGCGACCATTCTCGGTGACAAAAGTACGTGGAGTGTGGCTTCACGTGTAGAAGGTGCCGGAAGCGATATGTGCAGCAGTTGTTTAAGTGGACAGACTTCAGTAAGCAACTGTATATGTTGCGCTCTCTCTCTGTTCATATATAATCCAGTCCCTGGCCGAAAACTCGAAACACATTAGTTGTGTTTTTCAACGTGTAGTTACTGAAACTGCGATACCATTGCCAGGAGCGCTTATTTTCCAAGTACATATGTCTCTCGCCATCATGGAGACTCTGCTTCTCCATTAAACAAGGGTGGTACACGTGTTGTTTTCTCCGGCCCCTTTTCCTGTTTTCAACTGTATTTTCTTGCGACACGTGGATGATCTCCACACTTATTATGACTTGCAACATGACGTTAACCTGGGATCGCTCTGTGATTTACAATGAAATACGGTGTCAGGCATCAAGTCACCCACCGAGAAACGCGGCGCAGAGGCAAGCCTGTCGCCGTTTCTGGCGTATAACTATATACGCATCACTCGTCAAAAACGCGATCTCAAAAAGAACTACAGCCCTTGCATAGCTAGTTAGTAGAACGTCGCGTTGAAGTGCATCACTGTAATATGTACGTATCACGTACGCATTCGGTGTATGGTTATTACTTTAAATGACCGTGGACGTCACATAGATAAGGAGGGACAGACACGTGGAATGCTACACATTGAATCTAACTTGCAACACTGCTTTTTGCTTTTGCTTGTCTGTGTGTTTTTCACGAATTTAATTTTATAATTGTGCTACAGCAGTACACACGCGTGTGCTCGCCTGCCTGTCTGTTTCAGCTTGACGCGAAATCGCGGTAGAAGGCCGTAAAAACAACGCCGAGGCCTTGTGCGCCGTAGCCCAGTTTCCACATCTGTATATACACAACAGAGCGCGCAAAATTGCGTTTTCAATCTCTCTGTGCGCGACCAAATGTCCCGCCGCATGTCTCCTCGTGTCATTTTACTACCAGCAGCGGAGCGATTCCTCCCCCCCCCCCCTCCGGCCTCTATAATTCTAGTTGAACTGTTTGCCCAGCAGTCTTAATCACAAAGTGGTGCGTTATCAGCATCTACCACGCGCGTCCATTTCCTTAGCTGTCACCCTTGTCGGAATCACCGCAAAGCTCATAACACTGTTGCGGCTAGCCGTCAATGTTGTTTTCGTTTAAATGCCTGCCTGCCTGCCTGCCTGCCTGCCTGGCTGCCTACCCGCTGTGATTGCGCGTAAATCGAGTCGTATCAAGAGTGGAAGGCTGGCAGTAAGACAAACGGTGAAGGCGGCGAACAAAAAAGCGGTGAAAAATAAAAGACAGCGACGCGCTTTCCTTTTGTTAATGGTGACGGGAGAGGTCAGCATGAGTAGCATTTGAGCGCGTACTCCGCGCGTATTCTTTTTCCGGGTGTAACGACGCTGCTGTTATTGGGTCGACGCTAGTGCGTGTGTGTGTGCAAGTGTTCCTGGCGAGAAAGGCAAGCAGATATACGCGCATGCGCAGTTTGTCGGGAAACAACTGCTGTTTTACAGCAGTGCGTACGTAGCTACGATTGTATGCGCGCGTGTGAATTAAATCCTCTGAGAAAAGCGGCCAAACGGTGGCACATTCTGTCTTATAGACTTTTCGTTCCGTATTCGCAAAAAGCTGTTACGACGGAATTGTTCGAATTCGTAGTATTAGCAAAGGCTGCCCACACAGGGCAGATATCACCTTACCAGCGAATTGAGTTGTGAATTCGGCCGCTCGTCTTTTTATTGGAAAAAGTATCAAAAGGAGAGCCCATACTATGGGCTGAACTGGTACATGCGACGACCTGCACGACATCGAGCAGGTGTTCTGTATTTATGAAGTCCGCGATTTAAGGGACCGAAGTCGCGCTTTGCGTATACCTTGAAACGTTTCCGAAGGCACCAGACCGGTGGAGCCGTGGTCTATTCGACACGGCTGCCGTAAATTGCTGAGAAACACTGGTGCTAAAATTTGAGAATGATATAGAAACGTCTCTCTTCCTTCCTTCCTTCCTTCCTTCCTTCCTTCCTTCCTTCCTTCCTTCCTTCCTTCCTTCTTTGTTTCTTTGTTTCTTTCTTTCTTTCTTTCTTTCTTTCTTTCTTTCTTTCTTTCTTTCTTTCTTCTCTCTTTCTTTCCTACCTTCCTTCTTCCTTTCTTTCTTTCCTTCTTCCTTTCTTTCTTTCCTTCTTTCTTTCTTTCTTTCTTTCTTTCTTTCTTTCTTTCTTTCTTTCATTCTTTCTTTCCTTCTCTCTTTCTTTCTTTCTTTCTTTCCTTCTCTCTTCCTTTCTTTCTTTCTTTCTTCTCTCTTTTTGATAGCTGGGAAGGTGTTTAGGTGGATGAACGTTTCAAGGGACGCAGGTCAAGATTTGCACGAAAGCTCTAGGCCACAAGATGACCTATATAAATGCTATACCAAGTTCTTCTAAGTGATAAGCAAGAGCGAAGCGATTCCAACTTGAGCGTCTTAATTTCCAGTCTCGCGTCAGACGTACACTATTCGTCAAAAGTTTCGAAGCTGTCGCGTGCGCGACTGGACCTGTCACATACACGCCGCCGCCGCAAGGTGGCGGCGTATACGTGGAGATTTCTTTGTTCCGGTGTTGCACAGGTAGACGGAGAAAGTACTCCACGCTCTCCCGAGTCCCGAAACACCACGCGATCTACAGGGTCGACGTTTGCGACAGAGCCTGTAGTTTAATATGCGAGGTGACTTCGAAAATTGCGACAATGACTGCACACATACGTTCCCGTACACATTTCTTCGTTGAGCAACTTTCACTGCCAAGGAAAAAATAAAAATAAATATAAGTCCTTACGCAAGCAACCCTCGTTTTCTGCTCCGTCGAGGAGTGGACAGCACATATACCTGCTGACCTGTCGCTTCCGCTGTCCCGATTTACGAAGACCTGACAGTCTGGCCAATAGTATAAAGCCATAGAGTGTGCGCAATATCTTGCGCAAGGACAGGAAGAATGTGCGCGCGACATTGCATGTGTATTAGCTGGAATCGGTCAGCCACCGCCGTGGTGTGCAAGCGCGTTAAACGTACAGGGCACCGCCTGCATGCACTCACCCATGTCCAGCGATGCTCGGAATCCATGGGCCGGCTGCGCGGGCGCGTCGAAGGGAGGCATAAGCTATCGCCCGGCTTCCGCCGGCCGCTGCAGCTCCGACGGCGCCTGCTGCTGCCGATGCCTCCCCGTGTCAGGGGCCGCCGCCGAATAGCCGCAGCTGCCGTGCACGTCCTCGCGTCGGCTGATGAATCTGCGCACAGCGGTGGACAGAAGAACGCGGCACGTGAGGCTCGGGTGTGCGGATGAGCGCGTAAGCTTGGCCTCCGAGATCGGGCGGAGCGCGCCGTCTCACCCGATCTCGGAGGCGATGGTGTAATGCTGTAAAGGCGAAATGTTCAACGCTGGTATAGTTGGTGCCCCACGAAGCAAGTACCGTATCACGGACAGGTTGGCCTACCAGCGGGAACGTTTGACAGTAAAAAAGAACGTGTTTTCACGTACGTCGTGTTTATTGTTCGTGTGCTATACCAACGGACCCAGCATACTTTCTTTCTCCACCACAACTATATATATATATACAATACTTCAAACCAGCCACACATGGCACTCTGTCTGTGCTAAATTATCATCTGTCATGGAAGGCCAGTTCGATACCTGTATGCATGTTTGGTAGTGCTACGAAAGCGAGGGTGAAAGGTGGCGTGACACAAAACACAGCGTCACATGAAAGCAATTAAAATGGCACAAAAGCTATGAAAGCAAGATTGACCTATCTAGAAGGGAGTGCTTAGGCCAGTCTTCAATTTTAGCGAATAACCTTTACGTTTACTGCAATGTCATAGCGCCATCGGCTTAATTATACCGCTTGTTTCTCGTCCTCAGTATATGTTGTTGCTTTTAGCATGCTCAATCTCAATGCTCCAAGCTTGCGCTTTCATGCAAAGCTCAAGACTGAAAGAAACAGTTATACAGAGTGACAAACAAAATACTCGTGTTTAATCTAATCCTTTTCTCTCCGAATATAGTATGTATGACTAGCTATAGTCAAAAGGAACAAACTAACTGCTAAGCTCTATTTCCAAGGTATGTGTGCAGGTTGCGATATGTCGTGATTCTCAGATTGTCCACGGCGCCTCTGATAGACCCCTCTTGCTTCGGAGCGCTCAGCCCAATCAATCAATCAATCAATCAATCAATCAATCAATCAATCAATCAATCAATCAATCAATCAATCAATCAATCAATCAATCAATCAATCAATCAATCAATCAATCAATCAATCAATTTGTGTGCACTCGAGAGGGTACTGTACAAGTGCTGCGAGAGCGATCGACGAGGTAGCACATTAGGAATCATGAAATGAAAGACGCTTTCTCATTATATACGAAGGCTGCATAGAATCAGAAGTACAGGTTGGCACACACTATTATGTACGTTACCAGTGAGACTCTTACGAGCACAGTCATGCTTAAACGCGTGAAGCCTTGCCTAACTGCTATTGTTACTTTAGCCATTATGCGCTAGGCAATAGAAATATGCGCGTGAAATCGAGCTCCCCCAGGCTGCAAAAAGCACGGAACACCGCCATGGCGCCCATGCCGCATGTCATGCAAGGCGTATGCTAGTGCGTGCCATCCTCGTTCGACGTAGGATTGTTTACATCTGACACAAGTATGAAATATATGCATATATACATCACGTAGTGTAACGTATATAGGTTGCGCCACCGGTGTCGAGATTATACTCATAGACGCTGGATCTGTTCCCTTTAGAAGCCGCCAAATTTGCTGGACGGCGCAATACGCAATTATGCGCGGTTAGTACATCTGTGTTTTCATCATCTCATTACCTACTTTACCTTATTCCCCTTCCCCTTTGTGCAGGGTAGTCCCAACCGAGCTCAGCCTGGTTAACCTGCCTACCTTTCTCTTATCCGTTCTCTCTTTCTCTATGTTTAACTCCTTCTGTAAGTTCGGCGACATCAAAATGTGCCCTTCTTTTCCGCCCGTGTATTGGCGCGTCGAGCGATGTTCTGTAAAAGCGTAACACGCCCCCCCCCCCTCCCTCTCTCCCTCTCTCTCTTCTTCTTCTTCTTCTTCTTTTTTAATCTTAGATTGCGCGAACTGAACAGGTGCCCTCGTCCTTAGCGAAGAACATACTACCCACCGTGTCACACTACTCCACTGGCATTTACCCGCAGAACGCATATCGTAAGGCGAGCTCACATACACACACACTCACACAACCGCGCAGACACAGACACATACTCCGACAGGGTTAAAGAAGCTTGAACCCGCTCGATCGCGGACTCCTAACGAGCGCCCTTGTCGTTCGCTCCTCCGAAGCGACGCACGGCCCCGCAGTGTTCGCGCTGCTTTGCACTGCACCACCGCAACGGCCGCTCCGCACCGACACCCGGTGATGAATGCGGCCGCTTAATTCGGCTCAGCGAGCGGGCCGATACATCGCCGATAGCATCGCGCGCGGGAGCGGCGAAAACGCGGAGGCCGTGTTCGCCGCGTTGTATACTCGGCCTGCGAGGCATGGGAACGAACGGCTTTTGCCACTGCGTGCCGCAGCACTGACCAGGAATGCGGCGCGCCGCCGAACGCCCTGATACATGGCGGCCCACTCTCTCGCTACCGCAGAAATGGTTCGAGCAGTGAATATAGTGTTTCGCCTCTGAAAGTCGTTCAGGAGAGGCGCTGCCGTTCTTATACGTGCTCCTGTAGCAGCAACTCTGCGCTTCTTTAAAAGACACGTGCATTGGCGGTGGGCATTCTGCGGTGCGAGTCTTTCTGGACATGTGGTAGTGTCGTTCGTGGCTGGCAATCTGCTGAGCGTTTTCGGTGCCCCGTTGGTATAGTGCATGGGGTGGTTGGTGAATGCGATGGTTCGGAGCAACTCTGTATGAAGCTGTAGGCCTTCCGTTAGCCCTCTCTGCGGCAGTATAAATGTCTGCATTGTACGTCCTTCTCAGGGTATTGGGTCATGCACTTATGTCACAAGCTTTTCGCAATAAAGCAGCCACTGTTACTTAAACCTACGATCAAGTTGGACTTTATATAAATGAAATTGCGAAAGGTCATCTGGCGGTAACTTCCCAGTTTATTTTGGCTGACAGCACTTTCAGTCAGCGCACCACTTTCCTTTGGCCATCCGTTATTCCATGGTTAGTATAGATGCATTAAATAAAACGCCCAAACTGAATATACTGAAAGACTGCTCAAATTAAACAGCAATGACGTCGCCAGATGTTCGTTTCTTATTTATTTTCTCAAAAGGAACTATCACCGCGTTTATTTCGAGTCTGTTTTAAAAGTTCGACAATGTAACGAGGTCTGCTTACTCTTTCCGTATACTGTATAGTACTATCTATCCTAAAGCGACTGAAACGTCTCGCGTATATATCATAGCGCGAAATGCGTTGGACAGGTGTGCTATGCATTATAATAAAGCTCTTCCTACGTGCCTAGAGGACACGATTTAGTGCTGTCTATATCATTGTCAGAAAAGTTGCCTTATTTCTTCAATTTTCCACCTCCCCGCCTCCTAAGTATGCACGCCTATTAAGCATCGTTAATCTAAGAATGGGCCGCAAGCGTACACGTCCAGCGCACCTTTTCCTCGTAAACAGTATAGGGAACGCGATCTTTGGTACACTCAAAGCACGTTGAGCTTCGTAATTATTGTTTTGTGTGTAATGAAATTGTTCGCCAGAGATGGTGATCGCTGGCATAGAACCTGTACCACATGGTGGCCACACACCCCGGCTATGTGAAGCCGTCTTCATCCATAGCTATCTTTCTTTTTTGTGCATGTGTGTGTGTGTCTGTGTGTGATTAATTTGCTTGCCGGTGGAGGTGACCGCCGGTGGAGTTTGCGTCTAGACGGCTAGAGGTGGATGCCGATGCCTGGAGAGGGTTACGAAAAAAAAAAATGGCTGTGGCTTAGGTAAGGTTAAGCCCAGGATGCGAAGCATACTAGCCTTTATTTTAGTTGTTGAACCACTGTTTAGCCTGGTGAACTGCTGTTGCTTGGCTATATTTGGTTCGGCTAGACGAAGAAACAACTCATGCATTACTTCTTCGCCTTCAAGAGTGGAACGCGACAGCGTTCCCGTCGACCCGCCAAGGGGTGTAAGACAATGGGCTACAGGGCAGCGACTACGCGCCCCGCATTGGACGCGGTGAGCGTCGAGCAAAGCAGCGTTCGGCGCGGCAACGAAATGTGCGCCTGAGCAAGAGACGCACGCCTTAGAAACAGCGCGTTTCTAAGGCAACACCGCATTCACTAGAGGCGCTTTTGTACCGCTTTGAAGCGTTGTACTCGTGGCTCAGTGGTAGCGTCTCCGTCCCACACTCCGGAGACCCTGGTTCGATTCCCACCCAGCCCGTCTTGCAAGAGTTGAGCCAAAGCCACTTCTCCTCTGTCGTGACGTCACGGTGTCACGTGATTTCATGGTCACCGCCGCGCCTGAGGAGCTGGGTTGAGCCCTCGTAATATGCTTCGCATAAAAAAAAAAAGAACGAGCCGATCCGACACTTCACGAGCCTGCTCCGGGGACGATAAATGAAAGCCGAGCAACTCCCGGGGCAAACAACCCGCCAACATCACGTCCCGACACCGAACACCGCCAGCCGCCGATGTCGAGGGTCGCTTACGAGCCACATCGGTGTGCGCGGACTGCCGACGCACCCGGTTCACTGTACGTCACGTTTTATGTGGACTCTAAATATTTTCTTTCCCAATTGCTGTTTAGACATTTAACTTGTACCGATAGACATATATAGTTCATTGTCGATGTTACGGTTGCACACCGTGATTGTCCTATATTGCAACACCTGGTGCTTGCAATCCACACTTTCGTACTTCTTTTTTTTTTCTGCCTAGCATATTCACAGCTACGACTTAATAATGCCAGTTTGCTTTGTTTTTGAGAGGTCACATTGAATTATTGTTCTCTACTTGTTCTGATCAGGCCTTTGTCTCGTTCATGACAGCAATTGGCGAAAGCCATGGCACCAGAGACACCGCTTATGCCCCTGTTCAGGAGGAACTAACGCATCGACTCCGAGTCGTGACAACAGGACAGAGTTCAGTCATGGCGCTCTTTGGCCATACCTGGCCCTTGCGCCACTAAACACACATTCATTCAATAGGACATGGTTAGGTTAAAGCTTATAGCCGACGTGTTATCGTATTCACTTCGACAAAAGCAAAAAGCAAAAGAAAATATATATAGTAATACACAGTAGACACGCCCCCTGCCACATGTGCATTTTTTCTCTTTTTTTTGCTAATAGATCCAGTACTTGCTAACATATATTCGCGATGTCGAAAACTGTGCCAGAGAGAAACACTTCGGGGACTTCTTCGCGAATCTGATTCTCCGAAGAACCCGGAGAAAACAGTTCCTGCCAAATTTATCGCACGAATCCGGCGTGCACGCGAGCTTGTGCACACACGAACGATGGACCGTTAGCGTGTACAAACATGGCTATTGGTTCCGAGTGATCGTTGCGGAGGCCACACCCACCGCGACCTGACCTCGACCTTCTCAGTATTTCCCAGTGATTTATACACACGCGCGCGCCCCATATGCAAAAAGCCCTCGTGTGGGTGGGTGGCATGCACATATAGGCGGGCGCGCGTTATGGGCCGGCCGGGCATGACTTCGCGATAGGCTCCCATACGAATACTACACCCGCCCGTCCCTCGTGTCCGGGAATGTCGGCTTGTTTTCGTTGCTCCTCTTCCAATAACATATCTCAGCGGGTGCGTTAACCTTTAACCACGGAGGCATAAATGTTGACGCTGCCGGCCGCGCATGGCTGAACAGACTCCGCCACAGGCGGTCCCTTGAGGGGGGCGTCTTTACAGTACGTCACCCCTACAGGCCATATAAGCCTTCTGGCGCGCCGGAGACGTGCAAGAAGTATATACACGTACTCGGTCAAGAAGTGATGTAGGAGGAGGGATGACGTCAGCATCGGCGTGCGCAGCCAATCTGGAAACAGTTGCGAGGGTCGTGATTATTTAGTCCTATAGACATAAATGTTGCGCACCGAGCGTGTGTATATATATTGCAATGCAAACCCCTCTGAACATGCGTGCCAGCGGAGCGTGAGCTCTGCACGCATAAAGAACGTTCTGCATGCGCCGCGTAAATATATGTAGGAGCGGAGCTATGCCTGTGTGTGCGTCGCGGCTGTCGTTTTATATAAGGGCCGGTCCCCTAAGAATGTAAGAATCTGCTTCCTTTCCTTACGCTTAAACGCTCCCAAGCATACACCACACTCACACGCACGCACGCAGACAGACAGACACGCACGTGCACAACACACGCGCGAACAGAAGGCGCGTCGTGAAATTAAATGAATTTTACGGTGATAACATTTGCCTTTTCGTTGTCCGAAATCGGAAAGAAGGCAGAAATGTGCATCACGTGTCGGGGATCACGGTACTAATTATTTATTCGCAAAGGAAAGCTTGCATAGCGACATATTTCGACTCACAAGCGATTCCCATTGAATGACAACGATATCAAATTGGTTACGTTTACCAATATCGCCCGGTGTTGCTCCGAATGTGGGCCCGAATGTGAGACAGTTATGGCCTGGAGGCAGCCTGTAGAAATTAATATTGTGGACAATAAAGACGTTCTGCTCTGTCTCAACTTCCTTCGTTGGACTGAACATTGTGGACATAGACTGAAGTTCTATTAGCAACGGAAACACGTGACGGCGAACAAGATGTATTCAGTTCGTTTTACGTATATGTTCATTCCCGTTCCTGAGCACAGTGCATGAAGCCAGCCGGTACTTACACTGGCTAACCTCCTTGTCTTTCCCTTCTCCTCCTCCTCGATCCTCCTCCTCCTCCTCCTCCTCCTCCTCCTCCTCCTCCTCCTTTTCCTGGCTTATCACTCAGTTAACTTCGCGGTTTGGCGATTTCGTTACCCCGCTCTATGGGGAGTGCTAGATTCCATGCAGTCGCAAGATATTCAGTCTAACGCGATCAGCACCCGTGCTGCTTGTAAATTGAAAATTCATCGCACACAATCGCACGTAGCTTTCTGCGATTTGCAGAGGAATGGTGCATATAGTATTGAAATTATGCACATATAAAGAAAATTATGCAAATGAAAGTAATTAAGTTTCAATCGCCCACGATTCTGCGACCGTTTAGAAAGCTGCAGGTGCTACCACTATGCAGGGTGTTTCACTTAACTTGAGACAAACATTAAAAATATGCAAATGCTACGTAGCTGAACAGAACCAAGGTAACGTTGTTTGTCGTCGCTTGGAGATGCTCAGGTTATTTTTTTGCATCCCGCTTAATTAGCTAATTGGTCTCAACTTCTCTGTTATTACACTTAGATGAAAAGTGTCAAAGAGGAAATTGTAGAACAACATGAAAAACTTCCGATACAGCTTTCTGTTGTTCAATACACACCACATAAGTGTTTCTTCCGAGCGTGAAAGAATCCCGCGAATACATGCAAAGTGCCTCAAGCGGCCTGTCGCGCGGCAATCCACATCCACCTTAGCGACTGCTGACTGCTGATGGTCAAGCCGATGTTGTGTTAGAACATCCACCTTTGGTAATACGTTCAAGCTTTACGTGAGATCGATCAGCGCGTATACTCGCGGGTGTAGACAGAGACGCGCGTGTCGTTAGAAAGGTTTAAATCACGTTTACACAAGTGTTCCGCATGCTTGCGCAAACCGCTTGGGTCCCAGCAAAACCCAGGCAGCCTTCGGGTCCCTGGATACGCAACCTGCTTGCCACCCTTGATCTAAAGCTATGCATTGTAAAGATGAATGCTGGCGTTTACTCGTTAAAGTTGCGAGCACGCATCTGTCTGCGTTCACGCTAAATGAGCGACTAGGACTTAAGACTGACTCCAACCGACGCGCCAGTTTCCTGTTGATATAATATACTAAATGTGAGCAGCGGTTATGGCGGGCAGTGGCACACTTGCACAGTATATATAGGTTGCTTCCGACACTGATACGCAGTCCTCGAAGTGAATTTGCCGTCAGGGCATATGGCTCTGTAGGTGTCTATATATATGACCTTTCGCAACATTTCAGGCGGAAATCGGGCCGCAATGTTTTTTTTTTTTACGTTCTTGCGTATCTGTGGAGGTCGCATAGTTGTTTACGGCTTAGGAGGAGCGGCTTCAAAATAACAGAGATCGCGCAAAACTCTGGTGTGCTCACGAGCACACGCACGTATGCACAGCGCGACAGCTGTTTCAGAGCGCGTAATTCATCGTGTGAGGCTGGGACGTAATCTGGAATAGCGGTGAATATGCGCACCTGCCCGGGCGCAACAAACGACCCTCGCAAACGCGAGCTCGATCCCAAGCCAGCAAATGTTGCGCTCCGAATTATACCGTAACAGCATGAAGCGTATTCGTGAACGGCTCGGTAAATACTTGGGAACATTACGTTCACTTGGTTGGTGCATGACTTACCTTAAAGAAAGAAAGAAAGAAAGAAAGAAAGAAAGAAAGAAAGAAAGAAAGAAAGAAAGAAAGAAAGAAAGAAAGAAAGAAAGAAAGAAAGAAAGAGCGCGAGAACGGGACAAAGACGGCGCCCTCTGCGTCCTGTCCTCGCGCTACTTTCATTTTATTTTTTTTTCTTTCCAGAAAAAAGGTCATTTGAACGTGCCTTTTCTGGTTTCTGGTTTCAGCCCATAGTGCGCAAGCCGCATCGCAGAACACTGGTGGGGATTATTGGAGGGTTCAGTATCAACTTCGCAGTCGGGCCAAATACGATCGTTACTGCAATATTGGCTGAGAGCAGTATAGGACTGGTTTACCGTTTTGCGCAGTGTCACTTGCGGCAAACATTGCTATATGATTGACTGTCGGGCTATAGTTGTTTCATGGTTCAGTGCTGTGTCTGCGTGCTCCTCTTTCTTTCAGCCTGTCTGGCGTCTCGACGCGATCAGGCTCATCGCCCTCTACTCACATTTCTAGAATTAACTAACTTAGGTTCACGTTTGTAGCTCACACATTGTTTTCTATTTAACGTTCTGTAGTAGTGTGACCTGCAGTTACCGGCCCCAACTGTGTGTGACCTGTAGTACTCTGTGTTCTACTTTATGGTTTGACACTTGTCAGCCTGCTCCTCACTTTGCCTTTCCTGTCAAATGTATCTATGTTTTTAATTTGATAATAATAATAATAATAATAATAATAATAATAATAATAATAATAATAATAATAATAATAATAATAATAATAATAATGTCTGGTTTATACCGCTAACTCTTTTCATCTAAACACCGGCTGTAGGGTATGTAGCGCTTGAGCAACGTGCATGTGACTGCCTGGCTAAAGTCAGGATTTCTATGTATGGCGTGCCCATCCGACACGACGGTATGCTTCAGTCGGGATCAGGACCAAATCGGATACAAAGCCAAGGCCGAGTTGGGTGCGGTATTTTGCATGGGTCAGCCTGAGCCCGTGCAGAAGTGGGATCTGCGTATAAGCTGTACTACATGGCCATCCAAACCGTTATCATGCGATAGCTTGGTCCCTGCAAGCTATCTCGCACAGCCACTGTTATTGATCGAATCTCCAATGAGAGGGAGAGAGAGAAAGAAAAGGAAAGACATTGTTGGATAACGTTTGGTTAACCAGGCTGCACATCGTTTGCTACCGTGCACTCAGGGGGGTGGGGGGTGGGGGGGGTGGAGGAAAATGAAAAAAAGAAGGAAAGTGATAAGAAGTGATGCAAGTGAAAATCTAAGTCCCTGGTGGTTTCCTCTCAATACTTGACGGTCGAGTCGATAGTTCTATCTTTTCTTCCGCGAACTTAAATTTCTATGCAAAAAAAAAAGAAAAAGAAAACTTGAGGGAGGAATGCAGAGGCTCCACGGCATAATGACAGCATCGTAACGCGATGACGTCATCATATAATCTCTCGGTTTTCACAGTATTTTTCGCGTGTTAGGGTTATTCTTGTGCTCGGTATAGGTCAACTAAATTTCAACAACGGAAAACCGCAAATGTTTGCGGTTATTCCCATGCGCTAGACTTATCGCTGAATCGTGCCTATGAAATTTATTTTATAGAGACATTCATTTAAACAAGAGAAGAAAGAAAGAAAACGAGTGAGAGAAAGAGAGAGAGAGAGATGCAAATTAGAGAAAAAGCAGGGAGGTTAACCAGAGCTAAAGCCTCCGGTCTGCTACCTGGAACTAGGGGAAAGGAAACGGGAAGTAAAGACGGAAAGAAGAGCGGAGACAAAAATACATGTGTGAAAGAAAGGACGGGATCATTATAGTCTTTCTTATATAGCTCCTGCCACGTAAAAAGGCCAGCAAAGCCTTGACCGATTTTCGATGCGACGACAGTTCATGTCGGCATTCCAAGACTCTCTGTTCTGAAAGTGGCCTGTCGTCATGGCGTGCCAACACGGCTGCTCGTGACAGCCGCTACGCGTTATATCGAGGACAGTGGCAAAATATGTGTTATATAGTCCCTTCGCCGCTGCCGTGACTGCAAGCCGCGCTCTCGTCCATACCGACTCGGAAGGCAAAATATCTTGTGAAAGCGGCACCAAGCCACAGCCGGCAAAGTACTGTTGTCTCGAGTCGAGGTAGTCCAAATGGGCTCGAAGTCGAAGGGACGGGTCCAATCGGTGCAGACGTGTATGCTTCAAGCTTGGCGTGTTCCATAAATATCTTATGGCTTCATTTGCAAGCACACGAATTTTCATTCCTGCGTCTGTTCTTGAGAATGGTATGAAGTCCTCTTCATGTGCAGATCGTGCTGTTGCATCGGCATGCTTATTGTCCGTTATGTTACGGTGGCTTGGAATCCACTGTAACATGATGTCGTGTCTTTGCTCGACGAGGTGGTGAAGCAGCAGTCTGATTTCTGGAACTAGTTGTTCATGAGGTCCACGGCGTAAGGCAGAAACGAAACAATGAAGAGCAGCCTTGGAGTCACTGAGGACGCTTCATTTCTTGGGCAGTTCATCAGAAATTAGGCGAAGTGCACAACGAATAGCAGCGAGTTCCGCGGCAGTCGATGTAGTCTAGTGAGATAGTCCAACCTTCACGGCGGAGGTTTTCGCGAAAAGGATCAGCGATCCCGCAGACCCATTCACCGTGGTTGAAGGGTCAGTATATATAGAGGGTGATGTTCGTTGTACGTCTCGTACAGCAAGAGCAGTGAAAGCTGCTTGAGTGCTGGAGAGGAGAGTTGTGCTTTTGTTCGTATTCCTGGTACCATTACTCGAACTTTTGTTTGAGCCAAGTACCATGGGGGAAACGGAACTCTCGCTGGAGCTGTATAACCTGATGGAACGTATGCGCAATAGGACAGGATTGTCTGACAAAAGGAGGCACGTGGTCGATCCTCTGGCAGTGAGCCTAGATGATGGCCAGGGGCTCGAGCAAGGTGTCTTACGTATGCTCTGAGCGCTTCCATGGCCATATGGGTCTTGGCTGGGAAGTCGGGTGCAGTCGCAATTGTTTCAGCTGTTGACGAGCATCGCGGCAATCCAAAACACACTCGAAGTGCCTAGACGTGGACGCTTTCGGGTGTACGGATATTAGTTCCGTACGTGTTGGTCAGCATAGGCAAATCGTATCGCAAATACCCGAGAAAGAGTGTCCTGTATAGCTGCATCATTGCATGTACTGACGTACCCCAGGCTTTTCCTCCAAGAAATTTGAACACATTAGAAACATCCGTCAGGTGCTTCTTTAAGTAGGCCACATGAGGACTCCAGCAGAGGTCACGATCGATGATTACGCCTAGAAATTGGTGCGTCCTGACAAAAGGTATACTTTGACCGTCGATACAGACATCGTATGATCTTATTGGCTCTCGGCTGAACGCGACCAATGCTCATTCTTCTGGCGAGTTCTTGAGGCCTTGTTCATTTAGGTACGTCGATGTTAACGTCGCAGCTTTTTGAAGGTGCCCAGACGCAGATGTTGTTGACATACATTGATACTTTGATCGTGTTCGGCAGTCGTTCCACGAGACCAATGAGTACAAGGCTGAAGAGCGTGGGACTCAAGACACCGCCTTGCGGAACTCCATGGTGCGTGTAACCTTGCGAGGTTGGGCCAGCTTCAATGTTAACAAGTAAAGTACGCCTACGTAAATAACTGCGTGTCCAACGATGCAATTAACCGCCTAGGTCCACCGATTCCAATGCTTCAATTATGGCTTCATGAGGAACGTTGTCATAGGCTCCATTTTTATCTAAGAACATTGCGACAGATAAACTCTTACACGTCTTTTGATGTTGAATATAGGTTACCAGATCGATAATGTTGTCGATAGAACAAAGGTGACGTCGAAATCCAGCCATGGCGTCTGGGTAGATTTCGTAGTGTCGAGGTCACTGAAGTCTGGTGAGGATCATTCGTTCCATTACCTTCCCAACTCAATTTGCCAGCGCAATTGGTCGGTGTGAAGTAATCTCTAAGGGAGGCTTGCCAGGCTTAATAAACGGTTGATCTTCCGGTCTTGAGTAACATTGCCGTCCTGCCAGGACTCGTTATAGATATCAAGGAGGGCAGTCCATTCCCGTTCACCAAGGTGACATAGTATACGGTAAGATATATGTCATCCGGACCAGGCGACGACGACCGATTGCATAAGGCGAGCACTGCGTCAAGTTCTTGCGTTGTGAAAGGCAGATCCATGCGTGAATCTCGTGAGTCTGGAATATGGTTCAATGTAAGCGAACCTGTGCAAATTGGCTGACCCGCAGTCATAGCACAGAAATCTTCCGCCACAATCAATCTCTTGTCGGCGCTGGAGTAGTGCTAGGGCCTTAAATGGAAAGCGCTGTTCCGGAACAGAACGTAGACCTCGCACAGTTCCCCATATTTGAGATAGCGGTTTGCGGGGATCCATTGACGCACAAAATTTCGACCACCGCTGTGCCTCTTGGTTATCAATGCGGCGTTGTATCTTCTTTTGCATAAGTCGAGCTGTCCTAAGATCCTGAATTGAATTAGTGCATGCGTCGGTATCATCTTTATGCACGACGGCGAATCGCACGAAGCCACTCCAATTCCAGGTCGAATTCAGAGTACCTCTGAGAACACATGGGTGTGCGCGTGGACGTCTTTGAGGTTTTCTTGATAGCTTGTTGAAGTTCGCAACAGAGGCCTTTGTGACAAGCGTCCTCAGTCTGATATTTAAAAATAGTCCAATCTAATCTTCGTATCGTGGTGGACGTATACGTGTTAGACATCCCCTTGATCTTGAGGTAAATGGGGATGTGGTCGCGCTTCCATGCGTTTCAATGTCCAAAAACCAGTTAACATGTGTGGCGAAGCAGCGGGAGACGAAAGTCAAATCGAGGCAGATGCTGTACGTTATTCCCCGCAGAAACGTTGGAGGCGTCATTCAGCATAGAGACCATTGTTGGAAACTAATAAAGCTATAGTCGTCTTCCCGTCGTGTTAACCTTTGAGCTTCCCCAAATAGTGTGATGTGCGTTGAAGTCCCCGGTGATAATCCACGGACGAGAGCGTGCTTTTAAGATGTCTTCAATTATTTTGGTGTCAAATCGACTTGATGACACCCCCAAGAGTGCAAAGATGACTTTTCTATTTTTAACAGTCATGCACACGTACTGATTGTCTTCATGAGGTTCCACAGGCTGAACGACGTAAGTGAGCTCACGGCGAGTAAACACCGCGACCTTGCTACTTTTGCTGTCGCTTGATGTCTCGTAGCCGGATAGCCTTATTGGTTGTGATAATCTTGGTTCACAGATGAGAATGATTGGAAATCGGTTAATGAGAACAAACTGACGAAAATTGGCGATGCGAGATAGACTTCTCGCGTTCCACTGAAGGATCGACGCTTCTCTGACCTCCTTACGAAATGACTGGTGATTGTCAGCCATGGCTTCACTCAAGGCTTGCTAGGACGGTGCTCAGCGCTTCCAGCACTTGTAGCCCACTTCGAGCAGATGGGGTATCAGTGCTTGTCAGCATAGCACAGATGACATTCACGATGGATCGCAGCACCGGAATCATTTGGCAGTCTACTGTTGAAGCCTCATCAACAGAAACGGGCTTCGAAGGCAGCATCAAGCGTGGAGGCTCTTTAGAAGACTGAGAGCTTGCGAGCGACGGCCACTCTTCCACGGTGAGAGTCTTTTCCGTTTGAGGCCTCCTTCTGCTCATGAGCCGTTCTATTTGAATATGGTGACGTTGGCGCAAGCGGTGCACGAACTCCATCCACCCTGTCTTGAGCGTTTCCGTCAATGACGACGTAGACGCCGGATATTTTCTGAGGCTATGGGTTGAGTTATCCCTGACCATTTGCTTCAGAACTTCGAACTCTTTTTCATTCTTATACATCGTTTTAGACGTCGCTTCATGGGTGCCTTCATAGTTGCCACACCTAAAGTTTGTAGCGCGGCAGACGTCTACCGTGCGCGACTCCGCGCACCGGGAGCACATTGTGGAGTTTGCACAGACGCCCCTAACATGCTCGATCCTGAAGCACTTATGGCATTGAAGCGGCTTTGGGACAAACTGTGGTGCGACATGTCGTAAATCACCGACCTTTACGTGCGAAGGGATGTAAGAAAACAAAGAAAATAAGCGTTGTCACCAGCTCGTGCATGGCTCGGATATCACGTCACAGCAGCGCTCCCTATGCACTGACATGCGAAAGCAGCTGAAAACGATAATTGGAAATTGTTTTTTCGAAGTACGACGCATTAAGAAAGTGACTTCAACCCTATCATAATAAGCGTGGGCTGAATTCAAGCTCAGATCGAAATTGTAGCGGGTAAAGTTGATGTCGGAAGCGATGAACAACCGAAACCTGAAAGATCGACGAACGACAATGGAGCAAACAATTTTTTTTCCCGCTTATCTTCAATAGTCGGTGATAGTCGATAGCTTTCATGGACTATGACAAATGTGAAAGATCGGGAGAGGATCGGTACAGGAAGGTTAAATCGCCCATCGTATAGCGAAGTGCTATAGAAAACATTATCTAACTTTTGCGTAGTTTGGGCGATGGTTCTTGGAGATCACCACCACAACCACGCGTCGGAGGACGTCGTTACGCAGCTGACTTCGACGCACCAATAGGCGCGCGATGGTGTCCACTTCGATCAGCCGACAGGAAGCCAGATATATTTGTACGTGTAGCACAACAGCCTTCACCGCAAACTCGAACGAGGAACTCATTTTTACCGCGAACAGAGGCAGAGTGTACCGAAGGGCCAACCGTGTATCACAATTCACATGCCTCTCCTGCATGGCTGACCGCGGCAAAGCTTTCCTGCTACTGCGCGAATCTACGATTGGGGCAAATCTTTCGGCGCTTTAAACGACTTGAGCAAAGTATTCGACCGCTATAAAATAGATCCCCCTTTTTTATTGAAATGAATGTTAAGAGAGGTTGGCGCCTTCATGGTGTCACTGGCTACTTCTTGTCACTTGGCAAAGGAAACAAATTTGCGTAAAAAGGGAGAAATATGACACTCAGTAGAACACTGGATGAATAAAAAATATACAGTCCAACAGTACATGAGTCGCAAAGTTTTGTGCATCAGTTCAGTACACGTACGCACATATAATGTCAGATATTTTGAACAGCCAAAACACAGAACACATGTAGTACACTGCAAGTACAGAACAGAATTATACATATTGCGTAAAAGTTACGATCACCACATAAACCAATTATGAACCGCGAACAACATTTATGTTACTCATGTGGCGTATTCGGATCATTTGAAACTTAATACTTTCCCAAAGTGTCCGTGTCCTCTAAAAACATTTTCAGAGCAAGAAGTGCTCTTTTTTGACCCGCAGTTGGCCATGGGCCAAGTATCTTTTTTTAGAGTGAATGGCCTTGTTCACAATGAAACGAGCCGAAACGTAAATAACTATGTATTTTGAACCATTTCGGTCGGAGCCCAGACCTCTTCCTTTTAAGTATGCATCATCCCGACCAGACGGGCTTCCGTCATACTCTCGACTTCCTTCTCTTTAGTAACTTTTGCAGGAAATTCCATGCTTTGCGCGTTCTTACTTTGTCGACGGAAAAGTTTATTGTGTCCTCAACTTCCGAAGCGCGATGTGGCTCACGTTCAAAAACTATTGATGAGACAGTTCGAGCACGAATTTTCAGGATAAAATGCTCCCTGTGCGTACACAAAACCGTGAAATCTACTCAAGTTTAGATAGATGCTGACACACAGCGCGTATGAATCCTAATAGTGCACGCTTCTTTTCTCACGGTGAATTGGCGATGTCCGTTACAGTATGGTACAATGCATCCTCTACGACTTATGTGACATTAAGTTATGTCTAAACGTAACCTGACTCTTCATTAACGATAGGTATAGAGGCAAACAGGAAAACGGGTGCCCACTTTTCATTCTTTTTTCCAATCGATTACTGTCGCCACAGGCACATATGATATACTATACCTAGAACATAGGAGGACAGCAAGAAGTACGCAAGCTCGAGGCAGCCGTCTCTCGGCTTTTCTCTCTCGTATTTCTTCTTTCTTTTTCTGACCTCGAGGCTAACGAAACCGACGTCCTTGTTACGTCGTTTTGTTTTCTCTTTTTGGGGAGCCCTTCGTCTGCTCACGGCAGCACAAGAAACACAAACACTTGTAACCTGCGGCAACGTGGCAGTGATACATATTGCGTACGTGCTTCTACACAGCACCAATATTCGGAGACACACTCTACATGTTACAACCATAAGAGGCAGCCAAATAACTTCACAGGGAAAATCAGCACTTTGCTAGTATTATTAGTACGCGTAGAGTTCAAAGGACCCTTCTCAGCTCATTAAATAGTAAGGTTACATCGACTCCGAAAGTCTTAATACCTTGACATGTGGCAAAGATATGGGTTATTTGCGGTTGCCTGTTTCTAACGTTATGCGTACGCTATGCGACGCCTGCGGTATAAAGGATGTTTTTCATATCGCTCCACGGTGGCTATATATAGTAGCGCTGGCCAACACTCCCGCGGCTGCATTATAAATGCATGTATACGTCAACACTCGAGAGAGTGGTCAGGAGGACACCCATTTGTTAGTTACGAACTTTATTAAGCGCACGAACTTCATGTCGAAATTGAACTTCAAGCTCAGTTAATTCTGCACATCGGTAGTTACATACAGTTGCTTTTATCTGTGATTCCCCTGGCTTCATATGGTATTGTTACAAAATTCCAGCCCCTGGGCTCCCCATGATTCAGAAGTCTCTGCATGTTGTAATACAATACTGTACGTGGGGATTCGAACCATGAACTGTATAGCACAGAACGTATACTGCACCCGTGGTCAAGCATCGACTGTACGTTGTGGGCGGCGCAAGCTCTGTTAAACTTTTGCAAAGCTACAAAACTCACTCGCAAGGCTTTTTTTTTTAATGTGCCCTTTCGTCTGTTACGAGTGTGAGCTGGCACATCGTGCGTCGCGTCATGCTTTGTTAATTTTGATCTGAAGTAACATGCCATGCCTGGTTAGCTTCCCATGTCAATATGGAAGCCACCGGCCGTCCTTCTCTTTAAAAACGCGTCCTTTAAATCAAAGCCGATGTTACGAATAGATGGTGTGAACACGAATGAAAGGGTTGCGGAATCTTCACTCACTCTTTCGTTATGGCCATTGTCATGGTGCACCATAAAACTGAAAGTAGCCATTTCCCATTTACAAGTTCCTCGATTGAGGGCGCGTCCAGATGCGTATATGACAATCAAGTAATACACAAAGAAATGTAAATAAGTCCCCGTTATTTTACGAAACTAACTCCTCGAAAACGTTATATTTCACTTTGTTTAGAAATAAGAAAATGTTCGATATTCGATTCGACAAACTGGGAGGTTCTTCTCGAATATTCGTTTTGGATTCGATTCGGAAGTTTCACTACTCGAATGCTCCCATGCTCCGAGGTTATATCACAAGAAATGCACCGGCCCAGGCGTCGCGCGACACCCGGTTGTTTTCGACTCCGCTTCGTCGGAAATTTGTGGTGTGAACATTCCACAACGTGGCGTACAAGTATGCCGATTTTATTTGGCTTTTCGAGAAAACATCACATTCCTTTCGCGGGAACATTCGTAAATAAAGATGTGGTTGTGCTTAACAAACCGCTGAGTGTTCTCTTTTTTCTTATTTATTTTTCGGTTTCCTCACTGCGGTCCCATTAGAACATCAAGAGATACCAAGGCGCGTTCGTTTAGGCGCGCATATGGAGGACACGCATGTATAGCGCTTCTTCGAATGGCGGTTACGTCACTTCGGCTTCCTCTTGCAAATCCCTCCGGGCTGAGCCCTGGCGACCGAGAGAAAGACACGAGGAAGGAAGCCCCCCACGCTCGGTGCAGGCGCTGTCATCGAGATTACGCATGGACAGCTGGGTTTGAACTCGGCTACACCCAGCGGTGACTGAACCGGCGAACTCAATGCGCGGGCGTGTGTACACACACGGGGTAAAAATGTCTGCTCCAACCACGGTGGGTTTCTGAGGCTGCGCGGACGATGGTAACACGCACGGACACGCACAGCCGCGGCGCGCATGCGTTATAAGCTCAAATATTCATGCAGATGTTATTTATTTACTTATTTCATTTATTCTTGTTTGTTTGTTTTAAGAACACACTGTCGGTATACGATATTGCGAGACCGAACGCTTTTGTGCGCTCGATTATAGTTGCGATTATTGTCATTGCTTTAGAGCGATGGCTGCATGACGTATTCCTCTCGTGACGTTGTGAACCGCTATAGGTGAACGCGATACTGATCGTCACAGGATCAGCCATAGCGACGACTAGAGTTGTAACCGGGGTCCTGGGAGCCCGAGCACCATCTTACTGACTGCATGCACTCAACAACTCAGACTATAGCAATCGCAGGAAGCAGATGCAGTTTGTCTCACATGCCTATACACCTCGGCCGAATGGCGTACGTACTGCAGCATGTGAAATCTATAAGGTATCAATATTACAAGAATAATTCTTGCACGTGTTCTCACCGCACACGCTTGTCGCGCCGTAAAGTTGGCCTATACTGAAAAAGGAGACAGGAGAGCCATGGCACACAAAGAGGCCCACAAAGCATAGCCAGTCGCTTCAATGTGCAGCTCGCCTGTGTAATACCCCGCCATCTCGCCTCATGTATTGCGCTCTTGCAAAGGTGCATGCGTATAGGAAAACAGATGTGTGGGCACGCGAAAACAGGAAAGACGTATAACGACGTGGCTGTAAACACCGTGTCAGTATATTTATGAATCTATAAACCGGCACAGGAGTCAGTGCATCGGTGCACGGACTCCCGTGTGTATGTGCGCAAGTGCGACCGGCGGATGAACTGCTTACCGGCACAGCGGCCTGTGAAGTTTCTCGTTTCTCTCTCGTTTCCTCGCTTGAGTCTGCGCGCGCAGCGTTGCATTAAACACGCACCGCGAGCACGCCTAGAGAACTGTTTGGGGCTCGTGGCAGTCGCGTGCTCGGAGTATAAACCGTAAACAGTGCATACTTTGTGCTAGGAGGAAATAACAACCGTGTGCCTGTCTGTCCAGGCGGTTTCTACTCTGCTTTATATACAGGGGTGTAGATTTCTCATGGGTGCTTGGGAAACAATGAAGGACTTTCCGCTTGATGTATACAGTATGTGGGTGGTTAGTTTCTTGGCAAACAGAATGCTAGCGAGTAGTAGAGCTCACATGTTCATTACTGGAACGAATGTATAGCAACTAGTAGCGCGCAGGTAACTGAAACGATGCGTTATGGTTTAATGTGCAACCGTCTACTTTCGCCGGCAAAGTGCGAAACTAATGGCGCGTTGTGAAAACACGCCTTGTACATATTACAACATCCTTCGCATATCGTTATTGAAGGTGTGACAAACGTACCTATTTTTTTAAAGCTATAAATATCTTCTCATATAGCTTGAAAAATGTTTGAACGTAAACATGAGGCAGGTGCAGAACTTGAGGTTAGCAACTTAAAAGAGTCTGGGTGTGCAAATGCTAAATGTTGAATCATAATCGAGCGCAAACCGGATAACGATGACACCGAATCGAGTACGAATAGAACAGTGATGGACACAAAATATTATAATTGTCGAATACGATCGAAACTTTCGATGAGTGTTGCAGTTACGTTTGTTTGTTTAACATTTCCGGACCAGCGACACCACAGATACATAACGCCTACATGTTTCAAACCACTTTAATTATACTGGTTTGTCATTGCGCATAATTAGATATATTGCGTAAAAAAGTGCCTCTTCGCAATTCCGAATTGCACTTATTCAATCCGAGGACAACCACGAATCACACCGACTTCAATCGACAGCTGATTTGAAGGACGCAATATCCTTGTCGAATAAGATTCGACCGAACAAGATAACATGATATACTTGCTCCGTTAATCAAACATTTTTGAATATTCGTGAGTCTCATTCGGACGAACACCTTTGCTATCTTCCATTTCTTACTTCAAAAGATCAATTGTTTCGAAACGGGCACAAGAAACTGAAAGCGCCTTCTGCTGGCAAGAACGGTTATTGAACGATACCGTTACTCCCACAGCGGTGCGCCGGAGTGTTCAGTTTCGAGCTTCGGCGTGCAGATGGCGCCACCAAGCGCAGTGCAGGATTACTGATAACTGAGGTTTTCGAAACTTGCTATGGGCACATTTGGAAGGCCTTCCAGTCAACGGCCTTTAAAACGCCACAACTCTATCGACTCAAAGGAGTTGTCGCGTTGCTACACGGCACTTATGAAAGGCCGTTGAGTGGTTCAGGCGTTTCTCGCAAAATTTTGTGGCGCTGCAGATCTTTATTTTCGTTTTCATGTCACGAAAAGTTAAACATTAAAACCATTTAAAAGCACTATAATTTTTGTTATGTTCGTCTATACATTAAAAAAATTGTTTTGTTATGTTCGTTTATACATTAAAAAAAATTGTTTATGCATTGCCATGCATATATGTTTAGTATTTAAGTTGTTGAGTCGCGAAACTGCGGCAACGTTTGCACCGCTCGATGCGGCCGCCGTTTTGCTATGTGTTCGCACATGTTATGGTAGCCACCATACACATGTCAAGTGGCAAAAACACTTTATTGAATAATGAATAACGCTCATACATAGTACTTTTAGATCATTTGGTTTGATTTGTTCGTTCTAACTGTGAGTACGTGCACACTGTGAATGAGAGGGCATATTTCGCGCTGTTTCCGCTTCCGTTGCTCAAAGGCCATCGAGATTTCGATAGAGTTGTAGCGTGCTCCGTTGACTCGATAGACTATTGACTCGGCGGCCTTCGAAACCGTCCGTGTAGCAGCTCGAACTTGACCTTTGAGTTAATTGACTATCGGTTGGAAGGCCTTCCAAACGCCCGTGTGACACGGGTATTAACGTAGCAAGCTTTCGCACTATGCTGTGATTGGATCACGTTTGTGGACAAATTAATACACCCAGCACAATAGAAGCGGACAAATATTTGCATGAAAACGTTCTCATTTTGTTGATTAAGCAGCATACGTATTCACTTCTCATTGCGTAGTTGAAATGATACTATACGCTTGTGCAGGCGCACGGAGTGATCTCCTGCAGCACGCGCGGTGTGAAGGATTTCGAGCCCAATCTATGTTATACAGCGTATATAGCATACTAACTCTCATCGCTACCTCTCCTTTGGAAGCGCATTTTATGCGCTTCCAATGTTTTTAAATGAGTTCTCGATGTATTCTTACTGTGTTCTCAAATGAGCTAATCGCGGGGATTTCATGCAACGGTAAAAGCACTTGTATCAATACATCAACGAAAATTATCCTTCTCACACGCTTGGCTCTTGAAATCGAGGGCTTCATGCAGCGTGCACACTTTGTCATAAGGCTGCGAGTACCACTATGAATGCGACCAGAACTCATTTCAGTCCATGTGATGAAGTTTTTGTGGGGCCGCTGGCAAACAATTGAAATGCTGAAGGGCTGCAGCTTAGACTAATGCTTTAGGTACAGTACCTTTGCCAACGTTCTTCATCTCTCTTGATAAGTTGACTTTCGTCATCCGTGCAAGGAACGTGATTGAAGTGGATTGATTGGAATTTAAGTTCTATGATTTGGCTAGAATTTCGGTTTGAATCCATTGGCAATCCGTATGACGAAGCTTCTGTGAAGTTGCTGGCTCACAAACGTTATGGATACATGGAGTTCACAGAGCGATGGAGCGCTTTGGCTGCATAGTACGGTTAAATATACGACCAGCAGTAAGATGCGTATACAGTCAAGCGTTCGGTGAAACGACTGCGTGAACAGATCCGAACTTTTGCTTCCTGTCAGCACGTATACAAACAACAGCGTTATGAGGGTGAACGGACTTGTACGTTACATGCCTCCAGAGCACGCACGCACGTCAGCGCAATCCTCTCACTGCCAAGCACAAATGCTAGAATGACTAATGCCCCGGATAGTAGCGTATTGCGCAGATATATACATATGTAAGCCTGCGGAGAAATTTTCACTATAGCTCTTAATTCAGCTCTTTGAATCTCGTCGCTTATGAGCAAAGGATTTCAGTTTGCTTAATAACGAGCACTTGGTGGGATTCCCATGAGATGTGGCCTCAGCAACTTCGGCCACTTTACTCGAAACGAACTGGATTGTTTAATAGCTTACCTCTATGTTTTCTTTCTTTTTTTTTCTTTTTTTCATGCCGACCAAGCCATCGACAATTGAAGGACACTGTATACATCGTTCTTTAAAACTTCTCTACGGTCACTCACGTGTTAGACCAAGCCATTGACAATTGGACACTGTATACATCGTTCTTTAAAACTTCTCTACGGTCGCTCACACGTTGGAGGGAATCTCTGGAGCACTATAGAACACTGGGCGACCTCGATCTGCTTTAAAATGTTTGCTTCAGAACGATTGAGATATCGAACACCTCACGTACTGCACAAGAAGGGGGGGGGGGGGGGACGGGATAGGATTGAGTGGACGGGGGGAGGGTATACGGACGTGAGGACGAACAAATTCAGCGGCTCCTAAACGCGTATCTTTGGGCTTTAGCTGGCCAGCCCGTCCCCCAGGGCGCTCGCGTGGCAGGGCACCTCCCTTCTCCGGGGTGGCGCGCAGTCGTCGCACAGGTGTGCTGGACGACCACCAGCGAGCAAAACCGCAGTCTGGTTTATATACGTAGAAAAGAAAAAGCAAAAAAAAAACAAGGCGGGCAGGCAGACAAGCACCATCGAAGAGAAGACGGCGTCGCTGACTATGACGACCAGCCACCAGGCTCAGCGGCCGCCGCACAGTCACCGGGGCCACCGCACTCCTCAGGATTTACAACAGAGCGCACCGTTGTGTGTGGCGCACGCGCCAGCCCCCCCCCCCCCCCCCCCCCCCCTTTTGCCCCGCAGCACCAAACTCCCTCGCTTCCCTCCTAGGAGCGAAAGAGACAAGGGGTGCTCGTAAAAACGGCAGGTCGCTGCCGCCCGCCGCAGCCCATGCGTGTGCATCCGTTTCCTTCCTCCAAGTCAGCGCTACACTCTTGTCTCGCTAAATCCTTGCAGCACAGCAGAAGCTGCAGCGCTCTAATCAGTGGCCCGAGCTTGCGAGACCCTCTGCACGGAACAATGGTCCGCGGTTAACCGGCGTCTTGGCTGTCACATATCGCTGCAGCTGCGCAGTGATTGGCCGTGCGTGGGCGCGTCGACCACTCATCGAACCTCGCTTGGAAGCTTCGCGGATTCGCCCCCACTGGTTAGCTCACGCTTGCCTGTGTAGCTTCCACGGCGCTGCACGGATTTTAGTGCGAAGGAGTACAGCACAGTGCACGCAGCGCTCTGTTGTTGCTTCTGCTGCTTGTGTTGTGCCCGGCAGTCGAGGCACAGCGCGCGCCGAGTGGCTGGTCGCAGCAGAGCACCGACCTCTTCTAGTGTTCCTCTGCCCACGGTGTTTGCCTTGCGGGGGGCTAGCTTTGTGGACGAGAGAAACACTGCGTTTTCTTCATCTTCTTTATTTTTTTCGTGCATCTCTGATGCCCTTTCGCCTTCTTTCGCCAGCGAGATTGTTGGGTTGTATGAGTGAGAGGCCGCCTTTTATGCTTGCGCGGTACATCGTCCCATTCCGCGGGTTTCCTTGTCTCGGAACTGCCAAAGAACACTGTGCAAAGCTGGCGCTGGTACAGCATTCGGGGGTGGCTGTCGAACGGTCCACCAAACATAAGCGCCACTGGAACGCTATGCCGCTGAACATTGCCTTATTAGTCCGTCACATGACCCTCTCGATAAAGTTCGACGGACGTTGCCCAAATTGTTTTTCGACAGCTGCAACGATTGTCACTGCACGGGAGCACCCGATCACCACTCATATCGTCGGTGAGACGCTAAGAACGCACATTCGACACCTTTTACGGCTACCATACCACCATTTAGCCGATTTGCGAGTGCGAGGACCACAGGCTACGTTATGTGGCGTTATGACGAGACACCATGACTCGATATCATCTGGCTTCAAGCCTGCGAAACGCCCAACATCGGCACTGTGGTGTCTCCGGCAAATTCACCTGCCCCACTCACTTCCTGGGATTGCTAAGAAGAAAGACTCGTCACCGCTATAACCTTGAAGCAGTTGTCTCTGCTTCTTCTCAACGAGTCTTATTTTGGCCGCTTACACATCTACACGGACGGTTCCACCAATTCCAACAGCTGTACCGTAGCAGTATAGTTGTTACATCGGAAGCCGTCTATTTGCAACTTAAACACTCGCACAATACCACGCCTACAGCAGCAGAACTTGCGGCTGTTCAAGGTGCACTCAAGAACGTGCTCCAGCAGCCACCAAATCGTTGGGCCATTTTCTGCGATTCTAAAGCAGCCCTACAAACTCTGCAGTTTGTCATACGTCATGTGTTACACGAACAGCTAGTGTACGAAATAGGGCACGCTCATCATCACGCGTTCGAGAAAGGCCACGCCATTATATTTCAGTGGTTGCCGGGCCATTGCGGAATTGTCGGCAATGACAGCGCTGATCAAGCTGCGCGTTCGGCTCATCAAAAACACCAGCGGAGTCCTATACCACTTTCGAGAACTGATGCTGCGCGGCAACTTCCATCACTGTCCCGCCGCATCACACTCCTGCGATGGAATTAACCTGGTTTCACCAACTCACGCTTGCACTCTGTCGACCTAACTTGCGACTTAGCCGGCCACCTGGGCCTCCCCTGTCGCGAAACTTTACGGTGTCGCATGTGGTTGGGCGTCGCATTTACCAATGCCTATTCATTCCTAATAGGGATAGCCAACAGCACAGCGTGGAACTTGGGCGGGTGCGATGAGATTCTAGAGCACCTTCTGTGACCCTGCCCATCCTTTGACACTCAACGACGTGCTCTAGCTAAACTCAACCTGATAGATAATAGAGCGCTGTCGGAAGAAAAGATCCTTGGACCATGGCCTATGCATTCTTGCATGCAAAACGTCACAAAAGCCCTCCTGCACTTCGTGAAGAATACTGTATTGTATAAACGCTTTTGACAGTGAAGATTCCTCTGCGACTTACTGTGAATGACTGAATACTATTTTTCTTTTGTCTCCTTATATATTCTCCTTTTCCCTCCCCAAGTGTAGGGTAGCCAACAGCGCACGTCCTTGGTTAACCTCCCTACCTTTCTCTCTTCATTTCTCTCTCTCTGTGTCTTCGATGGACGTCATAAGACGGAAGCAGCTTTTAACGCAAATTAGATGGCGATACCCTCTATGTTCAGGTGCAAGACAAACTGTCGGTGTGACGTCAATGTTATAGGCAAAGCAAGATTTTCGAAACGCCTCATAGAAATTGTCTAATGTAACGTGGTTACTTATCCCCGTATTCAAAAATGTCTTAACTTGAAGCTCATGCTTGACTTGATATAAATGACGCCTGATGCGAACGCGCCCAAGACGGTCATTGCGTTTCTTTTGGTTCGTCCCGACAGCAATACAAAATTCTAAGGACCGCTCAGCGGCGTTCAATAACTTATAACTTATAGGAAGTGTTTACGTGGCCTCATATTTTTGTAAGGTGAGGACATAGAGAAGTCATGCAATATTCGTATCACTACTCATGACAGCCATTCAGTTCGACCTCTTCATTATACTGAGTCAGAGGACTGTCAATCGCCGGCGTCAAGAAAGGAAGGAAAGCAAGAGATGAAAGGCACAGAGGTTAACCAGGATAAGTGTCCAGTTGGTTGCTCTGCACTGGAGGATGCGGTAAGGGCAGAAAAGATAAGTAGCTGCAACAAATATGTCAATGGCTGTTCTTCCTCATAAACTCAAGGTCTCATTGACATTCATAGTGCCTAGACGTACGAGTCAATGGAAACAAATCCTTAGTCAACCAATGCCAACAGTATACATTTGGCAGCGCGCTCTACTGAAGAGCAACCGATGAAGACTTTAGCGATTAGAGATCTTCCTACGTGATTTCCAACATCAAGCAACACCGAGAACTTTCTGGTCGAAAATACTACAGACTGTACACACGCTGAAAATCTTAAGTTATTTCTGACGCTACAAGCTACGACACGCTCATATAACTATATATCAACAGATCTAAACTGCTCACTTGTAAACTTGGTCTATAAGGCTATCACCAAGACACTCACTACCGCCACAATCTAATTACTTTCGGTCTTGGTCGCACAGATAACGCACCATTTCGCGCAGCAATAGCGATGATGTGCCTTCCACAAAAACTACAGGCTCATCGGACGGCTCATCGACAGCAGCGGCTGCTATAACACGCTTCAACATACGACGACGTATAGAGCGTGCAATGCACCAGCTCACGAGAGGTAATTTAGCACTGAGTTGCGCAGTGGTGGTGCAAAAGCTCGTAAATATCTTTAAAAGTCCGTTCTCGTGTGACAAAATCGTGCGCTCGCGGCCCCAACACGTACGGCCCTCTACCGACAGACATCCAGGCATCTAAAATATGGGATACGTATAACCATACGTATCCCATATTTTAGATGCGGCGCCTCCGGCAGGGCGCGCCACGCTTTGTTCTCGACGCCTACAGTATGCTTACAGTGTAACTATAGGCATTCCATGTTTTTTTTGTTTTTTTTTAATGGGTTAACGTACATGCCTGAATATCGTTTGACGTATACGGGAACAGCTGCGCTGGTGTCAGCACACTCGGCTAGCACCAGTGTTCAAGCACAACGCGCAGAATGCTTTGTGCTGTAATGAAATACTATGTTTGGTTATCTGATGACGTAAACGTGTCGGCAACGACGTGGTAATATAAAGAACGTTGTTTTCTTTCGACGAGGAGAGCCTTGTATGAGAGCATACCTTCGACGCAGTATAGTTGAACATTGCGTCTCTAGATGTCGCCACCAGCGCGCCCGTTAGACATCAATTACGTTGTCTGGTACGCGCTAGTATGTTGAGAGGCATGACTGAAAGATTCTAACTATAATTTCACCAGTGATGTGTATTTATGTACATCAGTATGTGTCTATGCCCTGGCTTGCATGTTCAAAGCTGACGATGCATGAACGGAATCCAATGGCTTTGGAGAAAGAAGTTGTGAGGAAGCATTTAAAGCTACAAATGAAAAAAAGAGAGAGATAAAAAATCGCGCAGTTCACTTAACTCAGAAGTCTGAGTCTTGGGTTGCCATTCATGCATCAGCGAGTAACACACTGAACGTCGTATATCGCTCAGACTTGTTTTGTTTCAAAGACAATGCAAAATACTTGTTTTCTGACGCAGGTTGCGCAAGCGCCCCCCACAACAAAAGTAACACTGAATGCAGTGTGGCAGTATATCGAGTATAATTTCGTGCGACCTTGGGGAATATTTCGCAACTGGCATGCAATTTTACCAGTATATATACCAAATTATTTAGCAATAGTTAGCACCAGCATTGAATACAACGGCGTGAAAAAAAAAAGAAAGGTGGCTACAAGCTAATGGTAATGGACGCTGCTTTTACTTGCTATACTGAAGCAGAGCTTGCCTTTCTGCGTATAGCGTTATATTATCGCTGATAGCTGTACACAAGATAATTTGCTTTTCTCGCGAAAGTATTAGGTATTATTAGTGACAAATATTCACATTTCCTTGCGAACAAGGAAACCCAAATACGTATTAAACTTTCATCTTCAACTCCTATATTGATGTCGATTACCTATAGGTGTTAATACATCCACATCAAGGCGAGCATACATGAGATCTGTAGATAAAATTCAAGACGTAAAATACTTCATCCTTGAATATGCAAACTATACCACGCCTTACCGTGGCGCACATAAACTAATAATGTGCAAGATTTCTCACATATATCTATATACGTGTCACATTCGCTTTCAACCTAATGGTCACTTTGGTTTCAAATAAATGCTGCACACAAGTTAGCGAGCTGTCCGGTGTCTCCTCCGCGCATCCGAATGAAATAGGCGCTAGAATTTTTCTAAATACCTGTTTTGTTCGGATCGCTGGTTAGCTTAAGCAGGGTCACTCGCCGTGCACTCTGGTTAGGTGGTTTAGAATCCTCGTGATTCTCGTACTGTGACAGACAGATAAAACGAAGAAATACGCGGACACATAGGACAAGAAAGAAGAGAATCGAGTATACAAGCAGAAGGAAATACGAAGGGAGTGCCTATACTAAGAATTAAGGTGGTTTGCGGCCCCGCACGCCGTGGCCGAGGAGTTCGACAGCGCTGGCATCTTTGCACCATATATACCACGTGTGGTCCCCGCGACCTTCGATCTGATGCTTTTAAACACTGCAGCCGCCCCCACCGCCGACGCGACGTTTCGCTGTGCGTGCATCTCTCCTGAATGCCTTCTTCCTCCTCCTGCTTTACACTATACAAGCGACCTCCTTCCCCCCCGTCTCTCCACGCTTCGCCATTTCTTTCCAGACACACAACACACAAAGAAGAAGAAGAAGAAGAACGTGAAGGTCGGTCCTCGATTCCAGTCGGGACCACCGCGCGCGACCACCGGCTCTGATAAGGCGCCGATTTGGGACTCCCCGCGCCTCCCGATAAGGACTCCGCGGGCGCCTCCTGGCTGCTCTCTTCCGCACGGGCCCACCGGGGCGAGATCGGATCCGTCGATCGAACGTATATATTATTTCGTCCCGTGGTATTAGAGGAGTTCGATGTATAGTTGGATTCCGCCCTGTCTGGCACGCTTCACTGCACGTTTAATGTCCTTTTGGCTTTGTTTCGCGGATGAGCATTTAACAGCCGCGTGATGTCTATATAATCCCGTCAGGTCGACGTGTTTGTCGGGAGGGGGGGAACACCGAAGATGTATTGTAGAGCACGTTTTGAACGCCATGATTGGCTGTGCGTTTCGCTGAAGGATTTCAAGGACATGCTGTGACGCCTGGGAGGACAGTCAATGGTGCGAACTGCGCGTATGTATATTTGCGAAACAGAGCAATGATATGGCACTTCAATCAAAAACAGCTCTTAAGAAAGAAAGAAAGTGGAATGGTTTAAGAAGGTGGAGGATTTATCTACGTGGGTTGTATACGCTAGGTCCCCTGTACACATATAGTTTACGTGCTTTATATTGGTAACTGTTCAGGCACGCATATCATATATTATTTAGGATGTACGATTGGGACCCGTTCTTTGTCGTGGAAATTAGTATTAACCCGTGATAAGGCCGCGAACATTAAATAAACCAATACGCCTATACGTCGATCGCGATTTTTTCAGCACAGTGAAGCCGGTCGTGACGATAACTATTGTTTATGACCAACATAATAAGGAAAAAAATCCTCTTAGGCGCTTTCAGTTTAGCGCCGCCAGGTAGTGAAGGGGCTGGTATTATGCTGCTCGGTCAGACGACGACGACAGGGAACGGTAAAGCCTCGCATCCGTCGTGGTATGCTTGTTTTTGTAGTCTTGCAGGTAATTGTAGTTTGTAAATGTACGCTACCCCCGTAACAACATATTTCTTCTATTCAACTCAACATTGGATATCGAACTCTACAAAGCTCCACCACCATAGCGCCCCTATGGTTTCGTTTCGTCTGAAAGCGTTGGCAGTATACACCCGCGACTTCGAGCAATACATAAAGGAAAAATTTCGCTTGTCTCGACCGACCATTCCTTTCCCTTATTGCTCTTTCAAGAGCAATTCACGCAATGGTACACACTCACACTATGATTGCGCAAAGTGGCGGTGGTAATCCAGAGGATAAATCGAAAGCCGCACGCGTTTTAAAAGTCTATACAGTAAGACTTCTGTTCTCTTCAATGACAGGTTCAGTATACGAAACTGTGTTCTCTTTTTGTTATGCTCAAACGAGGTAATTGTTCATCGCCTCACCCTTTATTTTATTCATATTACTGGAAGAAAGATAAAAGAGATTTGGTTGCCTTATATATAATGTTAACTGTTACTTCTTTTCGTATAATTGTAATTCAAAAAAAATATTTTTTTTTTTAGTCGAGGAAACAAGTTTCACAAGATTGGAAAGAACTAGAACGTTGCATGCATGGCTTCTGAAGTTCGATACAGTGCGGCAAGATACGAAAACTGAGGGGATGAGAAAAACAACACAAGTGCCACGTTGTATGTCTAGTCAGCGCTTCTGTTGTTCTTCTCCCTCTCAGTCTTCACCCTGCCGCGCTCAGGTATCGCACTTGACAAGCGAACAAGCCCGCCGCGGTTGCTTGACGCACAGCTTATGGCCGTCCGGCAACGGAGA
Source organism: Dermacentor albipictus (assembly GCF_038994185.2). Classification (NCBI taxonomy): domain Eukaryota; kingdom Metazoa; phylum Arthropoda; class Arachnida; order Ixodida; family Ixodidae; genus Dermacentor; species Dermacentor albipictus. Next base: position 123,613,912 of record NC_091825.1, read on the forward strand.
AACGATGTCGCGGGTTCGACTTCCGACCTCAGCATGCCGCCATTCGTATTGCGGTGGAATGCAAAAGAATTAAGCTCGTGTATATATACCCTATTTGGGCACGCATTAAACAACCCCAGGTGACCGAAATTAATCCAGAGCTCTCCTGTCTGCTTCGGTGTCTGTTGTGTAGCAAAACGCGAAACCACGGAATTTTGTTATTTATTTTGAGCCATCCGAACTGTGACCCGAACGGTCGCTATACTTGAAAAGGGTTATGCAGAGAGACGTGCCTCTCTGTCTGCTGAACTGAGAAGCGCGATGCAGCATGCACCAGGGCTCACACAGGGATGGGAGGGAGAGGCGGGAGGTGACAACGGGCGCATGCCCCCCTCCCCCGCCATCTGTCTCTCTCTCTGGCTACGCAAATAGCTACGTGCAACAACACCCTCCTGCCCCCCCCCCCCTCCTCTATACCCTCTGTCAAATGCGAACCCCCATCTGAAAAAAAAATTTCTTTCCTACCTTACTGACGTGCACACTTATTTCGAAATATTTCGTCTGATCCTGCCGGCTGCGCCAAGATATGCGATAAACCGAAACTATAACATAAGGATGCAGAGCTCGTATCCGGGGTGCTGTGCGCATCAAGCTCCTTTCCTTCGTCATACTTTTCTTCCGAGCCTCACTACTCTCTTGTCGCCTTATTTATTTTCTCTCTTTTTTAAACATTTCTCTTATTCTAACCGTAAGTTTGACAGACTTACAGAGCAGCAGAAGCACTGTTGCGTGAATTATGACATATTGGTTTTCCAGTTTACTTGAAATCTTCCTCGTGCATATTTTCCTGTTATACCTCGAAAAAACGTACCCACGACAAAGGAATATTCGTTATAGGCGATCGAGCAAGCTTTCGTGTCTCGCGCAGGTCCTTTTAGGCGCAACTTTGGTAACAGATATATCCTGCATGCCTGGAGCTAACACAGGCCAGGACGCGGTACTACAAGGCTCACATGCAGAAATCTTGACATATGGCTGGTGTACTGTCGCATAATGTTATACAAAACGTTGCCTGCAATGCACATGTTATAGTATATCCTTATTCACCCCTTTTCTGGTGCTGTCATTGTTATTTTTCCCATTAACAAGACGGCTGCGTATGGCCTATGTTCTGCGTACTTATACCATCTAGTGAAACTGCGTACATTCATGCTTGTTCACATTTGCAGGTTTTCTTTATACAGGATAAACATTTTTACGTTTTACAGAATTTCAAAAAATTGCCTTTGGCACATAGCATAATTCTTCTCCTTGAGCTGAATCATTCGAAACGGCGGACATTACAAGCACGAGAAATTGAAACAAATATTCAACTAATTAACAGAAAGTGACTAATTAACTTCTCAGTTAATTAATTTACTGCACATATAGTAGTGTGAGAATTGTGGCCGGCAAGGTTGTAAAACGGATCCACTTAACGTGATGTCCAGGATGTCACCACTTTCGAGTCATTATTTCCCAAAACGTGGGATGAAATACGTGGACATTCTAAAATACGTTCCAGCTACATTTGTGCTTCAATGAGTAAAAAAGAGTGTCTTGTTAAAAAAGTAAGTCGACCAACAGTGAGTTCGAAGGCGCGTATCTCCAAAGTGGTGTCATTCTTGAAGTTCATTCCAGACGCGCCTGACAAACTCACTGGCTACCATTAGTAAATTGCAATGCGCCTTAAAGTAATTAATTACGAAGTTAATTATTGACGGTTTGTTAATTAGTTGCATATATGTATCGCTTTCGTGTGCGAATAATGTCCATCTCTCTGAACAATCCATCTCAAGGACCAAAATTATATAATCTGCAACAGGCGATTTCAAAAAATTCATAAAACTTCTTTCTTTCACTTTAGAAGGCGAACTAAGTTTTGGATGCGCTCTTAATAGACAACGATTTAACGGTGAACATCTAAGCCTACGACTTGAGCAATATGTGAACGGATTTCTAAAGAAACTACACACGCAACATCACCTCATTTGTGAACATCTGCTCCTCCTCGTTTGATGGTTCGTGATAGACAAAGCAGTTACACGCAAGCGGTGTTTTTCACAAGTCTGCCTTAGCATAAAAGCTTATATAGGCTTTCCAAATGTTAAGTTTCGAAAGCCTCTTTCATTATTATTTTTGTATGAGATCGCATCCCATTGTCTCTATAGGCGATGAGAGTAATGTTTTCGGTTCCAGACTTTGTCGCCTGTAAAGATACAAGAGTTAATGTGAGTGGCCAAAACTTTGAAATGTGTGTAATGCTTGCTCTACGCGGCGTGCATGTTGTAGTACTCTTGAAGCTAAAGTGAATATTGTGATGCATACACTCTTACATTGTTGATACGTTAATACAAATCGGGCCATAAGAAGGCTTTTAACAATTGCATGAATGGAGTCCGAAGACTGAAGTACGGGAGTGTCCTCAAGGTCACACACACACACAAAAAGAGAAGAAGCTTTTGTATGGTTACAACCGTCCAATTCCCAGAACAGCCCGCGTTATATTCAGATGCATGGGGAAATTACGTTCTTCAACTGTTGCGTGTAATCCATTCGAGCTCTGAAATAGAGACACGTATAGTTTTGATGGAGGTGATTACCAAGTCGAACGTTGCCCTAATAAGGTTAAAGTAATCACTCGAGAGTTTAATAAAATTATGTAGAGATACTTCTTGCCTTTATGCAAGACTATTTTTGATATAATTTAAGTATGTGCTCTTATCAATGATAGCCAAATAAATATTTCTAGTGCTGCCGCATTTACTTTCTTTTACGCAGAAATATTAAGTATGTCGTGCTGGAGCCATCTGCACGCATTGCCGAATAATTTATCGCATAACAGCCTACAAAACATGGCCAGACGCTCATCAGGAAAACCTCGCTCAATGCATGCAAAGCAATTATGTGTCTTCATATGAGTCCCTATGAGAAAACAGCAAATAATAATAATGATAATAATAATAATGACAATAATAATGAAGGAGGAAATTAACCTTGCACAGCACACATTCGACAGCCAATGTGCTGTCTGCCATGTTTTGAGCATAGAGCTTCACAGGAAAGCTACCTTGCCGTTTATGAAGAGGTTTTTTTCCTGAACATGTTTGACCCATAAGCCCACACCTGTCAGGTGAATAAGAGGTTCCCGAGCTGCTTTTTCCTTCCTTTGACCACATGCATGTGACTGCAGTGAATAGATATGATCACTCCCGAGCCTTAAGGAGCCGAGAGGGGAAAAAAAGAGAGGGGGGGAGGGGTAGGTATGCGGTTCTTGCACATTCATTGCTACATATAGAAACTGCTTCGGTAGACATGTGCAAGCATAACTGAAAAGCAGCATATGCGACTTTGTGTTCTCTGTGGGTGTTGACAAGGGTTGTTTCGCTTACAGGTGCTATAGCAGAGTAAACGCAAGGGTACAAATGAGTCAGCATTTCTTATACAAGGCGATAATCTGACACGCCGAGAAAAAGAATGCGAGCCCCCCATTTACGAATGCTAGATACATACACATAAAAACATGACTTGTCGAAGTATTTCAAGAAGTCCTCGGATGCTCTTCAAGTGGAAACACATGTGCCGACGTTGGATGCTTCGCGTCTGAGAATTGTGCCATTGTCGAAAATTCGTAACACATTAGCTCGTTCTATATAACCATAATATCGCAACAGGTCCTCATCTCTATACGCTAGAGCATAATGCATTGTTGCTGTCGTGGCTACAGGAACTGTGCACGGACTTCGCCTCGGGAACAGCTCACGATGGTTAGAGTCAACTTGCATGTCCCGTGTTAGACTGAAGCTTTCTGTAACATATGCAGTCCAATCTAGCAGAGTGAAGTCCGAAGCTTCGTCCCCATAATGCACGGTTCTACGCGCTCCCAAAGCGAGGGCCGTTGCGGGTAAGTGCTATGAATGAAAACACGATTGGGGAGGCAAAGGGCGACGAGCGATTAATCTCGTATTAAATGTCAGTGTGCAATACTTAGCAGGCACCGGTGCGCGCGCTGGGTACGCAGAAGCGCTGTGCACGTGCTTACACTCACCAAGCGGCTGCGTCGACGGCGGCGTCGTCAGGAGCCCGAGCGAAGACGAGGGCGACCACTGGGCGCACGGGCCTCGCCGGGTATTCCCCTTGCCGCGGTAGCCGGCGCATTCAACGAGTGGCGGCGGCAGGCAGCGGCTACACCGGCCGACTCGGGGGTTCGGCACTGTGTCCTTCGGTGGCGCACTGGAGAAGCCTGTCTGCGGGGGCCCCCCACCACCGCCACCGGTGGTGCACGACGGAGGGGGGGGGTGGAAGAGGGGTGGCGGTGGGGGTCGAAAGCCTCGGTCGCAACAGCGGGGCCGTTCGGGCGTGTGCGGTGTGTGCGCACCGTGGCGGCGGTCCGCGGCGTAAAGCGCCGGAGTGGTTGCTTCTGTATCGGGGGCAGGCTGGAGGCCGGGCGGCGCGGGGTAGCGAGAGGGGGGGGGCACCACCACCGCCGCCGCGTTCGCTGCCGACGCGCTGCACAAAAGGCCGGCCTGTTGGCTTTCGGGAGGCCGCCGGGGAGGGGAGGCCGCCGGCTTCTGCTGCTGCTGTTGCCGTCGCCGCCGTCCCCCCGCCACCTTCCAAGGAGCAAGGGCTTGTAGGAGTCGGAGCGGAGGGGGGGGCAGGAAAGAAGGCGAGGTAGCCAGCGCCGCCGGCGGGCCAGTGGCCGCGCTGGGAAGTAATTCGAGCGGGCCCTCCTCCCGGAGGCTCCCGTCGTGGCGCCCGATTGGTAGCCCCGGCTTCCGGTTGGCAGCCAATGGCGGCTCGCGCTCCGTCGAGGGAGGCCGACGGCACACCCAATGGCTGCGCGCGATCACGACGCCGCCGTCGAGCGTCGCTCCTTGGTGTTTTGCCGGTGACGAGAAGAAGGCATGCGTGATACTGCGTGCTCGTCGAAAGCAAAGATCCAACGAGGGGAAGGAGAAGAGCGCTGGCAGCGGTGGGGTTTGGGGGTGGCGGGGAGGAGTGGTTGTACGGGCACGGAGTGCTTCTTGAAGGGTCGTGGGTCGGCGCTCCTGGCTTGGCTGTGTGGCAGTGGGCAATTGCTTCTGTCATTGCACTCTCACTGCCCGCGCCGTCTGCGCCGCTGCGCAAGAGCTAAGTAACGGGAATGAACGAGCCGCTGTTCGTGATCTCTGGTGCGTGGGCGGTTGGAAATCAGCGCTGCGTCCTTCGGAGAAGGCAGGCGGTATGCGGTGTGCTGACGCGCGTGCCCCTTGGGGGGAAATGGGCAAACGGCCTGCCTTGAGAGATTCGCGCGAGTGTAGTTAGGGGTCGGTCTTTTCGAGAAAACAAGCATGAAACGCTGCGATAAGTGGCACTTGAGGCACAGGCCACATAAGCACTGCGGCTGGTCGTCTGTCTCTCTCTTTGCTCGCTCTCTCTGTGAATATTGGTCTGTAGGAACGTTTATAGCTGTCCGTATAGCTTTCTTTTGACTCCCTTTCCAATATCGCGGCATCAAACCAATTAAGCGCTCACACACCTTGTCTGTAACCATGGTTCAGATTTTTTTTTTAATCTTTTAACCATCTAAGGGCATCAAACCACTGAGACAATAACGTACAAGTGGTAATTTTGCTCCTTGATCAGGGAGAAAGAAATGATATCGAAGGCACGTGAGGCTGAACGATTGGCACTATAGCTGTAACAGCTATAAAGTTACATGTTCACAGTATGTCCGTGTGTAACAGCATGTCCACGTGTCACAATATGTGCCAGGCTGGTACAGACAGTTTGACCCAACCTATGCCACGTCATGTCCGAGCCTCGGTCAACTAATCCGACTGCATCGAGATATATTAGAGGAAGCAGTGCTGTCGGCTTACACATGCGTTTCTCTCGGCAATACATCATCATCGCTGCTTCATTTTCTTACAGTGAATCACGTGGTGACCATTGTGTGGGAACTCTTTTACATTGTGCCACCGCATTTGCATCAAATCGTTATTAATTCGTTTCACAAATGGCATAAAATTTAGGCTGCTGCTCTTTTGCTAAAATTTCTTTCTAGTAACGTTGTCAGCCCGTAAACAGTCCTCGCAAAGCGCAACTTCTTACAAAATTCGCACGTGTGCGTTATTATAGTCGCATTCATTTATTTGGAGTCTATACGGTATCGTTCATCTCAGCCTTTAAAGCAATAAACTTAAAATGAACTTTATTTATACAACTTCTGAAATAACTACAAAATAATTGGACCAAAAGCATCACGTGGGGCTAGTACTTGCATGGTCCAATACAGAAAATTACGCTAATTACAGACAATCACGCAAATGTTTGCTCAATGAGTAAAAACAATAAAAATAAGCGAACAACAATTAATTGAGGACGAGTTATGACATGTGGTTGGAAAACTGTAGAGCATTTACATGCATGCAAGGTCAAAATTTCTGGTGACCTTTATGACCACAGGCGCAACGTTCTAAGTTATCGTGCCAAAGAACTCCATACAGTAATCGTTAACCGTAAACATTGCTGCAATTACACGGGCTGCATTGATCTCGTGTTCGATATCTTGTAATCTTATGGCTAATGTGTCAGTATAGTTCTGAACTGTTCGCGTTGAATCGCTATGGGATTGTTCTTCGCAGGGTGTTCCTCTTTTTATTGCACGCAAGAGCGGAGGAGCAGCCAGCTAATACGTGAGACGCCAATATCACCTTACATATATAGGCATACATTTATTTAAAAGAAGACTTGAGTTGACGTTACTTGCTCGCCTATATATAGTGTTTGCACGTGGGAAGTTCAATATTGTGTTGGGAAAGGGAACATTTGTGCAGAGTATTTTATGTACTTCGGCATAAACCAATCGTTGAAAAATCGTTGAAATCGTTGAAAAAAATCGTTGAAGTAAATGCTGCCAGGACGAGGAACGGAGGGGAAGATTATTCGTGCATGTGGGTCAGAAGTTCTCATAAAATTCCCACTTGGGCTTCCGAGCCGGATATACCTGTAGACAAACAAGGGGGCATTCTGTGTACGAAGGAATCGTTTATATCGGAGGAGTCGTTCTGCATATAATAAGGAGTAGTTCAGTGTATATCATGGATATATTTATATTACGCGATCAGCAGTTGACAGAAGCATGGCACTGTGGGTCTCGTGTATCTTTGTACTTTTAATCTCCAAAGAGCACAAAAACTTTTTGTGCACGCCATGTTTCATGATTTGTTTCTGTAGCAACCTCACTTCACCTCGTATTGTCTCTCTTGTTTCATAATCGAGCAAAGAACGGTGAAATATAGACAAATTATTAATACAAGTGGGTAAATCACTCATTGAGTCCTTCAGAACCTTTAGGGACGCTATAAAATACACGTTTGGTTTAATGATTTCGAGTTAACAGATTAACTGGCTGTTTTCATATTCGTTGAATATGCATATCCTACAAATCTCAAAGTTTTGTAGTCTGAGGTAGTACAGTTGGGTTTGCATTCTCTCACCTAATGCCGTAACGAGTGAACGAAAGCTGGTTGCGTTTTTATTTGTTCGAAACTTATCTTTATTAATCACGAAAATTTTATCAGTCGCGCTACTTCTTCGGTCTCAAATTTTCATAATTCGAGTTAATTAGCTTCCGTATTTTGACAGTAAACCAGTGACAGCGAACTCGTCTTGCAGACTAGAATATGTAATTTTATTTTCAATGGTCTTCGTCAACGACATCACAATCATCATTATCAGCCTATCTTATGCCCTGTATAGTATCCGGTAGAAGAAAAGTTATCGTACTAGCCGAAGAAATACTTCCACTTTTCCGTTTGAGCACATTGGCTTAACCCGTGCCTAATCAAAGCCAACGTACTTCATCGGGAAGCGCGTGTAAAATGCTCTTATACGACTCGATGCCGGGGTTATGGAACCGCTAAGGGGTCTAACTATAAGCATTTCAGTGATAATTCAGGCCCGTCAGGATTGCTAATCGGTCAAGAGCATTTACTCAAGCGACTCGCCCACGTCCTGAAATACGTCCTCCGCTACTCTCTCGATCCTGCCTGTTATCCCACATATACCTGTTATTTGCTCCCCCACTATACTCCCACCCGTCTGCTGACCGCTGTTCAGGTGTCAGCCAACCGCGCTGGACAGTTACAGTGCGGTTAGCGGTAATTGCCTTTCGTTCCGTTCTTTAATATTTAATATTTATTTCTGTTAAATAAACATCCAGTTACTGTTTGTCAAGCGGCAGTTATATGGCGACGTTCGTCCTCAGACCATGCACGACGACAGGGCGAGAAGCTCCCAAATGAACAGCTAATAAAGGCTCGTACAACTACTGCAAAACAAGCAACCCAAGCAAACAAGCAAACCAACCGTCAATTAGAGCCAGCTAATCGCCTGCACACCAAAATGAGCCGAGGCTCATTTTGTCTCCTGTCTTTGGGGCACTGATCATCGTGTGCCCGATGTACGTGTTCTTTGTGTTCAGTGAACGAATGCGTATACAGGTTGTTACACTCCCTCTCCATTAAGGCGGTGTCAACGGCGACTTCAGACCACCTGATTAGAGGGACATGACATCATCGGCAGACAGATTTAAGCGGGACCTCTTGGGTGTTTCGAGGGTGCTCTCGTAATGATGTAGTGTGCTCCGACAATACACCGTGGAGGTCCTTATGATAATTTTTGCGTTCCATGAGGTCCATTTAGATTATTGTACGTTGATATGGGGCACAAAAACAAAAATAAAATCTTTGTTCTACAAAAAAGGATAATTCAATAAGTTGGAAACATTGAACATCTGGGAACCACTTGCAAATCGTTTGAAAGGTTTAGTATAGTTCGGGTTGACAACATTTACTCATACCGTTTGTTGAACACACCCTACTTTTCAAACAGAGAACTCTCGGACTTTATTACAGCCTTATCATGTGTAGAGCGTCGTGTTATTACGGTACCTGCAAGAAAAACTCATAAACGGTCTATACCTCGATTTCGTACAACTTATAAGTATCAAACTTTGGCATACAACGTCCCAACAACACTAAACACATATGAAAACACAACCAATTGCAGTGAAAAAACAGTTACGTTCTTTCTTTTGTTCTATTGTTTGCTAGTAAAAGATTCAATATCTATAAATATCTACTATATATATTGCAAACTACTTGCAAATCAGTCATTGAAAGCATTAATATTTTTTTTTGCATCATTTTCAGTGTATTTGTGTGAGTTAACAATATGTTGTACTATGTGTTGTAACTTGCATATGCATTTTCATGTGCATTGTATTTCAAGTGTACTTGTGTGATTTATGAATATGTTATATTATGCATTCTAATTTGCATGTTTTTCATTTTTGCCTTTGTCACGGCGTATCTTAGTCCTCTACCTGTGCAGCTTGTATAGCCGCTGCCACGTAACGGTCACCTGTGCCCCGTCAAGCCTTCTTCATGGCTTTTAGCCCAGTGAACCTACCAGCATATTGTCTGGTAAATAAACTTGAATTTGAACTTGAATTTGCACCACGGTGTTGCAATGCCTCCCGTAAAAAAAAGATAAATAAACCCGCGTCTGTAACTTCAACCTCCCGACCTCAGCTCCTCGCCATGCCAGCAGCTCTTGGCTGGGTGATGGGTGATGGCGTCGATTCGCTTAGCTAACTTAGTGTGACGCTCCGCTGTAGCGCAGACCAGCTATTAAATCCCCTTAAACTTCGAAGTTTAAGGGGCCTTACCAGCTATACCACCACCTCCCCCCCCTCCCCCCCTCCCTGTCTAGAGACGACCGCTCGGAGTGATGCCCGTCTTGGCGGACCACAACTCTCACTAAGATCACTAACAATATACGTCCGACCTAGCATTTCATTCGTTGTTTCTATAGCAACCACCACTGTAGCGATGACACTTTGTTGCTGAGCTCGAGGACGCGGGTACGACTCCGGCCGTGGAAGCCGCTTTTCGGTGCGGGCGAAATGGAAAGGCTCTCACGTGTACTTAGATTTCGGCGCACGTTGAAGAGCCCCAGGGGGTCAAAGCTAATCCGGAGACACCCACTGACACGTAAAAAAAAACCTGGTTCTGACACGTAACTTTAATTTTAATAATAATTTTATTGTTTTCGTTAGAGCATATGAACGATCGATTATAGAGAAACTATAAAAACGCTGAGTAATTTTGCTTTCCCCTTATATAAACGATCCCTCATATTTAATTGCGCATCTCAACAGAGAGCGTACAAAAGGCACGGAAGCGTCAATACAGAAAACAAAATTTTTATTAGGACATTCTGTAAGGATTGCCCCCATCAAGTAAATGAGCTTCTTCAAGTGGAGCCTGGAGATTTCATTTGATACACTCCATTTCAAAAAACGACAGAGAAAAACAAAATGGCATTCGTTTCACATCTTGTCGTGCAACAACCGATGTAACGCTTCTGAACGCCGATGATTACTGCTTCCTGCTATAACTTAAACAGTAAATAATTGACGCTCTAACGTGTGCGTAATCTTTAATAAACCTGAGCTGGAAGTGATCAAGTGCTTCTCTGTGAAGATTTGTGTATGTGTTTTATTACCTTCCATGTCCTTGCGCGCTGTTGTACGTATACCTCTTTGCATGGCCAACTTCATTGATAAAATCTGCGCCTTATTGAAGAGCATGCAGTGAGTAAGTTATGTGGACTTACAACACAATTTTTATGGTTTTCAACTTTAGATGCCGGTAAAAAACGAGTATAAGTTGTACGAGTCATCACGTTCTCCGTGTGGAACACCCGGACCCATACAAAAAGTTGCACAGAGCTTTATTTCAACTTTTATTTATTTTTCTCGAAATAAATAAATAAATAAATAAATAAATAAATAAATAAATAAATAAATAAATAAATAAATAAATAAATAAAATGTTTATGTCCTTTTCTTACCGAGTTTCCCAAACAGATTGGACAACGTGTTTTAATTTGAAATCTCTTTTTGTAAGTCGAATGAACGTCTGCTGAGTCAGTCAAAAGAAACCTGTGAGCTACATCTTCATTCTCCGAAAAACAGCGGTATTTGCTCTATTCTTCAATAGCATTTCGGATACAAACGCATCGAAAACAAGCAACAGAGCAACTGCTACACAGGAAAGATACGCAAAACACATTCGCATACAAGCATTGCTCACGCTGCCTATACACACGACACCTTTCAGCCAACTTATATATAGCCACGGTGTTTCTATCTACAATGTATATAGTGCCAGTGGGGGCATCTCTTTTCTACGTATGTAGAAAAAGCATGATTGTATGTAGAAAAGCATGATTGTATGTAGAAAAGCATGATTGCATGTTTATAAGTCAGACGCCTCTATACAAGTGCTTGGGGCCTCCGAATTTATTCTTTATACAGGTCAATTCGTTGTAAATGTCGCGCATCGCACAGCTCACAATGGAAGTGGGACCTAATTGTTCCTTCGTTATACCGCTTATTTCGTTGTGGAGGATTTCGTTGTGGAGGCGCTCGACTTGGTATAATCTCCTAGGCAACTCAAGAGCGCACAACCTTAATAAACATAGCAAGTAGGTCTTAATGTAAAACCTCATTATCGTGAATGCCTTTGAATTAGCGACGAGTGAGTAAAATTCCTTTCGATTTTCACATATTGAGGGTGATATATAACTGCTCAATTAAAATTGTATCGAGTAAGCTCATTTGTCTGTCTTAACTCTAATTAAACATGTATGAATATGAGTCAATTGATACTTTCCAAATGTTAGTCAATTAAATGCGCATCGAGTACAAGTCAGTTGAAGCTTTCTTAACTTTGATCAATTAAATTCCTGTACAGTGTGATCAACTGACACTTTCTTAACGTTAGCCAATTAAATTTCGACTGAGTGTACTCATTAGAAATTGACGTTCAATATATTTCTATAGACTCGTATACTGTATGTGATGCTCAGGCAATCGAAAATCAATGTGCATTTTCTTGGGGGAAGTTTCGAAACCGACCGCCTGCCCTGCCTGGCGACTCTTCGTCCCGAAGCCATCGCTGCAGAGGGCGACGAAGGCACCGTGCTATATACAGATATTTTCAGGACAACCGACCTGCATGAACGGCTTTAGCCTGAATTTGGTGTTCACTGCGGTGCACGTGATCCTGTGCCGTGTTTGTTTGTGGGGGATCGTGACTTCGGGCTGATTTCCCACGCACGTGCTAGATTTGATGCTAGAGGTCTTGCGAATCCGCTCGTATTTGAAACGTAATATTTTGCTCGCAGGTTGCCCAATATAAATGCGCTATCTACAGGAACAAAACTTTTTGCATGGTCTAAATTTTTATTTTCTGTTGGCTGTTAATGTGAAGAGTAAGCGCATCATCGCGATGTAACGTTAGGCGTACGTACGCCTGTGCTTGACCATGCGATATTGTGTATACACACGGAATCTGGTATATAATTGCTACCAAAGATCTACGTTTTAGCCCTCGAAGTACCGTGATCATGTATACTGTGGTATAAAGGTTATAGACAGCTAGGGATAGAGTGCCTCAGAAAGGCTGGCACCTTATACCGATTTAGAACCTTTATACCACAGTACAAGTGCTACACCATTTGTCAACCCCCTTCTTGATTTTGGTGATCATGTATAGTAAGTCGAGCACTTTGGCTATCTGTGTTGCTTTCGTGTCACTCATTCGGATCGCAGTATATAGCAATACCCAAAAGGTATTATTTTTTATTTGTGGCACACATGCATCGCTATTCGAAAAGGCTCTGAAGTGTCTGAAGAGAACAGGCAACAACCGTGATGGTCTTCGTGCTGCGCACAATCTTTCATCTTGGAAATTGTGTCCACAAAGTCACATTCGAGCTGAAAAAGAAAGAAAAAAATGAGTGTAAGAACACTCACACATGCAGAGCGACACGACATATTCCGTCCGCTCCAAGAATGATACAAGGTTGGTAGCACGAGCACACACACGCAAATGAAAGATTGAATGAAACAAAAATGAGATAAAAAAGAGGGCAGGAACGAACGTACATACGGTAGAACGTCGTACCTATATATACGACTAATGCACTTTCGTCTATGAGAGTCCCCATGCAGATTGTCGATAATGTGAAAAAAGACGCGATGTAAGAAATCTTGGGTCACGCCGCCGCATATCACGTCTGTGCACGCTCAACGTGTAGTTCTAGATAAGCAACCTCTGTCATCGAGAAGGACATATAGAAGGAACGTTTGTAGCCACATTTTTTCTTTCAATAAATGTTCAAGCATGGTCCTCTTCGGGAAAGCCATTTCAACGCAAGAAGAGGTCTTTAAGAGCGATGTGCTCTCTTGAGGCGGACGATAAGTTCATGGCCATGAAGTTCGCGGAGACTTTCTTCATTCGATATTAGCCGTACGTCACCTTTGATATACACATTACATCACCTTTGATACACGTCTTACATAACCTGTGGTACAGGCCTTACGTCACGGAAAGGCGGTGTTCACGTAAAATTACAAAATATATGGAATGGCGTTTGATATATTTTGTAACTTTACGTGAAGTACTTTTCCATGTAGGTTAGGTTAGTGGAATATATTTACGAAAAATTTCGACTTATAGTTGTGCAACCTCTAAGTGTAACGGGATCAAGAGAAATTAGAAATGTTAGAAATTTTATGCACAAATGAAGTTATATTGTTTCGAATCGAAGTGGTCGGTCCGAAATAGGTATTTCCGAACCGGCCACTTCAGTTAGCATGGAAGTAGAGCATAGGCAGGGAAAAGAAAGAAAGATGAGGGACACGTCGCCCCATCTTTCCTCCTCTGTTGTGTCAATCTGAAAGCCAAGGTTGGACGATTTCTGCGCGTTAGTTCGGAAGTGTAAAAAAATGATGGTAGGCTGGTAGGGCGCGAAACGTAAACCGGCTTCACCATCACCACCACAAACAACAACAACTACGACAAAAAGAGCTAATGAAGATCGCTGTGTCACAAGGGGGACATTCTGAACATGCGCTTCAAGTACCTGACGTGTTGTGCTTCCTGGACACATAGGAGTCGAAATCATCAGTGCAAACCCCCATTTACAAATATTTTTGTCTAAATAAATGGTAGTTAAGTTTTCTTTACTCTCATGACTTAATGTTTGCCCTTTTTCTTTCTTGTTACCTAGATTGGTTATTGTCGAAGACTGGTATTATGGACGATATTTTGGTAAGTGGAAGCGTCCGTGTGTGTGTGTGTGTGTGTCTGTGTGTGTGTGTGTGTGTGTGTGTGTGTGTGTGTGTGTGTGTGTGTGTGTGTGTGTGTGTCTGTGTGTGTGTGTGTCTGTGTGTGTGTGTGTGGCTGTGTGTGTGTGGCTGTGTGTGTGTGGCTGTGTGTGTGTAGCTGTGTGTGTGTAGCTGTGTATTTTGCAGCTGTTCGATACATGCAGCGCTATCTGAAAGTTCATTTGGCTGGGCATGTGTTTTTGTGAGTGAGAAAGAAAAGTTATATATACGTACACAGTACCACTTTCTTTCTCAACGTACATGCACCCAATTTCGGTTGCTTATAAATCCATGTTGTAGACATCCAAGATAACCACAACCCATGCCCTTTGACAACGAGTGGTACTTAAATAGGCACTGGGTTACTCAACCGATGTCTGTCTGTACTCAGTTTGCTTGAGACAGCGGAGCAGCGCCTGCAAAACGCATGTGAACCAAAAATTTCGCACGCTCCCAATTACTCGGTCTTTTAAAGCCCCACTGCGTCTGTTTTACTGTTTCTATAGTCGTGCATTCGAGATGCACTCACCCTTACACCCGCACTCACTGGGAGTCATAGTGTAGTCATCTTTCCGGGTGCAAGAAAAGCGTTTTTGTTGCACTTTATCTAAGAAGTGCGCACCGGGGCATTTTATATTTTATTTGTGACCACCTCCTGGCGCGCAGTTTTGTGGTTTCGGGCGCTTTATTCCTAAGACCCACCCACTGACGAAAAGCAGGCTCCCTGTTTACGTCCTCCTTTGACTAGCACACAGCATCGATGCAGCTTCCCAGGGGGCTATTAAACGGTGGGTGACTTCACCGCAGGGTTTCAGTTTCGGTGGATAAAGAAAGAGTGCGAAGGTTAGTAGAAGAGGGAAAGAGAGGTCCTCTAAGAAGTGTTTCGCTTAGGACCTACCGCACTGTCTTCTTTCCATTTCCCTTTTCTTTTTCTTTTCCTCATATGCCGCTTCTTTCGTGAAGAGAAGGAAGGGAGAAAAAAAAAAGAAAGAACTAACACTGCAGTCGAAATAAACACAATGTCGTCATGCGCTCGACTCGTGTGAGCAAACTCAACGGGGGCCAAACATGTGAGTCGCGGCTTCGGCATCCCACAGCTAACCTGCCACACTGTGTTGTACCTTTGTTTCTTTATTTGTACGAGGCCTCTGCGAGACGCTGACCAGCGTGGCCAGTCCGATGCGAACGCTATGGGGAAGGGCGGAAGGCACTCTACAGCTCCGTGCAAACACAGTTTCGCATGCCACCCGCATGCGTCGCGTCTCCCATGCCGCGACGACCTCCCGCAATTCGCAACAATGACCAAATTTACGACAAGGCTGTCACCGACTTGAGCCGGTCTTCGATGGGTGCCGATAAAGCGAGGCCATAGCTTGCTTTGTAGCAAGGTCAGTTTCCTTCCCATTTTGTCGTCGTCGTCGTCACTGTTGTTGTTGTTCAGCGAAGCTGTGGAGTGGCATGACGATACGACTGCTATGGTAGCATAACGGATAGAACGGACGGATGCAGCAAGCCCAGTATCGAGTGTTTAACCATGGTCGGAGTAAATCGCTGTCATGTAATGGCTCATCTAGTCACTCACACGGCTGTAAACCCCACAGAGAGAGACAATGAGATGGACATAGAGAGAGAGAGAGAGAGAGAGAGAGAGAGAGAGAGAGAGAGAGAGAGAGAGAGAGAGAGAGAGAGAGACTTTAATAAGAGTGCATGGATGATGTTAGCCTAGCAAAACGTCTCGCATACTACTCCACGTAATCAGGTTCACAGGGTAACATAAAGATAAGTTGGAGAGAAGAAAGAATAAAACAAGTGACTATCATAGCGTCACCTACAGTAAAACAGTGGTTGCTCAATATAAAGGTAACGGAATCAGCAGCGATTGTACGAAGTTACTATCTTTCATTTCAACGCAGGCAGACTGCAGGTTTGCGAGTTTTCATGTCAGTATAGAACCATGTTGTGCTCTTCACCACCTCCTTTCCTTTTTTTTCTCCTTTCCAATCTATATGGAACAATCTTGATCAGAGATATAACTTTAATGCGCATTCGCGTTCAGCTGACTACTCCAAAAAAGAAAGAAAGAAAATACAACACACATACACCCAGCTGGCTCGCCGATCAGAGATCATGAATTTTAGTGGGGACCATTTCGCTTTCCCCCTAACGACTCCCCTTCGGCCGAGGTGATTAATGGTGCCATAGAGAACCGCATCGCAGCGCGACGACAGCTATTGGACGCGCGATAAAAACCGGGTCAAGTATATGGGCAGCTCCCTCCCGAGGTATGCCCACCTTGCCCGTGGTGGTGTGAAGCGGTCTGTGTAAAGTGGCCGTTGGCGCTTGCCCGTCTCGCGGTCCCTACACACACACAGCGCCGGTCGTTTGCTTCGTGCCGCGCTCGCGAGAACCTCGAAGTCTTTATAGGATTGCGAATGACGCGAAGATTGACGGTGTACACATACGAAACGGTTTTGCGGGCAGCCAGCTATATAGCCGTCGTATGCGGGCTTTGGTGAGCGAGACCTTTGGCTCCGTAACGGCGAGGAAACATATAACGAGGTGAAAATAAGGGTTGCGCGCACGGTTGATGTGTACGGGGGCGTATAGTGTGAGCTGTTAAATTGGTTCGGTTACTGTGACAGGTTTAACTTCACATTTAGGTTGTAGTTTGGTGGGTGAGAAACAGCTCGAAGAAAAGTAAGGGTACTATAGCCGTTTCCATTTTATGAAACAACACTGATTGCACTGCATGCCCCCAAAGGGAATGACTGTTAGATCCATGCGTTTGCTTGCAATAATAATAATAATAATAATAATAATAATAATAATAATAATAATAATAATAATAATAATAATAATAATAATAATAATAATAATAATAATAATAATAATAATGATGATGATGATGATGATGATGATGATGATGAAAGCAGCGGAGAGAGAAACAGTAATAAATAACTGATGGCATGATCACGCGACCATGTAGGAAGTTATCCTGAGACAAAAAAGAGGAAGAAGGAGAACATCGCAGTGGTAAGGAAAGAGAAAGACGACAAAACTTTGGCAAGCTATAGGTACTCAACGTCAACATCAACTACGACGTTTCAACAGCGCCTCTTGAGGCACACACAAAAAAAGAATAAAGAAGGGCGACCTAAATTGCGCATGCTATCTTTGTCACGTCTTTAAACTTTGGAGGAAGCTGATCATACGTTTTGTATTAAGTTTTTATTCTGCTGCACGTCCATTGGATCTCTCGGACGGGCAACTTGAAGTATCGTAGACATGAGAGCTAGTCCTGGCTGGCATGTTCCTGCTTGCGGCGTTCGTGCTTGTATACTGACGAGTTTTTAATTCATGAGCCCCACCATAGTGGAGTGTTATATGAAAATGTCTTTCCTTTCTTCAATTTTCAGCGCAATCTTTCAAATTGTGATTAAAGTAACTTCAATACTTGCGGATTGACCACAGTAGAAGTTTGAACGCAGCGCAAAACAAAGCTTGATAACAGCCCATTGTGCTGTTACTCGGAAGTTTCCGTGAAGTAGTTATAGATATAACGACCTCGGAAACATACGACGATCCACTGCACGGCGAGAGCATGCAGCCATGTCACATAATCCTCTGTCTGCGCTTCTGCCTGCAACAGCACTTGCACAGGGACTCTTGTGTGACGTGCTTTCTTCATCCCCTCTGCACCCGTTCTTCTTTCTACGCAGTCACACGCTCCTTCATTACTGGTTTGAGTGATACGCAGCCGAGTTCCGTACTTTTTTGAGCATGTATACACGTACGTACGTCTGTAGTTTAGCGTCTGATCTTTTTTTTTTTAAGTGCGGGTCTGAACTTTATAAGCTATGAGCAGACCTGCCCGTTCTTCTTCTTTATTGCACCGTTTCCTCTCCCCTGCAGCGCTGAGTCGCTGGCTGACGGAATATGCCTCAGGTCGACCTCTCTGCCCATTTATTTTCATTAAATTTTTATTTCTCTAGCTCTCCAGAGTTTGGCCTTTGAATCTCAGAAAAAATGATACCACTAAACACTAGCTGCGCTATTTGCGATGGGGTCATCAATGGTGGAGTTCGTCACTGGCTCATGTTCACGGCTGCCTTTAAAACGCAACGCTGAATGTCCAAATAAACATGAGTGTGCAGTTGAAGAAAGAAAGAAAGAAAGAAAGAAAGAAAGAAAGAAAGAAAGAAAGAAAGAAAGAAAGAAAGAAAGAAAGAAAGAAAGAATCCATCCTACATCGAGATTCTGTAGAAACGAGTATCTGTAACTTCACCGTGGTACCTTGGTTGTCATATTGTGCGAGCCTATCACTCGAGGTGTGAGGAGTAAGACCAGAAACTTTCTCCGGGCCTCTCCTAAGGTCGCAGACGCCTGCTGACGAAACAAGTTGTGCATGCATGCGACTACGAAATTTAAATTACCTTGCAGCGGTTCCCAGTGTAATGATCCGGAGAAAGGGCACGCGCTCTGAATGGTAATTATTGAGCAGAGTATATGACCTGGTTATACTTTTACGACCTGTTTTTTAGGTACTGTAATGGTTAACCATTAGACAGACTATCCTGCGGTCATTAGAATAGCTTTGTTAATAGCACACTGCAGCTGCCTCTGTCTGTGCATACCTTTCTTCCCACCATCCATATGCATTTATTCGCAACAGCGATACAAGTAGCCTAACCTGGCCGTGACATACCGCCGAAGTAGGACAGGATGCGTGCATGAAAGGCTCGTAATATGAGTGAGGAGTGAATATATTATCCTTGAACATTTGATAGCATAACAGTGAGTTAGAAAACTGAAAAAGTCGGAGCAAAATTGCAGGCATCTGGTGGGTTAAGATTCAGTGGAATGTCAGCCATGGCGGCTTCACGCTTTCGTATTCGTCGCGACCGCTGGACTCTTTAGCGCGGACAGCATCTGTGCGTCTCGGGCGAGTGTATCTGGATCAGACTGCTCCACAATGCAGCGAGCTCGGTGCAGAACATTAAAGTCTCTTCCATTTGCCTGACTCTTTCAATCACCGCCTCGAGCACTGCACAGTATATGGTTACTCTTAAACGCACCAGTCCTTCGGTTACCAGCTGGACAATCTTGGCAAGGCATTTTCCTTAGATATACAGCACCTAACGTTGAACGGTGCTTCAGTGCGCCACTGAGATTCTGCGTCTCTTTCCATTGTCGCATCGGCGCACCGCTGTGAAGCGCATACCACGTGTCCCAGCTAACATTAGCCATGTTGTTGAAAGAAAAAAAAAAGTTAATATACGGTGCAAGATACAATTTTAAGACCGTCGGTGTTTGGTCGTGAGAAATCTGACGAACGAGCACCGCAAGTCTTATAATCGTATTCGCACCATGATTTTTAAATCCTTTTTTTTTCTTTCTTTCTGTCTTTGAACAGCTAGGCTAACGTTAGCCGGGACACGCGGTAAACCGAGACACACTGTATAAACGGAGCGACTAAAGGGCATGGTGTATACAAGAGGTGCGCCGTCGTCTACGACCGCACCCTTTCTGTTCTCCGTTGGCTCCGCTAACAGCAGATCGCATTTGCGTCGCGATACTCTTGGCCAGCTGGGTTTCGAAAAGGGACGAAGCTGTCCGCCGCAGGCGCAAGTTTCGCTCGGCCCGCCGGAGGGGGCAGCCGCGTCACGCACACCCTTGAAGCGGGAGCGCGGCGGCGCGAGAAGAGCGCCCGTCCGCCCCCGCACCGCTTGCAGAGCAGCGGCATAGCGTTCGCCGAGGACGTCGGCCCGCGCTGTGTAGACAGGCGTCGTCGCTTCTCCTCCCGTCTTGCCTTGAGCGCCGCGCCGGCCGTCTCTCGGCCGCCGTTGCGCCACGTCGGGTCGCTCGCTCCCTCAGCAGCACATTGAAAAAGGGAGAGGGCGAAAAGGCATCCGCCGCGCACCTTGAGCCGCGCTCGTGACTCAAAACGGCTCGCCGCTCTGCGTGGCAGCAGCACAGCCTTGCCGAAGCCGTGCCGTACAGGCATCCGCCGCTGATCTGCGATACGCTTGTTAGGGGAAACAAACAAAAATAAAAATACCAAGACCCCGCAGCGCGAGTTGTAGGGCCCCACGACGGCGCTCTGCGCCGTTCGACAATGGACCCGTCGTAATGGTTACATCTGCGGCTCTGCCACGGCGGCGGCGGCGGCGCTGGACCCGACCGGGACCGGCTCCCGCCCACGCCAGGGCTCGATCTCTGACCCCGCCGGGTCACGCGGGGTGGCGCGATGTGGATCTCCCCTCTTTTCGCGAGCCTCCACGAACGCGGGCGCCTGCTCCTCCCTCTCGGCCACTATACTCGCTCGCAGGCCCCCGAGGTCTCCCCGCCAACGGTCGCCGGGCCACCGATGCGGACGACGCGGTCGCCTGCAGACTTGTCGTGGACGCTGCCAGCCGCCGCGCCGACGCAGAGACGCGTCGTCATGTATGCGTCTCTTAACCGCGAGCCGCGCAGGACACGCACGAGAAGCAGGCGAGCGCCTCGTGGGAAAAAAGGAAGAAGCCCGAGCGTGTTTTGTCCATTCGCCCGCCCGCAGCTTGTATAACGTTAGCCGGCCACTGAAGGCGCCGGGAGGGAAATGCGAGTAGGAAATGGACAGCCCTCCCCACAGGCCTGTACCTCATTCTTGCTCATCCTTCTCCTTATCTTCTTTTCTTCGTGGCCACGAATGCGCGTCCACCGCCCTAGCTACAGGCGTGCATACGCGCGCGTAAGTACACATCGACGTGTGAAGCCATTCCCATCCCGATTCTCTTTCCTGCGCACTTTTCTTTTTTTTCTTCTCATGACCGTAATCTTTCCCGGTTGTTTCTCCACTCGTTCGCGAGGCAGGCCCGTAAGCGTAGAGGAGGAGGAGGATATACGCCGCTGCCTCACGAGACAGAGGCTGCGATTGTTTGCCAAGCAAGTTGCGCTGCTGTGTATAGCTTCGCTATTGTGTCAAAGTGGCACCCACCAGAGGGCAGAGCGTGCAGCATACACCCCCGCCACCTGGGTATAGCTTCAGCTCGGCGGTGCTTTGCCGCTGCACTTCTGTCGGGGTCGCCTAAGGTCGGGTCACTCGCTGTCGACTCCCTCCTCCTCCCCACAGCAAGGCGGTCGCCGCAGCGGTGGCGACCGCCTTGCTTCAAAGCCTCCATTTAGCCGACGCCCGCCGCATGGGTCACAGCGAAAAACAAACACTGGCCGCTTTTCCCGCTTTCTCTCTGTCTCTAAGCGCAACTCTCCTTTCGTTTCTTCCTTCTGAAGTCAGCAATCTTGTTTTTGTGTGTGCGGGGGGGGGGGGGGGGGGGGCGAAAAATGGGGTGTTTAGCACGTATCCGCGGGTATTCACTCACGCATACATACGTACACGGACCCGGTATAAGCGCGCATGCAGAGACGTGGTGTAGCGTTTATGGTTTGCAACTGGTGCGGGGGCGGAGATTGAGTTTCGGGTATTGTGTGCGGAGAGGTCGGTGCATGTGTTTCTTTCGGCAATCGTATATGGTGTTGCAACCTTGTAATTTTGCGGTAAGAAAACAAGCGCTCTCCTCTGTGTCTTCACGATCTCCCGAGCTTTGGGATGGCGCCCGCTGCGGTTGCCGGGTTTCTTACGCGCAGGTCGTCCTATATCATGGGGCGACTTACGGAACGTAAACATTAGTAGAAAAAAAAAAGAAAAGAAGCAGTGGCGAGGTAAAAAACGGCCGAATGAAACTCCAGATGCACGTTTGTTGTGTGCCTTGTAATTGGGCGTCGTGGCATATGCTCTGCTTCCGCGGGTGTATTTGAGGTTTCCCTTTCTCCGCTTATGGAGTGTGTACTTTTTTTCTTTGGAGAGGGGGAATCCCGGCTTCCTAGCGGTGAAAGTTGCACTGTGACTGTGCATGCACGAATAGACGATGGTCAGGTGAGACTGATGGGAAACGGGAGATAAGAGGGGCGTGGAGGGGTATGCGTTGTATAAACACCATTGAGCATGGCGCTGAGTGTGTTTGACCTTGTTAGGTGCGCAGTTGAGACTTTGGAGTGTATATACGTTTTGCTCTGGACCTTCTTTTGTACCCCGCACCGCTCTGCGGTCTGTCGTATACAGGTGCGTTTCACCTCTGGACGGCTTCGCGGTGAAAAAGTGCGGGTTTCAGCTCAGTTTCTGCGGCTGTCCGCGTGCTCCTATTGAAGTGATCTTGAATATGTGCGCTATAGGCAACGCAGTAAACCTCGACTTAGCCTTTTTTCAGGGAGCGGATAAGTTTCATCAGCGAAATATTTAAGGAAATGAGTTTATAGCGGTGGCAACAGGGGCTAAATAGAAAGTTGCTTTATTGTCTCATGGATAAGAAGACTGACCGGAAGAATCTAGAAACGTATTGGTCTCGGTGACCTCCGTGGTGCTATCTTACAGTGAAGCTGTATAGCGGACGCCACGGATTCAATCATAAAAAAAATAATAAAGCTGTACAAGTGTGTGCAATTCAAGCACTCGCGTTAAGTGCAAGCGAACGAAATGGAGGATCGAAGCAAAGGCTTGGCAACATACGAAGTGCGAAATTTATATATATATATATATATATATATATATATATATATATATATATATATATATATATATATATATATATATATATATATATATATATATATATATATATATATATATTTATATATATATATATAATGCAGGTTTTTGCAAATGGTTCGGCATTTATAAAACTTTATGGAGAAGTTTCGAAGACATGGAATAATCGATAAAGCCTACAGAAATGATCGAAGTAGTCCCGTTATTCGGAGTAAGCCAGGCCGGACATATCACGGCGAAATTAAAATAATATATAGATGCATAAGAGCTGAACCTCGTGTCGAAATTAAGCTTTGGTGCTATACGGGGAGCACGTTATGCACGGCATCTGCTGGGAGAATGTACCGTGCATGGGTCAATCAGATGAGGGAAGAAACATTAGCAAAATACTGTATAGGGCCCCTTGTAATACCCTAACGAAAAGGGGCTAGAACATTTTGCAAACTTCGTTAGCTGAATCACGAATAGTAAGGAATAGCGATTTCGAGCCGAATGTCTGCACAGCTGGTGATTTCCTCTGCGAGCCGATGGGGCCAGGTGTACGCTTAGAGGCGATATAGCGGAGGAGACGCAACTTGAGCAGCGGGTGTTGTGCTATAGGGAGCGAAGTATATATATTCTCCAGGGTGCGTCACGTCGGTGGCACAATCCTCTTTGTGCCAAAAATGTAACTTTGTGACGATCCATTTCGTTTCCCTGTGCATTCTTAATTTCTGGAAGCCCGTAGCATCGAGGAAACCGTTCCAAGCGATAACGACGGCACCGCAGCCAATGATAGTATAGTGTGAAAAGAGTAAAAAAAATAAGTGAAACGGATTGTTACGTCATGTGGTCTCTGGAGACGCGCGCGCGCGTAAGCGTACAGACAGATCCCGCATTGCCTCGGTGACCCGGTGGGCTCGTCGAACGCCTGTCTCGCCGATCGCACCCCCCCCCCCCCCCCTCCCACATCCGTGAGTCACTCCTTGCTTCTGCATGCAAACACCGGCGGCGGCGAAGTCGCTTCCTGTCCCTCTTCGCTCGTGCCAGCGCGCTTGCTCTTTCTCCTTTTTTCTTTTTTCGTTGCTCGTTTCTTTACTTCGTTTTGCGATCTATTCGCACGCACCGATACGTGCATATGTGTTTGGATCATCGCGTACTTCGGTCGGCGCCATCGGCTCCGGCGTGTGCATGGCTGCCGCCTTTAATTCAGCTGCGTCGAGTCACGGCGGCAGGAAGCGACACGCGTCTGCCTCGCATTTGCTTTTAACTTTGTTTACTCTTGTTGAGGAAGAACTGATAATCGCCAGGAATACGGCGAGAAAGCCCGATCGAATGTGTCATTTTTGTTTGCTTGTTTGGTTGCTGCCTATTGAACATTTTTTTTTTTTCCCATGATGAGCGGCTTTGATGGAGCATTCTCTGGCGCATCCCTCTTAAGGAGGTGCCGGGGAATTCTCAGTACATACGTTAGCTGACAGAAAGGTAAATGCCATAAGTCTAAATATAAATATAAGTCTAATAAATGCCTATAAAGACAGTCTACGGGCTGTCGATATAGGCAGCCGTCTATATAGACTACTAACGAAGTTCTGCGAGGGATCAGGTTCAAGAATTTTACTCTCAGAAGGGTGAGGCAGAAGTACTTATTTCTTTAAATGAACCTTGCGAAAAAAAAATTAAATCATTTTCTGAAGTATTACGCACCAAAACCACGATACGATTCGTGGCATGCCTTAGCGGGGTACCTCCGAATAATTTGGCCACCTGGAGCTCTTTGACGTACACATAATGCACGGTACACGGGCTTGTGTGAAAAAGAGAAAAAAAGAAACAGAAATGTTGGTGACCCCCGTGTGGGCCTTATGGTTAATTGAAGCGATACATTATATTCAGTTTCGGTTTACGTGCTTCACCTCATGGGCTTAATCGCTGAAACTTTGGTCATTGTTATGCGCGACGGCTACAGGTTAAGCTCTTGTGAAACACCAACGAAAAGTCTCCATTTCTTAACAGAATAGCATACGACATTCAACGGCTTCATTGATTTAATGAATTTTTCTTTATATATATATATATATATATATATATATATATATATATATATATATATATATATATATAATGCTTCTATCTCCTGTCCCCCGCCCCCATTATAGGGTAGCAAACCGGGTACTCGTCGTTGACCTCTCTGCCTCTGTCCTTGCTCTCTCTCTCTCTCTCTCTCTCTCTCTGTAGTTTGTCAACTGTTGTCGGGTGTGCATTATGCGCATCTGTGTCGTGCACTGCGCGTATCACTTCATTTTGGTCACACCCACCAGGATGAGAAGGATGGGTGCACCCGCTAGGCAAAATCTCTCCACGGCTTTTTTCGAACCCGCGAGTGTCGTCGTTTTCAGGTGTCAAGCTTCATTTCGTTGTCGCCTGTACGCCTCGACGCACATCCAACCACACTTCTATTTAAGGAGCCGAGCGCTCTCCCCCCCCCCCCCTTCCCCCCCGTCCGCCGTTCGTCCTTGCCCTCCATACTTCGTTCTTCCTTTGTCTTCCAAGCGAGGACCGAGCCGCAGGCAGTGCAGAGGCGACCTTTGCCTCGTCTGCACGCGTTTCAAATGACAAGAGCCGCAAAGTGTTCTCGCTGCGTGTCTGCGTACAGCACAGCACTTTACCGGAACGACCGCGGGTACGCCACACACGCGGGCACCCAGACGTGATGCGCGCATGCGCCCCTCCGTTCTGCAGAGCGGAGCGCAGGGCCGCCGTCACTCGTCGTAACGGTTCGTTAACGCCACATTCCTCGCAACGCAGTCTGCACGGCGCACGCAGGCCGCGTGTACAAGCGAGCTTCTTTCGCGGAAAGCTGTTCGGTGGTGGGGTAATGCTCAGGCCTGCCAGGCTTATATATACGCCACGGATACACGTTGCGAGAGCGTTGAGGTATATCGTGTGACGGCGTGCGGCGGCGGCGGCGACGCCGCGGAGAGTGTGCGTTCACATGTAGTGTGACCCGCGGTTCGCGACGCTGCCGATGCTCGTTTTACTTCGGGGATGTGTATGCGGGGGGTGAGACGAGACGGTGCGCGCGGTTGCATGCACTCGCCGCGGTAGTTGACACCGAGTGACCGAGTGGAGTGTGTATACGCACACAAGCCCGTGCGGAGCGCGCAACCCACGCGCTCCGACGGCGGTCGCGTTGCGGTCGCCTTCTCAATTATACCGTGCGGCTCGTTAAGGAAAGATGTCTACGCGGAAAGTGAAGCGAGGCGGGCCTCGAGAAAAGCGCGGCGACGGCCTGCCGTGACTTTGCGGTTCAAGCAGACTGTGACGTGCCGTGTGTCGGGGCCCTGTGTGCCGTGCCGGACCCAGACTCGCTATACATGCGGAGTGCATGCAAGGTCACCGATGAGCGTCGAAGATAAGCCGCGTACCGTGCTTGTATCTTTTTCTGGGTGATTTACGGTGCGATTACTCGTTTGCTGGAAAAACAAGAGCAACAGCACAGCTGTTGGCGTTATCAGATTGTTTCTCTGATAGTCGCCCAATAAATCAAGCCAGAAGGCAGCACATGTGCATTCTGTTAAGTCGTTAAGCCAAACATGCACATCCAAAGGCAAACAGAAATGTAAGTGCACACTTGAAAGAGCGTAGATTAGGGCGTGTTGGTATTCCATAATTTTGAGGTTTTTAGAGCCCGAAAACGGATAAGAGGCAAAGGCAAGACGCGGACGTGTCCGCGTCTTGCCTTTGTCTCTCATCTCTTTTCGCGCGCTAAAAACATCAAAAGTAAGTGTATACATATGAGTTAGCCTGGCGCATGCATGATTACAAATTGTAACCCGATTGATCGGAACCCTGCTTTCGAATAATCGATTGATTAACTAGATTCGGTGTCTTTAACTTCTTGATCTGAACTATCAAACCGATTATTTTTTTTCC
This sequence comes from Dermacentor albipictus, assembly GCF_038994185.2. Classification (NCBI taxonomy): domain Eukaryota; kingdom Metazoa; phylum Arthropoda; class Arachnida; order Ixodida; family Ixodidae; genus Dermacentor; species Dermacentor albipictus. The sequence goes on from NC_091825.1 coordinate 123,640,653, forward strand.
ATAAACTTCGAAGAAAAACAAAAGCATGTTCTTTGAATGAGCAGTTGCCTTTATATCGCTTCAGCAACACATTGCTAGTAAACAGAAACCATGCTTACCAAACTCGCACATACGCAGTCAGGAGTACAAGTAATGTTAAGGTATTCGATCGGTTCACCACTTGTCCTAAACCGCGCATTCGACGGCGTTTTCTATCTTTTTTTTTTTCATTGTCTCAACATCTGACAGACTCGCTGAGATAGTCTCGCAGCATTGTAGCTCAGTGTGTGGTGCCTTTCCTTGCTGTTGTGCAAACTAAGCGGGGACCTTCACACTGGCTTGTGCTGGTGTTTGCTCACGTCACCTCAACCGATTAAGCGGGATAAAAATGTGTCTCGATTAAAATAATACAATCGATTAATCCGAATGTTAATCGACTGACCGATCCGCCCCTGATATACATTTACCCCATTTTATGTGAGAATGCATTTATTTGCCTTCATAATTTTTTCTCTCTCTCTCTCTCTCTCTCTATTTGCCTGATGTATTTATGTTGGGGTGAAGTTTTGTGAAAATGTGTGTACTTATCCTCACTGTGAGCGAAATCTGCGAAAAAGCAGTATTTCCCCGAAAACTCGCCACGCAGCTTACAGTTCAGAATTGCCTGCGCGAGTACATGGCATCATTAATTACCATACTCTTATTTGCAAGGTCGCAGCAGCTACACTTCACTCCGTGGTACATGATTTCGATTTTGGTACATTTCGAAACTGAGAGACCTTCACGAACTGCCTTCCAGGTCTGTCTTCCAGATCTGACAGAGAGATGAGAGGAGACAGAGGGCTGGAGAAACTATGTTGTATAACAGCTGTGGTTTGGTGTTGCGTCCACCGAGTAATATTCGTTTCTTATTGGAATGGCCGACAGCCTATATACCTGCAACATTTGGGGTTTGTGATGAATGAATCGCACATCTTACGCATCAGCCCACGTTATGGTACGGGGGAAGCAGGCGATGTGTACCACGTCGAAGGCACAAGTCGGCCGACCCCTGCCCTCATATATTTGTTGGGTCATTATATATAAGAACAGGAGCCGCAACGTATATGAGGACAAGGCTCACAAAGGACGTATGCGCCAGATTTCTATAGCTTCACACCACTCTGTATACGGGCCTGCGGGATAGGCTGCGATGGTGACTTGTGCCGCTACAGAATCTTGTGCGCCGATTTCCGTTTCCCTGCTCGTTTAATTCTCCATTCCTCTCTCTGTCTTTACATCATTTTCCTCTTCCGCTGTGGACGACGAAAAACCATAATCTTTTTCTGATTAACTTCACTGCCTTTAGTCTATCTCTCTCTCTCTTACAGGGTTGCAGCTTGTTCGCGAAATAAATGCGCTATAAAAGTTTGAAGTATACGTCTATATGTCGATGCAGTCACTCTGCGCATCGATCATTGTACGCGTGCCCAGTGAAAACCGTCTGTACAACGCATAAACCGGGGAGGGGGGGGGGGTGCATTGACAAACATACATGCTTGTCTGCTTTGTCGTTGTTCCGTGATGCTATATCGATCGTTACCTTACACAGCTCGTAAAGGTGCCGTTAGTAGCATCCAGGCTCAGTATACATCTGTGAGTGCAGATATAGCGGCACCTCGCTAAGCGGGGTAAAAATACATGTATATTGATCCTTCTACAATGTAGAACAACTGAACAAGAAAAGAAAGCAAGAAACGGCGTTTTGCAGGGGGCAGTGCAATGCAGTGCAGCACTCGACCGTATCCGCGCGGGGTGTGTGTGTGTATAGCGTGTAACGTATACACACACGAGAAGCGCCCCCGAGTTGGAGCCCACCCTGCGGCACCCTTTTCTTTTTTTTGACGTCACGTCCGGTAAACCGAGGTTATCCACCCTCTCGCGGCGTCCCCGGGGGGGCAATCGATTCGACGACGCCGTATATCCGGATAACCCCGGAAACGCCGTTCGAGATGGCGCGGGGCCGCGCTTGCATTTGGGGGAACAAACGCGAACTCGCGTTCCCGTTCTCAGCTGACGCACCGCCATCATCGTGTGGTCGTCGCGCACTACATACGAACTGTCGCTTGCCGCAGGGGCCGAGCGGCGCTGCGTACACGACCCTCGCCCGACGCCCATGGCAGCGCGACACCATCACCAGCGCGCGCGCGGGTGAACGACATTGACCGGCGATCCGTTTTCCTCGTGTCAACCCGCGGCGGGGGCGTTCGATCGCACCCCGGATGCGGGGCCTCTTCTTCGTCGGTGTACGGGCGCTTATTTACGCGCGAGTTGCGGAAACGGGGCTCACCGCGCGGCCGCGTCGGTCCTCCGCCCTGAAGCTCTTGTGTACTACTTGCATTTGAGGTGTGTCACACTGTGTACTGACGGCGCGCGGTTAAAGGCCTGCGGAGGGAAAAGGGGAAGAAGAACGACGTGGTGGCGCAGAAATATAACGAGCGAACTTTGGAGGAAGGAGACCGTTCCACCTACCCGTGATGGGGTGCGGGCAGTAATAAACAAAGAAAGAAAAAAGAAATAGAGCCCCGGATCTAGATAATGTCGCCCCCGATCGTGCGTACTCCCCCGCGCATGTAAACGATGTACGCGTGCGTGCGCGTGTGTATGTGCGCGAGCGCTTTGCAGGGCGTTCTGGAGCGAAAATTAGGAGAAACGTAAGAAGAAAAAAAAGAAGGAAGTAAGAAAATTTGCGGGGGGGTGGGGGTGGTGGAAGCAGGGGAGGAATCGCAGGATGTTGGAAAGTGTGCCTTCCGGTATAGACTCTCGGCTGTGCCGTTCGTTGTCCTCGACCCCCTCGTCGCCTATTGGAGTCGATGGCACTGCCCGTGCTTGTTTGCCACTGTGGAGGCGGTGACAGCGGCAACTCATTGCGGAAGAGGCTAACTGCGAAGGTCAGGAACGCCCCGGTTAACTGTGCAGAGGAGACAGGCGACCTGCTTCTTCCATCTGCACTCCGCGCGACCGTATAACGTAAAAGCCGTGCCGACTATCCTTTTTTTCTTTCTATCTCTCTTTCTTTTTGTAGGATGCTTACGCGGAGATGCCACGACGGTGCGTCGTTGCCTCTCTGTGCTGACTGTCTGCGGGAGTGTGTGACTCAGGCTGACGTCACGATCGAGGAAAACCGTTTCGAGGGCGTGTTTGAGATTGGGGATGCTGGCGCGCTAGCCAGCAGGGGTCGCGGTTGCGGATCATCGAGCTGCTGTGTCGGCTTGAGGGTGTGAGGATCCTCGGTGTCACCTATGTGGGAGCGGGCTATACGCTTTGCGATGTGTTTTAGCCGTTCAAATATACGCCTTGAAACCAGGCGCTTTCGTCGGTGTCTGCTAAACGACTACGCTTTTCACTTCTTGCTGCTTGTTAACCTTAGGGCAAATGGTTATATTACTTAAGGCAGGCATTCGCAACCATGATAAACAGGAATGTTACTCTTCTCTCTTCGCCAAGAGAAGAGGAAACGATTTTCGAAAGGAACGATACATAAGTTGGTGCCTCTTCAAGAATCTAAGGCTACAAAGCGAATTTCCGGCCATATATGAACCCCATGCCTTTCACTCCCTACAAGTGGAGATAAATTATCATAATTGAAGTTCAGTAGGCTATAGTTTCAGCGGCTGCATGACTAATTTTTCTTGTTTAGTATAGAATCGCGCAGCTGACGGTGTCCTGAAAGCCGCGCCACAAGACGCGTTGCTGAGGCAACCGCGTCATTTCGACGAGTGAATGGCACTCGGCATACCTCACTTCGATATGATCACATAACACGGGACGGACAGACGCCTGGGAAATGGTATTCCACGTTCCTCCACATTTTTTTTTTTTTCTCGAGGGACACGAACCGTGCTCAGATCGCTTCCTCGCAAGCGCGTGCATGCGGTGAGCCGGACCTGGGCATGCACTGCGGCGAAGCTTCGGAATACATACTATAGTCGTAGTGGGCAGAGTGCTCGATCGACTCCCTCGGAGTGCTCTGTATACCCCCCGCGATTCCGGACGAATCCGCGTGCATACGTACGTACATAGCCGAGCGCGCGCGTGATTAAAGGCGCGAGCGGACGCCGTATACGTATACGCACACACAGACAAACACATACCACATAGCATCCGCGTCGCGAGCACACATCAAAGCGCGGCGGCCGTGCGCATAATTCCCGGTCGCTGCAGTGCCTGCAGCCCCGCTGTATATAAGTCGGCCGCCTGCTAGATGCCACATAACAGGTGCCCCCGAGTGGCCAAGCCCCCAGCCCCGCGTTCTCTCAAAGCGAGCGCGTTTGCGGACCAATCCCCCACGTCGGTCCACCTCATCCGGGAGACGTATAGCATCCAGTGGTGAGTGTATATGCACACACGCACGCACGCACGGACACGCACATGTGAGGGTGGGAGAACCTTTGACCCCGCGGTTCTCTTCGGACGCACTGGGTAGCGGAACTCAGGTCCGGCCCGAGTACGGGCGTGGCCCTGTTTTTCTGCCCTTTGAGTTTGAAGTGTGCAGGGTGAGGGGGTTGTGTTCGGGAGTATATAGTATTCAGGAAAGGAAGAGAGGGAAAGAACGCTGCTTTGTTGAAGCTGTGTCGCATTGTTTGCTTTGCTTTAAAGTGGGATTTTAGCTGCCGAAGTAAACGGCTTTGTCGTGTCATTAAAAACCAGCATCCTATAGCACTGATGCACATCCTTCAATATTGAATACAAGACATTTATCAGAGTTTTGGGTAACTTCACACCACCACTGTGTAGTAAAGTTCGTCGGTCAGATACTATAGTACCTGACCAAGGAACGTACGTGCGTTACTCTCCTTCCATTGCCACATCCGGGGTGTATATACACCCCGGATGTGGCAATGGAAGGAGAGTAACGCACGTAAATTTCGCTGACGGCAGAAGTTTCCGTGTTATACATGTGGTGCAGTAACTGACATCATTAGTCACCGTAAGCGGCTCCAGTTCGAAAACTGCTCATTGATATCACCTGCACCCTGTGGGTCTTTGGCGAGGCTTGCACAGCCGATTTCGCGAACAACATCTCCGCTATTTCTTAGTCTTTATGTTGGAGATGGGACTTCATCGATCATTCTTTTTCTTTCCATCGCGCAACATTACGCAAAAGAGGCCCCAGTTCGGGCGGCAAAGTGCGCGGAATAATTAAGGTATTTAGGTATGGAACGCACTGTCAGTTGCTGTGGCGAAAGGGAAACCTGTGACGTCACGAGAAGTCGCATGCAATACAGAGGGCGGTGGCCACGGTGACAGGCAGCGCGCTGTTTCCATACGTTCCCAGAAAATTCCCAGACGCATCCCTCTGGTGGCGATGCTTTATGAATACATTGGTGTTTTCTATGTTTACGTTAAAATAAAGGTATGTAGATGTTTCATATGTCTGTACGTGCCGTGTGTATTATTTTTGCGTATTCTATATGGCACAATTCATCTAGAGAAAATATCGCGATTAGGTGCCCCGAGTAATAATCGGAGCACCGTCCCTCTGTTGCGGATTGTATGCTTAGTTCACGAGTACCCGGTAAATTTAACAAGTTATTTAAGCAAAAGAGGATTCAAGTATTTCCCAGGAGCGTTGTTCGCAAATTACGAAGACGCATACATCTTTCAGGAGCTTCGGGTCATTCTCTCGCATGATTTTAAGCTCAAGACAGTTTTCAAGCTCACAGGCTCGCAGTGCAACCTCAGCTGCGTAGCGTAACTGATTGGGCTAGCTTGTGTTGCATCACGTTTCGTGTGGAGCGTCAGCGTTCGATGCAGAGTCATAAACATGAAGGCTCGAGCACGAGCGCTCATCCTCGATCGTGTCCTTTTGTTTCTGTGTCTCCACGTTCGCGCTTCACTGAAAAACGATGCAGCTCTGTCAGCGTGGGGTCCAGGGTATATCCCCTACCTTGGCGTTATTGCGTGTAAAAGCTGTTGAGGGCAAAACTTACCGAACGGCACTTTCGCATTCCCGCTCTCATGGGGCACTCATGTTTCCGGGCCGTGCTTGACAAGTGTCTCGTGCGCACGTGAATAGCATACCCAATATATGAACTTCGGGATTCGCCCTCACTCTGACATCGACACGAGGCACGCGCCGAGGGGTCGGGGTGCAATGAGCAGCAAGCCGCGACGCTCGAGTGTCAAGGGTCAACGAGGCCGATACTTAGTTTCGTGCCTCCGGCCGGTCCGACAAATCCGGCGTTGCGCGCGCTATCCGGGGCGCGAATAACGCGCCGCCCATAAGAGCGAGGAGAAAGACATGGGAGGGCGTCTTATAGTCGCCTTAACCATACAGTGCCCCACTCCCCGCACCTCCGGCCGCCTTCCCCCCCTCTTCTTTCGCGTGCAATGCGTTGACCGGCTCCTCCGAGTGAAGCACTGCTGACGAACGAAGCGTAGTTTGTGTGCCCACGAGGAAGGGGGGGGGGAGGAGGGGGTGTACGGCGAGATCCAGCGGACGCGGATTTCTCCAGCGGGCCAACAGCAGCAGCAGCAGCAGCAGCAGCAGCAGCAGCATCCGTGATCCGGCTGGGGCGCCATCGGCTTTTGGGTGAGCCAGTTCCGCCTACGATTCCGCGCTCGGTGCGGCCGGGGCCGCACCCTTGGAATGTCCATTTGGAACGGCAGGGCCTGCGGCTTTGGATTCGCGCCTAGCTCACATCGAGCGCGGCCTCAGACCCGGGAGGAGGAGGAGAGCGGCCCTACTACTACCTACTACTCCCTCTGTGCGTCCCCCCCCCTCTCCCTCAGAACACCGCATTCCCTCCTCCCCTCACCCTGATTACTGCCCGCTAGGAAGAAGGGACACGGACACACGCGAAGGGAGGGGGGGGGGGTGGGGGGGAGGAGAACGAACGGACCGCGCCGGCGGCCGCCAGTAAACGCGGGCGCGCACACGCGCGCGTGCTGTTGCCCAACGTCGTCGCAGCGGTCCTCCCCCGCGGCCGGCCGCAGATGCCGCCGCTCCCAGCGTGCGTGCGGTGGCCGTCGCTGGCGAGGCGTGCCGGACCCGGCCCGGCCCGCCGCCGTTCTTCGGCGGGGGTGCGATACCGACCGGTCGGCACGCGGTGACCCTTCCCGATGACCCGGATAACCTCTGCATTCAGGGCTTCTCAACCTAACCTCCCCCCCCCCCCCTTCCTGCGGCCTCCCTCTCCACACACACACACTCCGCCCCGCACAACCCCTCAGCCTTTTCTCTCGTCGAGTATGGTGTCCACTGCAACACTCTCTCCCACCATGCCGCTCTCTCGTATCCTTCGGCTTCATTTCCTGCTCTGCCTTCTTGTCTAGAAGCTCCTTCTTTTTTTTTTTTTTTGGTCAGCTCTCACGAGTCTTTTCGATGATGGGCGTTTGCGTTGCGTTTTTCATTTCCTCTGCCGCTGCTGCTACGTGCCTGCCTCATCGCGGAGCGCGCGGCTCGTGAGCTTTTCCATACGTTGACTGACCGCGTCGCGTTCCTGCCTTCCACCCCCGCCTTGCCACCGCCGCCACCCCAACCGCCTCTTCTCGAACCGCGCACGCGCCTAGGCGATGATTAGTGCTCGGAGGAAAGGCAAGCAGGAATGAGGCGAAGGCAGGCGACATGAAAAAAATGGCAAAAGAATCAGAAAGAAATCCTACCGTGGCTTCTGCGCCATGCGGCGTAGTGCTCATGCAGGCTGCGCGTGCATGTTTACTGGCACGCACTCATGTGGTGCTCGTGCGTGCATGTGTGCGTGTGGACTGACGTAACCCGCGCACGCGTTCGAACTGTGAGGTTGTACCACATGGTGTGGCGTATGGGCGATGGTGCGCCGCCGATGGAGCCTCCTCCGCGGCGTTCTTTGCGTGCGGACAGGTGCGTCGGCGGAAGACGCTCTCTCGGAAGATACGGGGGCCACTCTCGGTCCGTTTTGCTTTGTTTCGTGTTCTATCTCCCTTTGGCGGCAAAGGCCATCGGCGGTGTTCCATTCAAAGCTACGGGTCGCCGTGCCGTGCCGGCTTCGGGAACCGTCTGCGGCAGGTGCGAGACATCTGCCGAGATTCTCTCCTTCGAGAGGCGCTGTGCAGCCTCGAGCCGTTGGGGCAATTATGTGGGCGCCTTTCTTTCGATGGTCACGGATATCTGCTTCCCCAGAGAACGTCGCGTTCATTCAAGGAAATGCGTTGCGTAAGTACCCGAGTATATACGAGGAATTTCTCGTGTGCAAGGTGCTCGTAGTTTTCAACGATTTGAAACGTAAGAAAAAAAAAAGAAAAAAGAAAATGTGCGGAAGCCATCGACGTTGATTGTGAATGTAAGCGAATGGCCGCGCGAACTAACGTTTTCTTTGCCGAGACCGACCATCGACCACCGAAAAACCATGAAAACGTGCGAAAGACGCATAGAAAGCTGTTCACAAAGAAAGAAAGAAAGAAAGAAAGAAAGAAAGAAAGAAAGAAAGAAAGAAAGAAAGAAAGAAAGAAAGAAAGAAAGAAAGAAAGAAAGAAAGGAATGATAAAGAGCGAACAGCCCCAATCATGCACTGAAGTGAGCCGTTAAAGGGACAAAGAGAAAATTAAGTTGAGCGCTATTATTAAATTACACTTCTACGACGACAAAAAATGCCACTTTTGCTGTGAGACGTGGCCTAATAAGGACGGAAATGACGTAAGGACAAAAGATGTGCGGCACGGTTCGGTGTGACGTCATCGATTTGGACGTGCTTGGACTCACCTAGTCTTTCATCGACGAAGATAGACTAGACTGCGTGCTAGAAGAGCCAAAGATAGAACTAGCCGAGTTTCTATAACCTTTACCGGTGTTATACAACGGTTGAAGTACCAAAATAAAATAAAAAATACTTCGAAATCTGTGACGTCGCACTGACGTATACTGGCGCAGGAGTTTCAGTGCAAAATTAAAAAAAGAAAGTCAAACTTTGGCCTCAATTTGCCCTGGTTTGACCAGCCACTCCGCGAAATTAACGAAAACGGAGTTTTTGTTGCCAAACACAGCAAACAACGCGAACAAAACGAAAACAAACACAGCAAACGCAACGCAGCACGAAAAACAAGCGCAGCCCGAGAGTAGAAGTGGCAGGACACAAGACGTGAGCGCTTATGTACGTTGGACTTCAAAGTTAGTGCAGCTTACCTGACACATCAAAACCTACTTCCTCTCATTTCATCGCCTTCAGTGGTGCATTTCCACAACCTCTGTCCAAGCATCTATAGGCGTCAAAGACTGGCAAGTTTTGTGAAGGAACACGAATTTTTGTCCGAGAGCCTCTTCGGCGTCCGTTTGAGGCCTAGCTTCGACAAGCAATAGAGCAACATTTCTTTTAGTGGCTCTTCGTGTCTCGCTTATATGACAAGGCAACAAGATTGTAGTAGTTGCTCGTCAACTATATACTTGCGTTGTTAAGCGGGATATATCTGCCATGAAACGTGTTGACCTTGTACTATATATACTTCACTTCGGTCAGAAGCTGTAACTGTAGGCGTTTAATAAATTTGCCACAATGCTATAAACGGACGGGTCGCCGTTCGCGTATCAAAGACGGCGACTTGTCCTTTCCGCGTGCCGCCGTGGAAGGTGCTGACGCACTTGTAAGCCGGTGCCAAGGCCGCTCACTTAATATAATCAATTAACTAATTAATTAATTGATTAATGGGGTTCTACGTGCCAAAACCACTTTCTGGTTATGAGGCACGCCGTAGTGGAGGACTCGGAAATTTAGACTACCTGGGGTTCTTTAACGTGCACCTACGGGTGTTTTCGCATTTCGCCCCCATCGAAATGCGGCCGCCGTGGCCGGGATTCGATCCCGCGACCTCGTGCTCAGCAGCCCAACACCATAGCCACTGAGCAACCACGGCGGGTAGGCCGCTCACTGTACCACGGTCCGCGCACATGGTTCGTATTTGCAGCGCGGTTGAGAGCACTGAAGTACGATACCGCATGAAAGAAGTCACGTGGGGTTATTTCGTATTTTCGAGGGCTTTCTTTAAACGCCGAAAAAAAAAGAAACGATCACCATGCAGCGTGTACGTCTTCCACAAAAAAAAAAATTGGATCGGTCCTTTCTGAACCCAACGTAACGAAATGCACTTGGCCCTAAAGTGAATATTAGACATCTTAAATAATTGATCTCGGTTAATTAACTAATTAAGCGGAATATAAGAAAGACATCTTGATAAGAGCCCCACGATGGCAAACCATATGTTGTTGGTTTCACCCAGCTTCGGTTAACCATTTTCTTTTTTTCTTTTTATACATCGTTGTTTCAAGTTACGTGAAACACCCCGTTTATGACGCGAATTCGATCCCGCCCAGCACCGGAGAAACTTCAAATAATTATTTTTTCTTCTTTTGTCGTCGAAGAGCGGTGACATACCTAGTGACACATAAACAGTGACCAAAGTCGGCGTCAAAGAATTAATTGCAATGCGGCACATACCCAGGGGTATACATACCCCGTGAATCCTAAACAACAACAACAAAAGCACGCGAAACCGTCTGCTTTTTTTGTTGTTGTTTTGTTTTCGCCAGTTTCCCTACATTGAGTATGAGCCAGTGTTTGGACACAAGAACAAGTTCCAAGTTGGCCTGAAGGACGTTCATTGAACCGTGACACGTACCCAGTGTCACAACCCAAGTTGTCCCAAGGGTTGGTTTCGAACACGATATCGTCGGCACAGTAGCCCGGTGCTCTGTACCCATTATATCCGGGGACTGTATATCCAGCGACACAGATTGGTGGGAAACATCCCGGAAAGTGCGTGAAGTATCATAAGAATGCTGATCACATAAAAAAAAAAATGCCCTGCAAAGGAGCTGACTTTCGACATTCGGAATCGAGATGCATGTTTAAACGTTTATTTATTTATTTATTTATTTATTTATTTATTTATTTATTTATTTATTTATTTATATTGCGATCTTGCTTAAGATTATGGCAGGGTAGGTACAGAAGACTACAAAAGACACAGGCATGAGCGAAAAACCGAGATACAATGCAGCAGTAATTGCAGTGTATCATGCAATACAAAAATAAAACAACAATTATGAAAATGCAATAATACTATATACGATAATTACAATATAGCGTATTCTACAATGCAGTGATTAGTGAGGGTCATGTCAAGCTACTTTCAAACAATTACAGAGTGCTCTGCGATACATTAGTAGAATCAAAGGTTATTCCAGTCGATAACGGTTCTAGGAAAGAAAAAAAATGATTACGTATAACAATTCATCTGTGAAGTTAAAGTTATCATCTTACTGTGTCGCTTACGAGTGGCGTATCCGGAAGAGTACGCAAGAATAACTGAGATGTTAACGTTTAAATCTCCATTCAATAACTGGAAGAACTTGAGGCTACAAATACGGTTTCTATCCGCAACTGATTGCAGGCAGCTTCTTTCAACAGCTCAATGACTGACGTCCAACCGTAAGAGTTATAGATAAATCACAAGGCTTGCCTTTGTACTTTTTCTAGGTCTTTAATATTACGCTTAGCAAAAGGATTCCATATTATCACAGCGTCTTCCAACATTGGACGAATAACTGTTTTATATGCTGGCACGCAAACAGGCGGAGTATAATACTTTAACGAGCGCTTTAGAAAAAAGAGTTTAGGAAGGCAGTTTCACGTAATTGTGCCAATATGCTTGCTCGAAGTTAGATCACTTGTTATTCGATCATTATTCAAGATTTTTGTATTCTGTAATTTCTAATAGAGAGACATTAATTAGTACCATACAGATAAAATAAAGGGCTTTTCTTCAGTGTTGTTTTCATATAGGCTGTCTTATGGCAATTAATTTCAATTTTCCATTCCTGGCATCAAGCAATGACCTTGACAAATGTATTATTCAGCTTAATCAAATCGTCAGCTGAATATATTTTCGTGTACAATATACTATATTGAGCATACAACTTGACATTTGCAGAAAGATTTGTGAGTATGTCTCTAATTAACCAAAAAAACAAAATCCTCTCGGGGACTCAGCCCTGCTTGGGGGACGCCAGAATAAATGGACTTTACCAGAACGGGTTTCATTTAGGGAAACATATTGTTGTCGATTATAAAGATAGGCTGGTATCGGTGATAGCAATGTCGAAGTTTTTAGAATATATTCCAATTTATGAAGTGATTTCTTGTGCGAAAATTTATCAAAGACCTTGTGAAAGTCCATAAAAGTGGCATCTACCTGCTTTCCTTTATTTAATGCTGACGCAAAATCATTGATGGTTTCAGCCGATTGTGTGATGGTTGAATATCCGCGTCGAAACTGATCTTGTGCGCTTGTTACTACAGTGCGTTCTTCAAGAAATTAAACAGTGTGTTTGTGGACTATGGGCTCTAAAATTTTGCAGACTGTTCAGGTTAGCGAAACCGGTCGGTAATTTTCAATTTGTGTTTTGCCACCTGTTTTATGTAGAGGCTTACTTCTGGCAATCTCCTAGTCCCCAGGCAATGCACCTTGTTTCTGCAATTACAATATTACGCCTGCGATAAACCATGAACCAATCATCAATTAGGTCACAAAATTTACACTAGAATTTGAAGCAAGGATTGGTTTTTCTCGATTGTTGTGTCGGCTTCTGAAACTGCATAACGTTCAATGACTTGCAGTGCATGACAACACGAAAACGAGAGGCATACGCGTGCATACAGCGCTGTACGTGCGTTGATGTCACTCTTTGTCCAGTTGTCATGCGCTGCAAGGTCTTGATCGGGAACCGACTACCCCGATAGCATATCCCATTCAGTCGCGAAATATGATGTACTGCCAACAATTGCGTACAAGTTACAGAATTTTACGCCAAGGAGCTGAAGATTCCATTGAAAAAAAGTTCGCCTAGTTCGTTACTGCACCACCGAATAACTTGCGTTGAATTGCACACAATGCGGAGTTTCACATGAAGACGCATGGAGACGTGGAATGATCCTTGACCAAGACAAGTCCCCTTGTTGAAATCGTTGTCACCAGATTCTCTTGTTAGACCACTGTTGGTCATAGCGTTGAAGTGGTGTGAACTTCATGCAAGTTCAAGAATTTAGGGACACGTTTCGAACGGATCTTTTGTTAGAGAGTTTTAAAACAGCTAGCCATAACGACGCCTTACGCACATTATACGCACACACTCCGCGGGACCCTAAGCGTGGACGTCATTTGAAGAATCTTAGTTTGTTGCACGGAACGGGTGCAAGCGCAAAGAAAACCATGAGTGGATGAGGCACCGTCTGGTGCTTGTGTCATGCTTGTCCAAGCCAAAGCAATCCATTAGCACCCAGCGTGGAGTTCCTGTGCCGACAAGTTTCGTCGGGCTTACGGACGCCAGCATCGCCGAAATATTGAAGGAACTGGGAGCTACTCGTATCTTAGTTGAAATGAAAGAAAGCGAAACCTCAATTCGGCGTCAAGTGGAAATCAACGATGACATGACATGAGGACTATTCATATTGCAGCAGAAGACATGAGTGTCGCTGTATTTGCTAATTCGTTTCTTCTTAGCGCTTAAATGGTGTAAGCTAAGCTCGCAAAATAACGTACGTATTTTAACAATTAAGTGCACGAAAGTCGCGGAAACCTGGTATGGAGCATGCGTATATACAGTGAAGGTGACGGTTTCTCTTCGCATCCATTAGATCTTTACATTTCACCTATTCACTTGTGTGCGCTGTTATAAAGTGCAGTGATCTATAAACGTGATTACATGGTAAACTCCGACACCTGTGCTTACATCTCGCAACGTTGCTTCAATGGGCATGAGTAAGTAGACCTTCTGCTCCGTATGAAAATGCCTGCATGGAGATATGGACCTTTTCCCAGTAACGCTGGGCGCATGTGCCTATACCCTCGCTGTCGCAGCTCTATTCAAGCTGGGCCCCCATTACTGCAGGTCAAGTGAGCGAAACCGTGCGATTCGAGTAATATATTTGAGTAGCCATTCGCCACAGCGGAGATAAGCGACTTTCCAGGCACATGTAGTTGATTGAAGTGGCGGCCTATAGTTGAAGTGGATGACTTCCTGGAAAAATGTCCAGTACTGAAATCAATACCAAAATATTTGCACCTACATCATACATTCAAACGATGCAGCAAGTGTTCTGCACACTTTCGTCGAGCACCTACAGTTGAGTTGAGAGTTGAGTTGAGTGGTTGTACGCTACTGGTGGGATTAGCCTTGCAGTTGCTGCCGGCGATTGCTCCACCGTAGCGACACTTAAAATACATAAATCCTATAAATCAGACACAGACATCACAACTATGCACATAGTCACTCCTAAGGTCACTATGTGGAGGCCAAATCCGTGTCCTGCAGGCAATTTAAAAGAAGGCGAGAAACCTCCTTCCTATCTAACTGGTTCCCGCGCGGGAAAACAATGTCCCGAAGACAACTGTGAGGAGCTCCTGTCTTCTTGAGGGAACCGAATAACACACACAAGTAGCTATAGCGGCACCTACAAGCTGCCGCTAGCAGTATTGTCGTTTGGTTCCTGCTTACCTAAAAGGATTTAAATGTCATCTAAAGCTCTCTACGAAAATTCCCACGTTCGCTGGGACAGCCGTTGAAAATCATCAAACGGAATTTCCGCGCTTTTGTAACAACCCCCGAGGCAGCTGTTGTTATTGTTGTTGTTGTTGTTGTTGTTGTTGTTGTTGAAGCAGGCGGTGTTAGCCTGGCATACATAGCCGGCAATTCCCCCGAGGCACTACACTACACGATCAACTCTGCTGGGAACAGCAGCCACTTGGATTGGCAAGTCAGGGGCGCGCGGAGCCTTCCCGGCGCTTGCGTGCTCACTGTGAGTGCGCTCCACGGCCATGCGCTGCACATACATTGTCCACGCACCGCGCCTCGCTTCTAGAACACGTGACCTCACCGCCAGCAGCGTCACCGAAAACGCGGCGCCCGGCTGACGCGACCTTATGGCGTGTCCCGTGTGAGGCATAAACCTCGAGTATATACGCACAGTCGTTAAAAGTCGAGCGCGCACCAAGCGGTATATCCGCGCGGAGGCGCCAGCGATGTGTACATATAAAATGTGCGGTGCTCTCGCACTTGCGACCTGCCGACATGCGTGCGCCCTAATTGAGAGCTCGCGCGCAGCTCGCCAATGCAGCGGCGCGAAGTCGAGCGCATGGCGCCTCCAGTCGTAAACGCTGCAGCAGCGGTCGGCGTCGGCTTATAGCGAGGGCGATGACGAGCCCTTATCTGACATGGCGATCGGTTTTTTTTTTGTCTCCTCATCTTTCTCATACGCGTAAAAAAAAGCGTTTCGACATTCACGGTGATTCGTATCGCCGAACATCCTCGAAAAAAAAAAAAAAAACTTGGCCTTATCTTCGAGTTCCGAAGGAGCTTTGATGTTCTCCTCAGGAAAGCTCCGCGGAGATGAAGTTAAAAAAAAAAAAGAAGGGCTCCGAAGAGATGCAGAATGCGCGGTCGGGCTCCGCCTCACGTTGGAAAGAAAGGAACCCTGCGCCTCACGTCCGTATATACATGGCGTGCGCCCAACGGTGTACATCGAATTGCATTCCTCGTAAATGTGCGAGTTAGCGTCCAGAGGCCACACATGCTTGGCGTCCATCTGCACACACACACGCACGCACGCGTTGGCATGCCACTCGTTCAAGCAGAGCACCGTGCTTCGTAGAGGGCGCGAGGGGCGCCGAAGGAAGAATGCAGCAGCGATAGCGGTGTATACAACGTGCAGGCATGATGGCCGTGCGTGAGTTCGATCTCGGTATCTCACGTCGCGTCGTGACAGTCTCACCCCACCCGGCCGCCTCTCATCTCTGCCTATCTATCTATCTATACCTCTCTGCACGCTGCTACAGTAAAGCAGGGGGAGAGGTGGCGTGGGGGGGGGGGGGGGGGTGAGGATCATTGCTACGGTATTGCCTCCTGGCATGCATGTTACGTTGCCCCCGTGGTTGTCGGCAGCGCGGCCAAGTTACGCGAGCATGCGTGGAATGTGAACCTGTTGCCCGGCATTTTTTTTTTTTTTCCGGAGCATGCAACGCCTTCGGCCACGGCTCAGTTCGGGGCTGATCTGTGACCCGGCGTGCACAGCGTGGTTGAAGCATGGCGCACCATGCACCACTGACTCTTCCACGGCTTGTTTGCGCCGCACGCGGCGTTGCGCTTGGCGTGTGCCCTGCGCGCCATCTGTGGAGGGAACCTCATCTCTCATCTCTCCCTCTCTCTCCCTCTTTTTCTTTTCGTCCTTTGGGCGGAAGCTTTTGTTTTCTTTCGCAGCTTCCGTCTTCACGCATTCTGCCGTGCGACGGTCATTTGGCTCTGGGCATGCGTGTGTATACAGATAAGGCTCCGCGCGTGTTAGCGCCCCCACTTTCTGTTTTTGGTACATATATTACCGTGTTGTGGCACTTTAAACGGTCGATCCGACGCTAGTTTGAGCGAGAGATTGCGACGTCGTGAAAGTTCGCCTGGAATTTCGTTTCCCGGCGCGTGATGTGGCCCTCTTGATGATGTTCTCATTAGGTGGTGTTCGTAGTTTCGGTCGCAGTTTGCACCCTATGGAAAGCCACCTCGATGGTGTACCAGTGTCACATGTATATGAAACAAAACGTGAAGGACAGTTTTGATCGCAATTTAATACAATATCTCCTCGCGTTAAAAGCGCAATCATGCGTATACCGCCTGAAGACTTCGAAGATCCATGCGTGTTGCATCTGCCTCCTCCCACAGGACGTGCATTTCACGTGAAGTGACCGGCATTGGTGACAGGATAGTGCCATATTGAGTGAACATTGAAAGATGGTGTAGTCTTGGCTATCGAAAAGGGGTGACAAGCACACAAGGATGCTCCAGTTAATACGCATTCCCATCTTGCGTCAAAATTGTGGGCCAAATTCAGCTCGAACTGCGTTGGCATTGTGCTGTTTGTTGCATACGTCTTTCCTTCACAAAGGATAGTTATATTAACACATGGCGTGTTTTTTTCTCCTTTGTCTTGCCATTCCTGTATTCCTCTTTTCCATTTGTACATTTCTGTCCCCTCCTCCTTCTGAAGAGTAGCAATGTGTTGTTCCCTTTCCGGTGGAAGTTGCAAGCCTACTTCTTGCTTTCCCTTTCCTCTCTTTCAGTGAATGTATGTTATCACACCGAATCATAATAACATTAATGACAATAACAATAATAATTTCTGCCTGACTAGAATGCTTTCCCTGTTTACATACTGGACGCTATGCCTTGCAAGAAAATATCAATAACTGTTGATGACTCGCTATGAATAGTCACATTTCAATATGGGATTTCTTCGTACATACGCACAAATAATTTAATCTTACTACATGAACTACAAGGACGCATTTGCTTTCGAACAATGAGCTACAAATAATCGGCGGAACCCATCTCACGATGACTGTCGGCGATAATGTGTTAAACATTCAATCAATACAGCGACACAACGTATTTCCACCATCGAAACGCCTTGTGTATGAGGCGTGTACTGCAGCGAAACACCTCTCTCGGGGTTCCGTTTGAACACGCAGCGCCATCCAGCGGCGCCACCGCGAAGCCTGTGCGTGGCCTTCGAGATGCATGGCGCGCTGGTGCATGTGTCGAGAAACACATCCTGCGGCAGCGGGCTCCTCTCTCGGGCTTTCTTTCTTTCTGGACGCGCCGCGCTATTTAGTTGCGCCGCCGAGAAGTCCGGGCGTGGCCTCCGAGACGAGATACGTGGCGCGGCGGTGCGAGTGAACTCTGGCTGGCTGCACACCCGGTGACACTTAAATCCCCGGCGCAAGTTGGCGAGAGGTTCGTTGAAGAGCGGCACATAGGCAGTGCATGCATGGCGCAGCCTGATAAAACATCGGGCTGCTGTCCTTCAGGAACCCGCGCAAAGTAGGTGCGATTCTGCGCAGCACGACAGAAATTTCAGAGGTTTTTCTAATGGTACATTTGGCTAGGCGCCATCGCCCATCGCGAAATCGTCTGGTCTAAATGCAGCCGGATGCATCACCCGCAGCCCTGCCGCTACGGCGCGCTGCTTCCCACTTATTCCCACTGCACACGTTGCGCCTTGTATCAGTGCAGCCGTAAAGCCAACGCTCGGCGCGGTTTCGATCACGCCGAACATGGAATAAATTAAAAGGACCCCCCCCCCCCTTTTTTTTTTCGTAATGGTGCGGCACATTCTCAGTGGCAATCACCTGTAGTTACCGTAGTTGGCGTCGAAGATCTTCATTGAAGAGCGGCACACACCTACTGGCACGTACCCAGTCACCCATGTTGGTGTTTAGAGGTTCATCGAATAGCAGCGCAGACCGAGTGGCACATACAGAGTGCTGCAAGTCAGCGTGAAAGATATTCGTTGAAGAGTCGTATATAGGTACACAGTGCCACATACCCAGTAAATAAAGTTGGTCCCACAGTTGGATAAGTACAGCAACCCAACGTACCACTCATTCGACCATGGACATACCATATCCCAAGGTTCGTGGGAAAATGGGTGCAAATAGATAGATAGATAGATAGATAGATAGATAGATAGATAGATAGATAGATAGATAGATAGATAGATAGATAGATAGATAGATAGATAGATAGATAGATAGATAGATAGATAGATGGATGGATGGATGGATGGATGGATGGACGGACGGACGGACGCACGCACGCACGCACGCACGCATGGACGCACGCACGCACGCACGCACGCACGCACGCACGCACGGACGGACGGACGGACGGACGGACGGACGGATGGATGGATGGATGGATGGATGGACGGATGGATGGATGGATGGATGGATGGATGGATGGATGGATGGATGCATGCATGCATGGATGGATGGATGGATGGATGGATGGATGCATGCATTAATGCATGCATGCACTGTTAGCACCACTCGGAAAGTGCGTGAGGTACACTAAGAATACTAATCGCATTAATATGATTGAGTATTTATTGAATGAGTGAGACAGACTCACAGCGAGCGAATGACTGATTGGACAATACACCTTCCTTGTGTATTCAAAGGCTTGCACCATGCTCGTAAGATGAGCATAAGGTTAGCCAAGAAATTGGCATTCCCGGCTGTGCCGCCTCTCTCATTTATTTGACACCGCTTATTTGTTTCACTGGTGCACTGCTCGCCTGCTGCGCAAAATTTGGCTTTGCTTGAGGCGTGGCTGTGACAGTCACTGACATCTGTTAATGACTGTTACGAATTGAAAAGACGGTTACTGTCGACAGCCGTGTGGTGCTTCATAAGGCAAGCGAGAGACAGATACTACCTCCTTTCAGCTGTCGTACTTATATCAGCCTTTTCTTAAGAGTCCGCATCCTGCTATCGAGAAGTAGTGGGCAATTTCTATTGTTCCACATGTACTAAGACATGTACTAAGAAGTGTTTACGTACTCCAGTGCTTACGTACTCCCCGTGGACAGGTTTTCGCCATGCCTAAGAAATTCAACAGGAGGTCCGTTATAGACTATACCAACATTATCTGCTTCACACCCAAGCACCAAGAACGGATGTTTGACAGGATACCGCAGACGCATGCCACGCGATCCGCACGCGATGGTCGAGCGGGCCCGCACAGTTTCCCCCAGCGGGCGGTGGCCGCGCCTAATCTTAATTGCCGCGACCTCCCGCGCGATGCCGATACCGATGGCGCGATAGCCGAGTGTCGGCATGCCCGAACCAGTACATTACACCGCCGCCGTATCGTTTCCTGCCTCAGCGGCCCCGAGCAGGCTACATGGAGCTGAATCGCGCCTTTTAAATGCCCTCTCTTTTTCGCGGTGCGAAGAACGCTGCTATTTCTGAGGACCCTGTCAGTGAAACGCCGCCGCCGCGGCTGCATCAAAGGGCCCGCGAAGTGGTGCGTGGGTGCTCACCCACTCCACTCTTTGTTGTTTCCTTACGGGCACGGACTTCGACGCGCTGCAGCCGGGCTTCGATGGCCGCCCGTGTGCGGCGTACAGCGGGCTAGGAGTCGGTGCATGCACGGGACGGACGGGCCGAGCGAGCGGGCTTCCGCGCGATAGCGCTCGAGTTCGCCTGTTGTCTCGCTTGTTGACACTCGCCTTTGAAGTCGCCGCGGTCGCCGGCGGCGGAAACTGGCTAATGCGGTTTGTCAACACGTGGACGGGCGGCCGAGTACGCCAGTTATGGCCACCCGCCCGCCCGCCCGGGCCGCGTGCGCGTGCGTGCATGCGACGTGGTTGTCCTGTCGCACCCCACGACGCGCCCGGAGGACTCTTGGCGGCGGCTCGCTTCTTGTGTGTCTTATCAGCAGGTGTGGACGTGCCTCGCTTTTTTTGCTTCCTATTCTTCTTCAAAGCCCGGATGAGGCGACACACCGTTATGGCCGCTGTAGCGCGCCTTTCCGAGAGTCGCGCGTTGCCTCGCTCACACGTGGGTGGGAGGCGCTAAGTTTTCTCATTGTCGGCGGTTTATATAGCTTGGTGGCTTCCGCGTACACGTGCTGTGGAGTTAGCTAAGTTCATTGGTACGAGGTCGCGCACGGTCGCGTGTATACCTTGTGCGAACCTCGGCTTAGTGCCCTCGGTTGGCACTTAGTGAAATTATGGGCGCTTAGCCGCACTCGCTGGCGTCACTGCGATGTGTGGGCAGACAGCTTGAGCTTCCGTTCCACGCAGAAGCCGTACACGTAGCTGAAGCAGCAAATGGGATCTGCGAATGATTTGGCCGCAGGTTGAATATGGCATGCTCAGTGGTTATGCCCAGGGGGTCTGAGGTGAACTTGGTGGAGTGGTAGCATTATGTGCCTTTCTCCGTGTAATGATATTTGTCGGCGGGGCAGGCCTACTCAGACTGTGTGTGGTCTATCAAAGGTTTATTGCTCTCACTTTAAAAGGAGACGCTTGGACGGAGGCTTTGCCAGCACGCCTTTGCAAGCCTAGATCCGCCCGTGGCCACAGCACCATCATCTACCTCTTTCTTCTCCTTGCTTGGTTCAGGAGCTTGGCAGCAAATCGATTCCGAGCGCTCGAAAGATCCGCTAGAGGCGCATCAATGTTCTTCACGAACACAAATCGGTCTGAATAGTCGTTTAAAGAGAGCGTTGATCACTTGATACGATATTGTCAAATGTTCTGTCCCTATATGCCTCAGCAAGATATGGCGAGCATCTATGCTTCGGCTTTCGTGCAGTGGCTGTGCCTCTCCGTGCACTGGAGCCGTCTAATTGGTATTCAATGCTTGGGTGGATATTTAGAAGCTTAAGGTATCATGGTGGGCGCACGCGTGAGGCTTACAGTTTCATCCTGCAACTCGTCTGTACTGTTGTTTTCTGGCGTTCATCGTCGCCTTAAAACGTTCAAAAACTTGAACGTGCGCTACGCAATGGCGAAGTAACGAGACCTTCAGTAAAGAGGCAAGGAGATGATTACGCTTGCTTTGTCCTGATTGTTGTGCCGGTATTCGTGTTACAAGCGGTGCATATCTATAAGGTAAATCGTGGAGAACTAACACTAGATCTGCGCTCTTCTAACGTGCTCGATGGAATCCTACAAAAAAAGAACAAACCTGTTAACGGAGCGACAACGTATGGTTCAGCTCATTTTGACACGTTCGCTTTCCGACAGCCTTTCAACATGACAGGCGTCCGCGGCCTCGGGGTCGTTACGATACTCAGCAGGCTTTCTTTAGCATGAAAGTGAAGAAATGTTTGAAATCCAGTCTCGTTAATTTCTGCATCGCGGTCGCATTTGATACAAGCTTTGTTAGGTCCAGCTTTTCGTAGGTGCATTGAAACCTTGGCAAACTAGACGAAGGCACCTAACCTGTTTAGTTTATCAGATAATTCGGTTTAAACGATATTTTCCTAAAAGAGGTCTGCAGCATACAGGAAAGAAGTGCGTGGCTTCGTCATAGTGATCGCGGACTTTCCCTTCATAACCTCCAGTGACAATTTTTCATTGTTAAGATGTTTATTTTAGCGCCTGTACTTTCTCCTTATCCCAGTATTTCCCATTTGAATGATGTCTAGCCCTGTAATTAGCTACGTAGGCCTCTATACCATCAGCCTCTCCTCCCTCTCCCCCTCTCCACACACAGAAACGAGACAGCCTGGGCGGTGTAGACCTCGGCACTAGAGATCGGTGCGTTGCCACAGCTACACAGGAAGCGACGTTGAACGCTTCAAATTACTCATCCTACAATAGCAGTGTGAGGCGGTGGAAGAAACCATATGGACTCAAAAAACAAGTAACGAACATCGAGGTGTACGATCAGAGCCATTCTCTCTTTCACTGCCCCCCCCCCCCCCTATTTTTTTTTTTTGTTCTTAACCTCTACAGTCGCAGCAACTGCCCCTCCCGTTTGTGCTTTCCACGCATATATATATAGGCGATGTGACGCGAGCGGCAAGCAGTTGGTACCGACCCCGCCTGATGCCGCATGGGCCGCAGGTCGAGTGGGCGATCGTCGTGACCTCTCGGAGGCGGGTTGACGCCCCGGAGCTGACATCGCCCTTCGCCGACCCCCCGTGTTCCTCGCTACACGGACCTTCGCGTACCCGTCCGGCGCGGCAGGGCTAGGCGATGGTAGAACCCCCTCCTCCTCCTCCTCCTCCTCCTCCTCCTCCTCCTCCTCCTCCTCCTCCTCTCCTTTTTTCTCGTGTAAGTTCGCGACGACGGGGATTTTTCTATAGCAGTTTTGTAAGCGGAGCTAGCCCACGTTAACACCTCCGCAGCCTCTTTTTCATCCCCCACATCGCTCCTTTGGCTTTGCTTTTTTGCCAGCGATAATTTCTTTTTCTGGCTTTTCATATTAAGCGCTTTCCTCGTTTCTGGCTTTTCTCCTTTCGCGATGATGTTTTTTTACATTACGACGGTCTTTCTTTAGCGAGTCGCATAAATTTTGGTTCCCCTGTGGAGTGAAGAGCGTAACGGCTTCTTCTGCAGTTGTGGCAGATCCGCCTCCCTGAAGAATCGGTATACTAGCACACACGCGGAGCTGCGCGCGGCGGTGAGGAATCGCTGAGCAAGCGTCCGGTACATAGTAGGGCGTGCATATTGTTATGCCGCCCTCCTTTCCCCTTCACCCTTTTTTTTTCTTAATTTTTCACGATTGTTAGTTCGACTAAACTGGACTGCTTTCTAAACTGTTTGTTCGTTCAACAAAACCGTACTGGCTTTGATATCGCTGATTGGAATGTGTTATATCCAGCTGCACAGAGACCTCTGCAGTAGTGAACTTTTATATACCGTATAAACGAGGCCTATTATGATGACGCGAAGGCTCCTTCATGTTTATTTGCCAGCATCTTTCTCTATGTAATCTTTGTTTTATTTCTTGAGTCAGCGGAGATAGAGGAACCTTGCCTGCTTCACAAATTCCTGCATAGAAATGCGCGTTAGGTGATCTTGGCCCCTCTGACCCTCACCGGCAGTTTATTTTCTGGAACGGCGGCGGAAACTAGGTGCCTGCTGTTCTTTTTTTTTTATTCGTTCGTTGCAGGTGTCAACACAAGAATTTTTTTTTTTTTTGCTCATAACAAAGCCTTTTGTTCCTATAGTAGCACGTAGTGTTGGAGCTTTTGCGCTGGCTCGAAAACAATGGGCGTGTGAAGGCGTATTCCATAAAACAGAAGGTAGGAATAAAAAAAAACGTACACAAAGAAGAACTGAGCAGCGAGGCTGTGGACAGTCTTCTGGCGCGCAAGCCAAGCAGGAAGGGCGTTTCCGCCTTCTGTACCGCGGGGCATTTCCCCGGACTCGCAGGCGCAGCTGCGTCCTGCGTCGCTGTCTGGAAGCGTGCGCAAGCCTGTTGCATGGACAGCCTTACACACGCCCTCTGGTATGCTGTCCCATGATGTATGGGAACCTCTGTCGAGCCTCTTGGCTCACTTGTTTTGTCCTGCTGCAGATGCTCCGCCATTCCCTTCACATTGCTTGCTTTTTTTTTCTTGTCGTGCTGTAAGATTTCGTAGAAGTTTGTTAACATATGTTAAAATTTCTATTCGCTGCCTATGTTGTGCTCACCAGGGGGCACTCTGAACGACTGATTCAAGATTTAGATATGCCAGAAAGGTAAAGTAAACGAGATTAGTGGCACCCAGTTTCGAAACGAATCTTCCTCCTCCGTCTCATCGTCATTATCATTGTCGTCGTCGTCATCATCATCATGACTATTATCACCACCCCACTAGCACCACCATCAACATCGTCGTCATCATTAAAAGACGCATGTCCCGTTTTAACTTATTGTGCACGTGATCCTGCAGGCTGACACGGAATGATTTATCACAAAGCGCTTAGAAGAAGTTTTAGACGGTGCAGCGCTACATATCTGTCGTTTGCACGAACCCGCCGCGAGAAAGGCAATTACGAAGTCGGGTTGAGACAGCCCGAACTGAGAGCGCTTAGGTTAACTACAGTCAACATCTGGGCGGTATCGTAGTGGCAGGCCTCGTCGAAGCGAGATAACAGAGCGTGCGTATACAGTGCGTATACGGGTCTTCGCTGCAGCTGAGAAACTGCTGACCATCGCCATCCGCCATTTACGTGCTCTTTGCGGATTCAGGCTTAAATCGACCCGACTCTACGGCTCAATGAGCCTTCCCGGCGTTGCGTTTACACATGAGCGCAACCTGCTGATCTCATCCCGCGGAATCGAATCGAGCCCCGCTTTTGTCGCGTTCATCCGCGACATTCTCCGGACAAGTGTATAATTTCTGCGGATATTAGCCAGGAGGAGGAAGTTTCGTGAAAGGGGCAATCATCAGCGAGCCAAAAGAAGCGCGAAAGCTATAAAGGTAACCCTTTTGGGATTCCTTTGTAAGTTCTCGTTAACCTCGCGTGAACAAAATATGTCTGTCTCGTACTATTCAGATAATGAAATAATACTTCAAGGCAGCCTGTGCAAGCGCGTGATCATTGTTCACTCAGCTTGCGGTTCTGCACAACCGATAACGTAGATGTGAGATCGTGACTTAACAGGGAGAAAAAGAAAATAAAAGGAGAAATTGAGTTGCTCTCAGAATCTTTCTTATCATCTTTTAGAGTAGCGCTTTTGCTGTCTGTGTCAGTACAGATGATAACGCTGCTGAAATAGGAGCAGAAAGACATTTATGGTTGGCTACGCCGCGGGAGGAAAGTGATAAAGTGATATCGAGAAAATGGAAGGGAACCTAACGAGAGGACGAGTGTAAAGTTCACACGTACGTGTTGAGAAACAGGTAAGTGCCCAACACAGCAAATTGTTGCGAACTCTGATGACCTGAAAGAGGTGTAGTGCCTTTGAAGTATTCAACGATGAGCGTTCGTTTGATATACAGTATGACACGGTAGCGTTTTGGTCTCATGATGGATGGTTCTGATGTACAACATACACGTGGTTTCTTGAAACCGGACTAAATATAGAACCTCTACGATAAGAGGCACACTTAAGAAGACAACGTCCGCCTCGTCACGTACCCGGATTTGGTTCGACCGATTTCAACGTGTATGCACAACGACTGAGTGCCACATGTGTTTTAGTGTACGGCAATGTTTGGCGTGTAAGCAGGTGTACGAATCTGCATCTTGCAAGGTGTTCAAAGTTTAACAAGAAAGCCTGAAGAACTCTGCGCATATGTTCAGATTAACTTTTCAGGTAACGCAACAGTAGCAGCCAGCCAATGAGATTGCAGTGGTCGGATACGGGCAAGAGCATTTATCAGTCTTACTGGAAGCATGAGCGCATGCAATCAGGCGCTATATAGTGCCCTTTGAACGCTTATATAAACGTGTAAACATACCTGGAAGCGTGTCACGATACAAATCACGCTGCAGGATAAGGTGGAATATCTGGAAAGCCTCGGCAATTCGCGTCTGTCGCGGACAGTTTTCTGCCACCATGCAACTTGAATTCCTCTTCCCTTCGCTTCGGACATTACATTCTCTCTGTCCTTGTGGTAACGAATGCACAGTTGCTGAAGGGATACGCACGTGATTGCTTGGTGAAGAAGCAAATTACACACCGCGTGAGTGGCATCCGATTGCGACCAAACTAGAGAGCAGTGGAGATTGCGGTCGCATATAGGGACACATGACGATTACAAAGCGGAAATAGCTGTGGACGCTATAGTGACAGCTCGAAAGGTATCGTTGAAGCGTAACGTACACTTACGACTGACATGGAGCTTCTTCGTTTGACTGAAGTCCGTTTGCTACTGTACATGTCATGGTTCTGTGATGTCCACGCCTCCGTTTTGCAACCGCAT